>NC_043703.1:147584309-147904259 GCF_006229205.1 Suricata suricatta
GTGGCCCCGACTGCTCGGCCCCGGCCTCCCGGCCCCACCGGCCCCGGGTTGGTGGACGCGGCCGAGGCGAGCTCCCCGGCTGCTCTCAACACCTGAGGAAACTGGCGGAAAAGTTTGAGAACGAAAAGTCCAATCGTCTTTCAGCTTCCGCCCTCTCTAGGACACTCCAGCCACGGAAAGGAGCAGGAATTGTTCAAATCTCCGCAGAACCGCCACGAGCTCGCCCGGCCAGACCACAGGCCCCTTCGTCCGTAGAGACTCGACTCTCCTCAGTGCACGCCGACTTTCCTATTTACACTGTCCCACTCGAATCCACTCGACCTCTCTGTTTAGTCTGCCCCTACTCAGGCCACACAAGCCTTGCTTGTCTACACTGACACCCGCCCCCCTCTCTCTCCCGGTCTACACTGACTGTCTCAGCCCCTTCACCTTTCTGTCTACACTTGCCGTCCACACAGATCCTAACGTCAACTCTCATAGGAATGGTTTGGCTGGAGGCCCGTGGCAGCCCCCAGTGCGGACTTTTCCATTAGGCCAGAACATTCCATTTCAGCACCAGTCTTCCCTGGTAACTCTCTAGCTCTGGTTTTTATTCCCTGACCTCTTCCGCCTCCCCTACCTCCCCCTCGTGTGGTTTTGAATTTCAGAGGAAATATATCCCCTACCCCCAGTCTGAATGTAAAGGTTTGTGGGTTTCAACCTCCTCCCTTCCCGCCCCCGAACCTACCCCCAGCCCGCTCCCCCTGGTGAAGCTGCAGAGGCCTGAGGCCTGGGTAGCAATTGGGGAGGGGTGTGGTGAGGCGGGGAGGGGCTGGCTCCGGGGCTGGAAGTGGGAGGGGCCGGCCGGGGCGGGCTCTCCCGGGCCCCGCCCCCATCGCTGGGGCCGCGGGAGCACTTGGTCCGCAAATCCCCTGCGCGCGGCTCACTCCTGTGATGTCTGAATCCAGGCCTCTGCTCTCCTTGGCTGTAAACTCAGTGCAGGGATTGTGTCTTCTTTAATATCTTGTAGGAAGCAGAGTACAGTGTGGCGGCTGATAAATAATAAATAATAATAATCTACTGAGGGTAGCAGGAGGACTGTCAGTGAAAGGGAATGAGGACACCAGGGAAATGGCACATTGGTGTTAGAGTAACTGCATTTCCTGGAAAAAGAAAATGTGGAATAAAGTTTCGGTGTGTGAAGCCTGAGGACAGAGGCGGGAACAGGGCAAAGCGCTGCAGGGAGGAATCCACCCTTGATGAGGGGGTCAGCTGGGAAAACCGGTGTGTCTCTTCAAGAGAGAGTGACGGATGGAGGGTGCCTGGGAGGGGAAGCAGTGAGGGAGCTGGGGAAGGAGAGCTTCCCAAGGGTTCTCAGCAACACCTGACGGGGAAGATGCGGCTTGAATGCTAAGTTCTTAAAATGGTGTGTAAAAAGTGATTGAGGAGTCATGTAGATAAGAAAATGGAGAAAAAGGCATTACTTGGGATTTTTAAAAAGACAGGTAACTAACAGGTAACACCTTGAGCAACTTAAGGCAAAGGAGAGGAACAGAGGCACAGGGTGAGTCCTTGTTCATTCATGTTGTAGGAAGCCACCCTCTGAAATGATCCACATGATCCACCATGTATGAGCACAAGTAGGATCCTCTTGGAGGCCGAGTTCCGGGGCAGCGGCATGTAGGACAGCTGTACACGTTATGGAAGCGCAGGTAAGGTTTGCAGGGTCTGGGGTAGGCTAAGTTCTGGCAATCTGAGGCACTCCCAGTGTCTTACAGATAATTTTGACTGCTCCTCAAATGAAAGAAGGAAATACACACTCCCAGATTCCTTCCTCAGCTACATCTGTCTAGGTGAAGGTATGAGGATTCTCCCCACTTCCCTGCCGGCTTTATCAGAGGAGAGAGTCCTTGCTGAATCCCCATGGACACAGAAGACATCTTTTGGCTTCTGTGGTGCCTAGGGGGCCAGTTCCAGAGTGTTGCAATGCCCCCCGGGCTCGAGCTAGATAAGAGCTCGCTGGGGGTGCCAGCCTGTCAGTAGACTGGGAAAAGATCACACAGGGCTTTCCTACCCTCCTTCCAACCCCACCCTTCTTTCCTCCAGGGGAACCTCAATGCAAACAAGGATGCCCACAGTCTGAAGCCAAGATCTTCCTCTGCAGCGGGGCTCCGCCCTGGTGGGACTGTTGGGTTTGGACGTAGCTGCCTATGAAGGCCTACACATGAAATCCATTCCACCTGGAGCGCCATTGTTCACGTCATCGGCCCCAATTCCCCAGGGTCTTGGCCACACGTGCGCTGAATCTACGATGTGTAGTGTAAGGGAACTCCTGTCTTTCTCCATAGATCTTGCTGATGTCTGCGATCTGTTCCAGGTTATTCACTGTCCTGCTCTGTGGTGTATGGAATACGTTCCATGGTTGGCTGGCAAGAATCTCTCTTCATGGTAAGTGGGATTCTGTTGGGTGTTGCACAAGGGAACTTCTTCTGCCCAGGTCCAAAATTTCTCCATGAAGCACAAGATCAGCATGGTGAAATGTGCTTCCAACAGGCAGCCCTCTCTGTCTTGACAGAGATGCCCCAAGCTAATCAGGGGCTAGGTGAAGGGGTGGACTTGCAGTGCACCGGGAAGTAGAATGGAATGTTCTAGAGCATCCATTCCCCTGTTATTTGTGCCGTCAGTCAGACCAGGGCTTTGTGCTGGAAAGGCTACTACTGTCCCCTAGAGTGGCAGCAGAGGAAGCCACATCAGGACTGCCTAGAGCACCCACTGTGACTGAGATGGACTTCCCTCCTTATTTGCATTTATAACGGTAATCACAACAAAATGATCCTTTATTCAGGGGCTACCACATCGTAAGCATTTTACCGGGTATTCTACCCATGAAATCGTGTTAGTCATCACAGCAACCTGTGGAGTTAGTGTTACCGGCCCCCAAAGCTGAGTCACGGAGAGGGTAGGTGACCTTCTGAAACCGCATATCCCATAAATGGCCAAGCTGGAATTTGAGCCTGGTTGGTTGATTCCAAAGCCTCTGTTCTCTTCACCACACTCAACACATGAATGCAATTTCTTTTGTCATAGCCTGGTGATTTTCCCTTGGAGTAGACACAGTGGATACTGATTTTGCCTTTATCAGCAGCTGGTCCTGGACCCAGAACTGGAAATCAGTCTCGGGATACAGAGGCCTGAGATAGAAGAGGGAAAAACATCACTTTGATTGCTGGGCACACAGGTCACTTGGAAGGGTGGACGCCTCATCAGAAGCCCTCAGGTCTGAGAGGACATCTGTTTCGAGGAGTGCAGTGAGGGTAAACCAAGCAGGAGCCAGCCTCTCTGTTGGTTGGGATTGTGCCCTTGCTGTTTTGTTTTTCCGAACATTATGCTCCCCTAAAACCACCCCCATTTGACATCAAAAGCATTAATAAATCCTATGTAAGTCATCGCCCCTCCAGTGCTTCATCAACCTATAAAAATCTGTTTCACACCTACTGTGTGTCCAGCATTTCAACCCCATGGTGTTGATTAAAGCAGGGAGCAAGAAGTCACAACTGCTGAATTTTCACTGTAGCCACCCTGCTCTTTGATGTGTCACAAAAGCACCTGGTCATCACTCCATCAGCCATTCATCGAGGACCTCTTGCACGCCCAGCCCTGTGCTGGGTGCTCCAGAAGTCAGAGAAGATATAATAAGATAGTTTGTTTCCCAAAAGAGATTGAGGCAGCTGAATAGCATACTTGGTTCTCGTTCTTGCCGGGGGTGTAGGTAAGAGTGGGTGTTATCAGGAAACATAACTTAGTGATCAGTTGTGGGGAAAAGACTCCAAATGTTGTAGGGTCCAGGGGATGATCGGGAATGGCTGGGTGGGTCAGGATGGCTTCCTGGAGGAGGTCGGCCTCAGGTTGGACTTGAGGAGTGAGGTTTTCGTAGGAGGCAGAGGAGTGCAGACCAGCCAGAACAGAAGACAGGGGCCGGGAGGGCAGAGGACGTAGGATCCCTGGACTGGGGGACTCATGGTATGATGGTTTCTGAAACAGGACTTGTTAACAGCCTTTTGGTTCTCTGCCCTAATCAACGGACCATTAGATTCTAAGATTCAGAATAAAGCCAGTGGTCTCTCTCTCTCTCTCCCTCTCTCTCCTCTTTTTTCATTCTCAATGGCAGGAATTCAGCACCTTTTTTTAGTACCATTTTTTTTGCAGGTGGCAGGAGTGCTAATTAGACAGAGCCATGAACAATTTTCCGGGGTGGTTCTGACTCCCAAACTGTCAGGAAACACTGCTTGGGTGTTTTAAGAGAGAGCAACTGTCCCCATTGATAAAGCGATTCTTCAAACAAAGCGGTCAAAGAAATGGATTTAATTAATAGTTGCTCTGTACATATTTATTGGGTGGTGAATTGCTGACTTGACTTTTTCAATATTTAAGAAGGAGCCCAATGTTTTCCCCATGAGAGAGTGCAAAAAGTAAACCCGAATGATTGGTAGGATAAGGTTGTCAGGAGCATTTTGTTGGAGTGGTAGAGCATTCTTTGACTCACTGAAGCAGGTTCACTAAAGGGTAAATTTGGGAGACTTTTTGGGAGAAGGTTACATCCTGATAGTTCTTTGTGTACACATATTTTTGAGCTGTTCTTGAGAACAAAGAGGTAAAGGGCCTGCCTGTTCCCTGTTTGACTCCCAAATCCGCTGGTGCCACTGTCTTTAATCTCCTTCTGAGTTTTCAGTAGAACTTAGGGCCAGGACCATGTCATTAGTGTGGTCACTTTGAAGCCCTGAATTGGGCCAGAGGCAGGACAGTGACCGTCCAGGGCAGGTGACTGCCCTGCTTTGACTATCTCCAGGACAGAGACCGTCATGCTCTCTGCCCTCTGCCGGGACTCAGGCTGCCCCAGAGGGTGTCACCATCCACATGGGCTGTGGGGGGAGCACAGCCAGAGGCAGAGGGACCATGATGCAGAGCCTTTGGTAGCAAATCCCATTTTCATGAGCTATTTAATGAACATGGTCAGGTCCAGGGCTCTGACTCAGGAGTTATTGTTTACTTCCACATCCCAAGAGCGGAGGCTGCCTGTCACAAAAGCAAAAGGCAGTCCCTCCTCCAGGGGACAAGTTCCCTCTTCTCCCCAAAGAGGAAGCTCTACACACTCTTGGAACCTGAGATATTTGAAGTATCTAATAGTTAAGGCTATTTTGGAACATGTGACCCTGTATTTCATCTTCACGCTTATCCCCACTAGCATTTGTGAAGCTGCATACACTTTCTGTGCAGTGCGTCTGAGAGGAGGAATTGTGGGAGGAGGAATCTGTGATGTCATGCCCAGTGGAAGCAGGGTTGTCAACACTTTGGCCCCAGAGGCTCTGTCCTCAGGGAACCAGAGGCAGCAAGGAAGTGAAAAGCAATAGGGTCTGAACTCAGGGTACCTACGGAATATTTACTAAGGGCCTTAAGTATAGCCCAAAGTCAGTGATAACAATCCTCATCGGGTCCAGGTGCATCTTGCTGTAAGAAAATATGATATATGAAAATTCAAAAGGATATAACCAAAGGACTTCCCAGTTTGCATTACAAAAGGATGTATGGGTTTCCCTCAGTGAAGCTTTCCCCTTTGATATTTAATCTGTGGCTGATTTATTAGAAATTCTGTTCATATCCAACTGGTCAAAAACACATTCATTTATTTTTATTTATTTAGGGCTTGTCACCTACTTACTTTCGAGAAGTCTTGAGCAACTTACAGGTTAAAACATGGGGCAAAAGGAGACATTTAGGAAAGAAAGAGAACAGACAGAATCCAAAGGGAGGAGGTGGGGTCAGAGGCATCAAGCATACAAGATGAATGGGTTCTACAGTTAGACTCTCTAAGGGAAAAAAGGGCACATGTGCTAGGTTACCTGAAGGCACATTTGTATCAGGTAATAAAAGATGTTTTGAATATAAACTACTTAAAAATCAGAGACTGTAATAAATCGAAGAGTGTAGTATTGTTGAGGTAAAAGGTTTCTCCTCCAGACTTTTGGAGACAAACATGGAAAAGTGTAACACTACAGGCCTGTTAACGTTTTTCATTACTTCTAAACCTTTGAAAAATATTTACTTGATGATTTCATTAAAAAAATATTTCAATTTTTTATAGATTTACTTGTTACCAATTCAGGAAAAGGGCTGCAAATCAGACACGTTTCCTTTAGGTGGATGTGAATTTTCCTAAGTTATCTTCTGGCTAAAGTCTAAACCCCTGATAATGTCATTGTAGGTTTAGGTCAATTTCAAAATTAGCCAGAGAGTTCTGACTAATGTAAAATTTCACTTAAAACAACCAGGACTTAAATATTAGAAGAGGTGGGTTAGAAAAACCTAGGAGGGCTGGGAGAGAATCAGAACAGTGTCTGGGAATCTGAAATAGTTACGTACCAATCTGCAGCTGAATCCTATTAAGCTGAACTTCGGGTTTTAAAAGGGTTGCAGATATGACCTCACCATTATAATCAAGGCTCTTTTTCCTGGAACTCAAGATCATGTGGTTGTAGATATGCATGTGTCATTCAAAAGCAAGAGATATTAGTTGGAGTGACAGTATATGAAATAATGACGCACTGCTGATGAAAATATCAACAATAGCTGATATTAGCTTTGCACTTACTATGGGCCAGACACTGCTTGAACTTTCCTTTAAAAATTGTTTCTTGTGTTCCTTGCAACAAAGGATTTGAAAATTGGTGAATCCTGAGGCTAAGAATTTGGATGCAGACACATAGAGAGACAGGCAGATGCTCTGTTGTCAATATGGAATCTGATGCAACCCATGGCTAGACGGGAGATCTAGCTGGGTCATTCTGGACACATGCTTCAGACCCAGAATCACAGTTGGATGTCCTGTTGTGCCTTCTCACTGCCTAAGCATATAGCAGGTATCTGGCACTCGTAAGCTCTGGACATCCCCAGCTGATGGTCGTACCTCTCCTGCTAGGGAAGTCTGACCGAAAGGACACCGCAAGGTAAATTTAGAATGAGAGAGAGAAGCCAAGCTGTATTAGTTATCTATGGCTGCATAAAAAATTTCCCCAAAACTTAGCAGCTTAAACAACATCTATTGTCATGCCCAGTGTTTGAGGGTCAGGAATCCAGGAGCAGCACAACGGGGTGGTTGTAGCTCAGCATTTCTCATGAGGCTGCAGGAAGGCATCAGCTGAAGCTACGTTTATCTGAGGGCTCCACTATGGTGGAGGATTTGCTGCCAAGCTCAGTTGCATGGCTGTTGGCTGGAGGCTTCAGCTCCTTCCATGTGACTTTCTTGATAGGACTGCCTAGACGTGGCAGCCAGTTTCTCCTTGAATAGCAAGTGATGAGACAGAGAAAGAACAAGAGAAAGAACACAGGACAGAAACTTTAATGTCTTTTATAACTTAATCTCAGATGGACAATATAGACCAATAGAAATTTAGTGTGAGAAGGGACACAAGGCTGTGCCTGCCAGGAGATAGGACCGCTGGGAGCCGTTTTGGAGGCTGACTACCACTGCAATGGTCTTAGCCTCCATCATTTCCAGAGAGGGGATAAGTGGTCATGGTAGGATATATTTTACTGGTTTTCAGGAATTCAGGCTTCTGAATGTCCCCAGAAAATCAGAGGATATGATGTTAGACTCCGAAAGAGAAGATGGCTCAAGAATTCTCATTGATAGAATTCTTACTATATAATTGCAAGTGCTTTCAAAGAAAAATGATAAGGTGAGATCAGGTGACGATGAAAGCACAGTGGCTGTTGGAAAGCTCACCTTTGAGTGTAACTGGCAAAGGAGAGTCACATAGACACTATGAGTCTAATTACTGAGGGCAGCAACATTGCAAGGATAGCAAAAAGAGCTTTTCTTATTTGGCATGAGAAGAACATGGAGAAAGGACCTAACCAGTGACTGTAGGAAGTTGTCTCATACTAAAAACTGTAGAGCAAACTCTTGCTGAGAGTCACTATGTACCAGGCAAAGTGCCAGGTGCCACGGATACAAAGATAATTAAGAAAAGGTCACTGCCTTCGAGGATCTCCCAGTCTAACAGAAAGACACACATACAAACAAATGCCGTTCAGCAGGATCAGTACCATAATGAGATTCAGTTCAGGTAGAGGAGGGACATTAGGAGAGATACTGCCAGTGCTACTTGGGAGCAGGTGGGTCAGGGAAGGCTGTACAGAAGAGATTACACCTGAGCTGAGTCCTGAAGGATGAGCAGGATTTTGCCTAGTGACAGTAGGAGAAAGATCAGGAGAATGAGAATTGCTAAACACTGAGGTATGCGAGCAGGGCAGGCAGGGGAAGATGCTGGTGTTTCACAAAATTGGAGCAAGGTGGAGAGCGCAGACGGGGCTAGGGAGGCTCTGCCCTGGGGGTGCAATAGGGCAGTGTTGCTCTAAGTGGGGTCCTATACCAGGATCACCCAGGAGGCTTCTGAAAATGCAGACCCCCCCCCACTCCCAAGGCCAACCCTATGTCCATGCCAACAGATTGTTTACCTTAACCATTTCCTCTTCCTCTTGGGCTAGACTACATTTCCCAGTTTCCTTTGCAGTCAGACTACACTTCCCAGCCTCCTTTGCAGTTGGACTACACTTCCCAGCCTCCTTTTCATTTAGACTATATTTCCCAGTCTTCTTTAGAAGAGCTAGGTGCACTCATGTCAATGGAATATGAATGGAAGTAAATATGTGCCATTTCCTTATCTAACCCATTAATATCTGCCGTGAATGTTCTCCATTACCTTGTCCTTCTCTCCCTATTGATGAAGGTCAGCACAGGGATCCTGGAAGCCACATGTTGAAGAAGGCAGAGCAACAACACTGAGGAAGCCCTGGGTGTCTGCATTATTGTTTAGAGAGGGTCACCCACTGAGCTTGAGCTTCATGAGAATAAGAAATAAAACTCTATTGTGCCTGAGCAGTTCTAAAATTTGGGGATTGTTCATTTTTGCAGCTAGTGTTACCCTAACATACAGCATTGATGTGGCTTCTGAGAGCAGAATTCTCTGGAGAATCTACCTTTTTAACAAGTACCCCAAAGAAGTTTAAGAGTCACTCCTATAGGGCAAAGAGGTGCCCACCACTCATGAGTGGCAGACCAAGTAACATGATACTATTTGCATTCTGGAATGGCAGTGAGAAAGCAGAATTTTACCTCTTTCTTCTTTGCCAAGGAGAGCAATCTACTGACTAAAAAGAAAAAGAAAACTGTGGTAAGAGAAAATTGAAGTTCAAGATGAGTAAAGAGATTATAACAAGCGCCAACCCGCTGTAAATGAGCTCAGGTCTGTTGGCTGGGACAAATTACACTCCAGGGAGTAGAGAACTCACCACCGATGCTGTAGAGACTCTGCTGATAATCTCTAAGAAGCATGGAGACCGGGTGAGAAAATGGAACACTCGAGAAGCCAAAATGTAGCTTTTCTTAATGGGGAGAGGGGATGATTCTGCACATTACAAAAGGGGGATATCCAACCCACCTCATTCAGTTGAGTATTTAAGGTTGATTTGTGAGCACATGAAATATGGAGAATTCTCTAGAAGCCCATGTGGCTTCTTTAAGAGCAAGTCATAACAAGGTAACGATATTCCCAATTTTGTGATAGGCTTGCTAGGTTATTGTGTCAGGGAATTGTATTAGTTATGGTAGAGGCAAAGCCATCTCAGCCCAATATTTGTCAAGGAATCTCATGAGAAATTTGTGCACCAGACAAAGTAGTTGCGACTTTAGCTGGTATGCATAGTAGGTCAATTGAGAATCGTTTTATGGCTACACCCAAAGCTGCTGATCCATGTGTGCAATAGTAGATTTCTAGTGAAAGGCCACAATTGTGCTTCCATCTGATATTTTTACTAGTGATGCAGACGTAGATGACTTGGAGAATAGTTAACCGATCTGTAGATGAGATGTGGAGAATATGTGAGTTGGCATAACAAGACCCAAAGAATAGGCTGGGGCACCGAGATGCGAGACAAATGGTAGGATCAAGCATGTGGGTCCAAACAGTCCCTGCACGGGTGCAGGGGTAAGATGCAGTAGCTTTAGTTTGAGAGAAAAATACAGGAACGTGGCACCAACGAGCAGTGTGGTTCAGCTGCTCAAAGCCCAGACTGGATTCAGAGATTAGCTGTGAGGGCTCTGGGCTTTGCTGAGACCTGTCTGTGGTTATCTGAAGGGTGACAGGAGCAGAGGGGCCCATGCAGGTTTTACGGGGTCTACTGGCCAGATTTCAGGTCCGTGGGAGGAGGAACTCCCTGCAGCCATCTCACCGCTGTCCCAAGGGATGGGCTGCTTGGGAGATAGGAGCACCTGTCAATGGACATGACCAAGTGTGGAGAGAAAGTCCCTCAGCGGGACATCAAAGAAGGGATGAAGGGTGTTTGAGCCCCCCCACCCCGCAAAACTGAAAGTCCTTCCAAATAATAGTAGCTGCTAATACTGGCTGTCATTTTTTTGAGAACTTAAAAATGTGCCAGACCCACTGCCAAGTGGGCTCAAAAGCCCTGTATTAGTTTCCTTTTGCTACTGTAACAAATTACTAGAAAATTAGTGGCTTAAAACAATGGACATTGTTCTGGAGGTGGGAAGTCCAGACTCACGGTTCTGTAGGGCTGTGTTCCTTCTGGAGGCCTTAGGGGAGGATCCTTCCTCTTGCGTTTTTCCCTTCAAGAGCCCGTCTGCCTTCCTTGGCTTTTGGCCCCATCCTCCGTCTTCAAAATCAGCACAGCATCTTCAAATCTCTTGTCTACCCTTCTAGCTTTCTCTCTGCTTCTGGTATCATATCTCTTCTGACCTTGATCCTTTTATCTCCCTCTCTGAGGGACCCTTATGGTCATACTATGTTGGGCTCATCCAGATCATCTAAATTCAACTCCCTATCTCAAAGTCCTTAGCTTAATCACATCTGTAAAGTTCCTTTTGCCTTGCAAGGCACCATATCCACAGGTTTGGGAGAAGACAATGACATCTTTGCAGGGGCGGAGTTCTTATTGTGTTGACTCCAAGCTCATTTTGTATACCTTGTCTCATTCCATTTAATCCTTCACTATCTTGAAGATTTGGGCATTAGTTCCACTTAACAGATGGAGAATCAGAGCTGCAGGAGGGTTGAATAACACGCTGCACCACCATAAAACAGTGCGGCTGGGATTTGAACGGGGAGCTGACTCTAAAACCTGGGATTTTAACCACCCTGATACTATGCTGCACATAATACTATTATTCTTAGAGCCCTTAATTCTAAGCACTAATAATCATTTTTCTTTAATGGTGTTAATTTAGTGGTAACATTAATGCAGCTTGTTTTACTAAAATGTCACCTAAGTCAGACATTTCCAGCGACTCTGAAATTGGACTGGCCTCTGCTTTCTCCTCAGCATCCCCAGCCTGCAGCAACCCCCCCCCCCCGGATTTGGTCACCTTGGGCCTTCTCAGCGATGGGAATTTGGAATAGTGTTATTTTCTGAATTCAGATCTGACAATCTTTGTAGACTAAAGGTTACACAGCTGTAAAAGTTTGTTTTTAACCCAAAGTAACAGCGTTGTCAGGGAGAGCGTAAAGAGATTCCCAGAAATGAAGGTTAAAAACCTAGTGATTCAGCAAGGCACAGGGAGCAGCATTGCGATGGTGGCATCATTTAGGTCCCAGGACAGATGTAAAAGTGGCAGCATCTGGATGAAGCCTGATTCCCCCCAGAAATGGAGCTCAGTCCCTGTAGCCGTGGGCAGTGGGGGCGTCTTCTGCTCAGGACTTCTGTGCTGGAACATTTCTTCCAACATCTGAATACCCACAGCTTCATTCACCCCACTGTGAACCTGAGAAAGAGATGAGAGAGAGAGAGAGAGAGAGAGAGAGAGAGAGAGAGAGAGAGAGAGAGAGAGAGAAGCCCATGCCCTGTTTACAGATGAGACCCCAAGGCTCAGATCTGTGCTTTGAGTCACCTGACCAACTTGTGGCAGAGACTGGACCCAAAGTCAAAGCCCTGGGTTCTGGTCCTGGCTCTGCCACTAGCTGCCCCTCTGGGCCAATGGGTGCAGCCATGAGCACTGTCATGGCTTTCTCCGGTCATCCTTCCAGTGTGCTCCCAGTTGACCATTAGGAATTCAGCGTGTCATCATTGCCTGCACGCCACCTGCAGCCGGTTCTCACAGTGTTTGGCTGGGCCAGGCTGGGCCCCTGGTCAGAGCTGAGTTGGGGTGAGCTAAGCTCAGCCTGGCTGGAGAGAGGCCCCAGGCACACGTGGGCGGGGGGGGGGGGTGTCTCTGGTGACACCAGGAATATTTACCAGCAAGAGATTCCACAGGGTGGAGGAATGGCTTGGCTGGGGGTGGACTCTGAACTGACTGGGATGCGGAACCGGGCTATACGGCTGGAGAGAAGGGCCTCAAGTCTGTGGGGTTCAGTTCCTATTCAGCACTGGGACCCAGCTGGCCCTCCCAGCAGGTGGCTTCTAGATGGTTCATATGGCAGTGCCACAGCTGCTTTCATCAAGCTTATGCTAGATGGGTGGTATTGATCAGGCACCTTGGAGTCTAGAAGGAAAGGTCTTGAATAACTTGTTTATGCACTGGGCTGGAAAGGACAGAAACTGCCCTTACTACATACCTATTTTGTGTCCGGCACTGGCTGGGTTTTCACTGTCCCTCAGCACAAGAGAAATATGACATACTTCTTGCCCTCAAAGAGGTCGAAGTCCACATGCCTGTGGGTGCTCCATTTTACTAGACAATGTAAGGAATAAAGAAGGTGGGAATTAATGAAGATAAAAGGAAGTAGCAGGAGTAGCAGGTGAGGAAGTGCTGAGTTTGGGAGCACCCAGAATCTGTTTTTCTGGCAGAACCCTGGCCTTAGGACAAGAGAGTGCTGCTTTCAGAACATTTCCCAGTAGGAGGCTTGATTTCTTAAAAGAAACATTCTGCTGCTGACTTGTGCTCTTTGTTTAGCTTGTGGTCCACTAGGATTCTTAGATCTTCTTTTCTCCACACTTGCATCTACCTTTTGTATAGTCACCATCTTTCCCTGGAATATTTCCTTCTCAACACTCAACATTCCTATGACAAGAGGGTGGAAACAGAGGAAATAGTTTTTTAAATGTTCAGTCGATTTTGTTTTTTTCCTTTTCCCCCCCAAACAGCTTTATTGAGTTATAATTTACAGACCATAACATTTACCCATTTTAAGTGTGCAATTCAATCAATTTTAGTAAATTTACAGAGATGTGCAACCATCACCACAAGCAATTTTAGAACATTTCCATCACCAGAGGGAATAATTTAAGGGCACAATACAAGAAATATGGGTTTATTCAACCTGCTTGAACATGCATTTCTGAAATTATTGTACTTAAAATCTGTCAGCAAATTTTGAATTACTTCATGGTATACTTTTGCAAAAAAAAGCAAAATGAAGAAGAAGGAAGAATCCCTGTGCCTGAAATCTTAAGAAACCATTATCCATTTTGCAGATCACTTCATTAATAAACAGATTATTACAAAAGTAATTATTTTAGAAATGGCAAGTGCCATTAGCTAATACTATGTTGTTGTCTACTGGGACTTATAAAGAGTCTTTTTAATTTGCTCTTCAAAAATCACTTCTACCCACAAAACCACTTCAGTCAACAAAATACATCTAGGTATGGGCAGACCTGAGTTACCATGGCAAAAACAACTTTATCTTTTTACCTTTTTAATTTGCTTCCAGCGAGATGTTCTTTCCTCTCCGGAAATCTCTGTTTAGGGGAAGGACCTGTCTGGGGAAGCCCATCCCTGGGTAAAAGTGGGGTGGAGCTTCCCCTCGGGCATGGAAGGTGTCAGCACTTCCAGTCCGGGAGGGGTGAAGCGTACACTCAGTAATGAACGCCCGGATGGTTCCGTTGTTAAGTACCCGGTTTTGAAAGCCCCGTAGTTAGGAAGTTCAGAATTGGTTGCTGGCTCCTCCGTTAGGCATCCCGGTGCTTGCGTGGGCTGACCCTTCTGAGAGGGCTTATGGGACGGGGTCGAGCCCTTTTCTTCTAATCTCACAGTCTGTCCTCCTGCTGCTGTGGATCCTTCGAACATAGAGAATTGCTTATTCCCAAACAGAAGAGAATGCATTCTCCCAATAAAAGCATAGGAAAAGCATGGTTCTAGGTTGGAAGCTCTTAGATGCTCTCAAGTGCTATTTGTAAGAGTGTATTGGGGTTAAATGCTGGGCTGCTGTCTGATTTTTGTTAGAAAGAGATAAACGCCCAGAAACAAAATTCCATTAGGAACTTACTTACTATGTATTTGTAAGATTAAAATATGAAGTCATTATACATTCAGAGAAGTGTACAATATCAAGGATGCCTTCTGATACATGTTTGCATAGTGAACATCTTTTGGTCAAGACCGAGAGCACTGCACACAGTCCTAAAGCCCCTGCGTGCCCCGCCCAGACTCCCCCCGCGGAGAAGTCGGCATCTATCTTCTGTCAAAAATATATCTGTGTTGCCATATAAATGGAATCACACAGTTCGGTAGACCTCTCTGACCCATCGTTTCACTTTCTGAGGCTTCTATTTCTGTGGTTTCAGTTACCCATGGTCAACCGGGGTCTGGAAGCAGAGAATCCTTCTGACATATCGTTAGAAGGTCAATTACAGCCGGATGCAACATCGTAACACCTCCCTCGTGCCCCTCATTTTATCTCATCATGTAGACATTTTATCACCTCGTATCATCACAAGAAGGATGAGTACAGTACAATAAGCTATTGAGAGAGAGAAAGAGAGAGAGAGAGAGGGAGAGACCACATTTACATAACTTTTTATTGCAGTATATTTTTCTTACTCTTGTATCTTACTATTAGTTATTGTTCTTAATCCCTTACTGTGCCTACGTTATAAATTAAACTTTGTTGTAGGTATGTATGTATAGGAAAACACACATACTGTATGTAGGTTTGACTATCCATGATTTCAGGTCTCTACTGGGGGGTCTTGGAACATACCCCCTGAGGATAAAGGGGGACTACTTTATGTATCTTTTTGTATTTGACCTTTTTCACTCAACATTATCATCTGGGAAGTTCATCCATGTTGTCGCCAAAACAGTAGTTCAGTTTTTACCTTGTCGTATATAGTATTCCCGTTGTATGACTACCCCTTGGGATAGTTAGCCTTTCTGTTAGGGATAGTGTCCCTATGAACATT
The DNA here is from genome assembly GCF_006229205.1 of Suricata suricatta. Classification (NCBI taxonomy): domain Eukaryota; kingdom Metazoa; phylum Chordata; class Mammalia; order Carnivora; family Herpestidae; genus Suricata; species Suricata suricatta. Next base: position 147,599,481 of record NC_043703.1, read on the forward strand.
TGTAAAAAAAAAAAAAATTACGTGTTTATTTTGAGAGAGAGAGAGAGAAAGTGAGCACAGGAGGGACACAGAGAGAAAGGGAGAGAGAGAATCCTAAGTAAGCACCATGATGTCCATGCAGAGTCCAACATGGGCTTTGGTCCTATGAACACAAGGTCATGACCTGAGCTGATATCAAGAATCAGACACTCAGGGCGCCTGGGTGGCTCAGTCGGTTGGGTGTCTGGCTTCGGCTCAGGTCATGATCTCATGGTTCGTGGGTTCAAACCCCACGTCAGGCTCTGTGCTGACAGCTCGGAGCCTAAAGCTGCTAAGGATTCTGTGTCTCCCTCTCTCTCTGTCCCTCCCCTGCTCGTACTGTCTCTCCCTGTCTCTCAAAAATTAATAAAAAACATTAAAAAAAAGAGTCAGAGACTCAACCAACTGAGCCACCCAGGCGCCCCTCTATGAACATTTTTTAACACATCTTTCTGTGCACCTAGGTAGGCATGTCTATTAGAGTAGAATTGCTGAATCAAGGGAATGCAATGTTCGCTTTTAGCGGATAGGATAATTAAGATTTTCTTTCTTCTTGTGTCAATATTTTCAGGTTGTGATTTTATAAAAACAATTTGTCCATTTCATCTAAATTATAAAATTTATGGCACAAAGTTATTTGTAATATTTTCTCATTGCCCCTTTGATGATTGTATGAATTTTTAAGAATGATACCTTTTTTCATGATGAATATTTTCAGAGATTTGAAAATTTTGTTATTCTTTTTTCAAAGAACCAATTTTTGGCTTAGTTGATTTTTCTCTATTCTATATTTTTTCTATTTCATTTTTTGCTCATATCTTTATAATTTATTTCCTTCTAATTAATTTACCTTAAATTTGATGTTGTTTTCTAACTCCTTGAGGTAGTCACTAGATCATTGATTTTTTGCCATTCTTTTTTCCTAAATATACATTTAAAGGTATAAATTGTTTTCTAAGGCCTAGTTGAGGCTCCATGCTACAGGTTTTTGACATGTTGCTTCTTCATTATTATCCAGTTCAGAATATTTTCTAATTTCCATGGAAATTTCTAATTTCTGATTTGGCTTGTGAATCATGGGTTATTTAGAAGTGTTATTTAGTAATTTCCAAACATTGAATGATTTTAAGTGTTTCATATTGATTTCTAGGATTTTTTCCCACTCCGTTAAGAGGACATACTCTCTTTAATTTCAACCCTTTGCAATTTATTGAAATCTGCCTTATTATTCAGAATATGGTTTATTTTGTTAAATGTGCCATGCACACTAGAAAATAATGTAATCCAGGGTGCTTGGGTGGCTCAGTTGGTTCAGTGTCTGACTTCTGATTTCAGCTCAGGTCATGATACTAGGGTCGTGGGATTAAGCCCTGCATCAGGCTCTGCACTGACATCATGGAGCCTGGCTGGGATTCTCTCCCTTTCCCTCTCTCTGTCTGCCCCCACCCACTCTCTCTCTCTCTCTCTCTCTCACAATAAAAAAAGAAACATTTAAAAAAACGCTGTAATCCTGCTCTTATTGGGTTCAGTGTTTTGCATGTGTCGGGAAGGTCAAGTTTGCTTATCACATTGTTCAAGTCCCTTTATCTTCACTGATTCATTGTCTGATTAGTCTATCAGTTGCTGAAAATGGATTTGAAATCTTCCTCTATGCTATTGGATTTGCTTGTTTTTCCTTTTAGTTCTGTCTGAGCTCTGCATGTTTTAAGTTTTGTTTTTAGATGCATACACATTTCATATTATTAAATCTTCCTGCTGAATTGAATTTTTGTTATTGTGAAATGCTCCACTTTATCTTGGGGAATACTTCTTGCCTTAAGCTCTTGCTTTGTCTGATAACAGTATGGATAAGCCAGCTCTCTTTTGGTTAGTGTTTCCCAGGCATATTGAGTTTCAATATTTATGTGTCCATCTGCCATAAGCAACATATAGTTGGGTCTTTCTGTTTTGGGTTGTTTTTCTGGTCTGACAGTCTTCATTTTAATTGGATAATTGAGTCCACTTGCATTTAGCAAATTCCTGATATTTTGCTGTTAATTCTATCATCTTATTATTTGTTTTAAATTTGCTCTATCTGGTTTTTGTTCTTGTTTTCTTTTCTGCTGCCTTCTTTTAGTAAAATGCTTTTCAAAATTCGAATTCCTCCATTAGTGCGTTAGTTATAAATTCTTTTATTATTTATTTAGTGTTACCCTAGGGCAGGGGTTGGCATACTTTTTTTTTTTCTGTGAAGAGACAGATGGTAAATATTTTAGGTGTAGAGAGATGTGCGTAGCCTCTGACTCCCTCCTCCCCCTCTCCTCTTTCCTTCCTCCTCCTTCTTCAACTATTCTTTAAAAATGCAAAACCAGGGCACCTGGTAGCTCAGTTGAGTTAGGGGGGTAAGTGGGTTGAATGTCTGACTCTTGATTTTGGCTCAGGTCATGATCTCATGGTTTGAGAGTGAGTTCGAGCTCTGCATCAGGCTCTGTGCTGACAGTGCAGAGCCTGCTTGGGATTCTCTTTCCTCCCTTTCTGTCCTCTCCCTGCCACTCACATGACTGCGCTCTCTCTTTCTCTCTCTCAAAATAAATAAACCTTAAAAAAATAAAAAACAGAAATGCAACTTAGACATGGATTTGGACGTGATAGTTTACCTAACTCTGCTACACAAATATCATATGGCTTCACAGAATCTACTGTTCACTTAATAATATTACTACTTCCCAGACAATATGTAGACCTTACAACACCTTAATTCCATTTACCCAACTCCATTCTTCCTTTTCTGCTATTTTGGTTATGTATTTTACTTCTTTATGTATTTGAGATCCCACAAGATATTATCATTTTTATTATTTTAAATAATCAATACTCATTTTGATTTGCCCTTAATATTTATCACATCTGGTCTCTCTATTGCTTTCTGCATTACTCTTCTTCCAAGTGGGATTGTTGAAATAACTTCCTTTAGTATTTCTTTTAATGTATATCTGTTGATAATGCATTTTCCTATTTTATTTGCTTGACATTTTTATTTGTCTTCATTTGTAAGGGTATTTCTGTTGGATGTAGAATTCTAGACTGGCAGTTACTCCTTCCTCTTCCACAGTCCTTTAGCTCTGTCATTCTATTGTCTTTAGCCTTCTATTGTTTGTATACAGTGGGGCTTATTGCTCCTATTGAATTTTTTTTTCTCCCCTGGCTATTTTAAGATTTTTCTTTTTATCTTTATTTTTTTTGAAGCTTTACTATAATATGCTTTTGTGTAGTTTTTTTTTGTTTTTATGTATTTGAGTTTGTTAATGCTTCTTGAATCTGTATATTCTTGGTCTTTATCTCTTCAAATACTGATTCTGGCCCATTTCCTTTCTCCTGGGATTCAAATTCCACATGTGTAGGTTGTTTTCACTGTGTTTCTTATGCTCATTTCCTATTTCTTTTTCTTTCTCTGTCTTTCTTTTTTGTGTATATATGTATGTTTAATATTTTTCTTCCATTTCAATTTGATTATTTTTCTACTGATCTATTTTCCGATTTACTAATCCTCTTTTCTGTGTGTCTAATCTGCTGGTAAACCTATCTCTTGCTTATTTATTGAAACTTTAGTTTTAGTTATCAAATTTCTCAGATCTAGAATTTTTGTTTGCTTCTTTTAGAATGGATTCCAGGTTTCTATCCTGCCATCTATTTGTTTGAACATATTAATGCTAGGTTTATAGTTTTTGATAACTACAGTATCTGAGTTATCTATATGTTTTTCTACAGTCTTTTGTTTTTAATTTGGTTTTATTTCCTAGCATGCTGCCTAATTTTTTGTCAAATACTGAATATTGAGAATGAAGAATTACTGAGGCTCTGGATAATTTTGCTTTCCTTTGGAAAGGATTTTCTTTTTCCCAGCAGGTAGAACATCTTGCTCCTGTTAGGAACTGAGATAATTTGAAGCTGGATTTTAGGCTTTATGAGGGCCGGCATCTGCCTGGCTTGTCTTGTCTCTTAGGGTATCATCCTTCATCTGTCTCAATAAAAATCTAGGTTATTTACTGAAATTTCTTCTCTTTGGTGAGCCCCTAAACATCAATATTTTTTCTCCTTAGCACTTTGAGACTGCTCAAACTCTGACTGGTTTTTAGCCTTTTAGAAGCTGTTTACTGCTTAGTTTCTTGGCTGCTTGCCTATCATGTAGAAAGCTTAGGAATGAGAAAATTCCTTGAGGGGAAATCAAATACCCAATGCCTGGCTTATTTCTATACAGGCTCTTTCTCTAAGATAAAGGTTCCCTATGTTCTGGCTCCTTTGGTAGATTTACACTTCAATTTTTGTCTTCTCAGACTACCTAGGTGGCTACAGTTCTAGGCCAATGTTTCTCCTCTGTCTCAGTGATACCCCTTGAGAACTGGCAAATGCCTGGAAGGGAAAACAAGGGGAAAACTTAGGTTTTACTCACTGCATTTTCCCTTTTCTCCAGAATCTTGGCCTCTAAAGTCCTTCCTGCGTTTAATCTCTGATGAATTTTAACACCTATTTTATGCAATATATTTAGCTTTTATAGTTGCTCTTGGTCAAAGTCTCTGGAGATTTATTGTTTGTTTGTTTTTGAATTTTGAGATTCCTATTTAATTTACAAGTAAATGAAGGACGATTCCTTTAGGGGCACCTGGGTCACTCAGTTGAGTGACTTACTCTTGGTTTCGATTCAGGTTATGATCTCATGGTTTGTGAGTTCGAGCCCCACATCAGGCTCTGCGCTGACAGTGTGGACCCTGCTTGGGATTCTCTCTCTTTCTCTGCCCCTTCCCAGCTGGCTCTTGCACACACTCTCTCTTTCAAAATAATAATAATAAAAAAGGATGTCTCCTGTAAATGCTAATAGGTGACAAGAAGGGTAATATAAAGAAATAGTTGCTGGCTCCACAGTGATGTATGAAAGGAGACCATGCCACTGTTTTTTTTTTTTTTTAACAATGGTTTTGCTATTAAGAAGGAAAAAATCCACATGATTTCTTCATGTTGCACATATAAAAGAATTCAAAATAAAAATGAGTTTTCAGAACTCTACAGTTTCTAGTCAAATGTGTGAGGTGACCAGAATATCATTTTCATTCAGTGACTGACCCTTCTCCCCAAAAGCAATGGCCAGTGAGCAACTTACTGCTCATTAAGGGTATCCACCTGTGTAGTAGACCCTGATCCTTCAGAGCTTGGTCTGCTCCTCTACCCTTTGTTCTCCCAGGATTTCTTTAATAGACACTTGCTTGCGGGGTGTGTCAGTCTGCATTGCCAAGTCTGTTTCTCTTAGTAGGAGCACATTTTCTCTTCTGACCACAAAACTCCCTTGAAGAATATCACCGTACTTTTTTGCCCAATAAATACACTCCAAAGTCTGATGTAGCAGTAAATTGGCAAAGTGATCAATGTGTCTTGTAAACCTAGTAAGTGTTCTTCCATCTCAAAGCAAGACCAAATGCTTTTGGTCCATGTCCTTGATGAGCCTGGTGGTCCGGGCATATGGTTCATTCCGAGCTGAGCTAAGACTGTGGTGTATAGGGGGGTTGAGCCAGCACATCCAACACCTGCTTCTTTCTACCGCAGTTACTGCCTGGGAAGACCGGGACAGGAATCCTGACCAGGAATAGCGTGTCAGTCCTGGCTTTAGGCAGCCAAGGCCTACTGGAAACCCCTCTAGAGATTTACTATTGTTTTATTTTTTAAAGTTTATTTATTTTGAGAAGGAGACAGAGAGAGTGAGTGGGGGAGGGTCAGAGAGAGAGAGAGGAAGAAAATTCCAAGCAGGCTCCATGGTGTCGGTGCAGGGCTCAAACTCACAAACGGTGAGATCATGGACTGAGCCAAAACCAAGAGTCGAATGCTTAACTGACTGAGCCCCCCAGGTGCCCCCTAGGGATTTATTTTATTTTTATTTTTTATTTTATTTTATTATTTTTTAATTAAGTTTATTACTGAGTTGGTTTCCATATAACACCCAGTGCTCTTCCCCACAAGTGCCCTCCTCCATGACCATCACCCCCCCTTCCCCTTCTCCCCTCCCTCTTCAGCCCTCAGTTTGTTCTCAGGATTTAAAGGTCTCTCATGATTTGCCTCACTCCCTCTCCCCAAGTCTTTTCCTCCCTTTCCTTATCCCATGGTTCCCTGTTAGGTTTCTCCTGTTAGACCTATGAGTGACAACATATGGTCTCTGTCCTTCTCTGCCTGACTTATGTCGCTTAGCATGACTCCCTCTAGGTCCATCCATTTTGCGACAAATGGCCAGATTTCATTTTTTCTCACGGCCATGTAGTACTCCATTGTGTACATACACCACATCTTCTTGATCCACTCATCAGTTGATGGACATTTAGGCTCTTTCCATGATTTGGCTATTGTTGACAGTGCTGCTATTAACATTGGGGTACATGTGCCCCTATGCATCAGCACTTCTGTATCCCTTGGGTAGATCCCCAGCAGTGCTATTGCTGGGTCATATGGGAGTTCTACTGATAGTTTTTCAAGGAACCGCTATACCGTTTTCCAGAGATTTATTTTTAAAAATGGTTCCTAGGACATGTCCCAAGGCCAGTGCACATTTAACTTGATTTCTTGCATCTTTTTGAGACATCCCCATATGCCCCATCTGGGGGCTGGCGAGGTCTTTTGGCTTCTTCAACACCTTCAACAATAAATTATAAAACTCTATTGAGTATAATTTGTAAGTATTAACCACTTTGTATTTTAAAATTCAGATTAGGGGCGCCTGGGTGACTCAGTCAGTTGTGTGTCTGGCTTCGGCTCAGGTCATGATCTCATGGTTCATGAGTTTGAGCCCCACATCAGGCTCTGTGCTGACAGCTAGCTCAGAGCCTGGAGCCTGTCTTCAGATTCTGTGTTTCCCTCTCTCTCTGACCCTCCCCTGCTCACTCTCTCTCTCAAATAAATAAGACATTTAAAAAAATTATAAAAAAATAAAATTAATGTGCCAATTATGATCATTCTCCATCAGATCACTCAGTTTACCCTAACACTGATTTTCTGTGAAATAAAGCTTACCTCTTTCACTTTATATTGGTGTGAAGCCTTCCATTTCAAACTTATGCGCGTGCGCGCGCGCGCGCGCGCACACACACACACACACACACACACACACACACACACACACACACACCATACATCATGCTTCTTTTGGCCCCTCTGGGAACCCTCACCTGAGCTGATATTCTGGCTCTGTTGTTACATTGCAGTCTGACCATGGTAAAACCTCTTTCAACCCCTGGGCCTCAATTACTTAATTTAGAGTATGAGGTGGGGGCGGGGAGTGAGATAGCTTCACGTGGGCTCACAGGGGCCTTGTAGCTTTGGTGGCCAATCTGTCCTATATGCTTTGGTTTGGGGAATACTTTGGGGAACAGTAGGACACTTAGACTGACCAGACAGTGGGTCCTTGCTCAGACCACAGAACTCACTCCCCTAAATCAGCGAGTATCCTGGCTGAGGGGCCATGCTCTCTGGGGCCTGAGGGCTGAACGGATGAGCTGGAGGCTGTGTTCCCGGACAGACAGGCACCCTGGGCAGTGGGCCCCTCAGGGGGTCACACTCTCATATGAATGAGAGAAGACACCTCACCCTAAAGCCAGCCCCGCAGAACCTGCATCATTCAACTGTCTCAGCCAGGGGTTCCACACTCATTCCAAATGTCTCCCTCTTCTTCTTCCTGGAGCTGCCATCTTGTAAGAAGTGTATGAAGAAGATTAACCTCTCCCCCACTCAGGGATAGTTTTAAAATCTTCCGTTTAAGCTCCCTGTCCTGCTCTGTATCGTGGGATGCCGACATGACGGCTCCCCCAGGCTCCCCTGTCAGACGGCTCCTCTTGGGTTTGGTCGAAGAAAGGCACTGGAGGGAGACTGAAGGCAAGAAGGGAGAAGCCTGTGCATTTCTCTCCTTTTCCCTTTGCCTTGAGTTGACTGAATGCTTGGCAGAGGCTGCAAGTTTAGTGGCCGCAGCTCCTCAGGGATTGGCCCACTGTGGTTTTCAGCCTCTGTTGGGTGACCCCACCCCCCAGCTCAGGTAACTCTGACTTTTCTTTGTCCCTCCAGCTGAAGGTGACAGTAGTTTCCGTAGCACTCATCTCTAGGGTATCTGACCGTCCCCTGTTGTCCTCCCAGCCTCTGTGATCATGTAGACTACCAATAAGTGTTATGGAATACCCTGTGTATGAATGCTTGAAGATCTTGCTGTTTCTTCTTTGATCACTCTCAATCGAGTTGCTAAAAACTGTACTTCAAGTATCTTTTTCCTTCATATATGTATAAGCACCACGGAAACACATTCCCCTTCATTCCCTTTAGCACCTCCTGAAGGAGACAGACTTCACTCCCTCATTTCTTCATTCAGTCAATAAATATTTGGTGAGGCACTGCTCAATGCCCTAGCCAAGTCCTGTGCTATGGGATAGAGCAGTGAACAAAACAGATAATGTCTTTGACCTTGTAGAGCTCACAGGTCTGTGGGCAAAACCCTTAGAATAAAGTGTATGGAGAGTGAGACACTACTGTAACACCCAGTCTTAGGAGACAGACAGAATTGGGTTTGTATCTCAGCGCTGCACATGACTGCAGGGTATATGAACATGGGCAAGGTATTTTGCCTTCCGATGTGTCAGTTTCCTCTTCTTTAAAAGCACACTCAGTTTCCAGTTCATGCCTGCCTCTTTACATGTTCAGTGAGGATGCTGATGCTCCTAGCCTCATGGGATTACTCATGATTAAATATGTTGCTATTGGAGGAAGAGTCAGATGCCCTGGAAACAAACTCACATTGAAGATTTATTTTTCTTTTTCTCTCTATTTTTAAAAAATAGTTTATTGTCAAATTGGCTTCCATAAAACACCCAGTGCTCTTCCCCATAAGTGCCCTCCTCCATTTACCACCACCTATTCCCCTCCCCTCCCCCTTCAGCCCTGGGTTCGTTTTCAGTATTCAGTAGTCTTTTGTGATTTGCGTTCCTCTCACTCCCCAACTCTCATTCCCTCTTCCCCTCCCCATGGTCCTCTGTTAGGTTTCTCCTGTTAGACCTATGAGTGCAAACACATGGTATCTGTCCTTCTCTGCCTGACTTATTTCACTCAGCATGACCCCCTCAAGGTCCATCCACTTTGCTACAAAGATTTATTTTTAAAAGCAGCTTCCAGGGGGTCTACATTCAGCACTGCTGAGATGCAGGTTGGAAAGGTGAGGTGACGCTGGATACTCAACAAGAAGGGGTGAAGTCCAAGACTTGGATAGAGACAGCTATTGGGAGGAGCTCCCAAAAAACTTAGAATCACACCATGGCAGTTCCTTCTGGCAGCCATGTGTAGCCACACCGGTCTGCCTGCAAGGGGAAGGGGGGGCCCTTCTTTCCTCTTTGCTTGTCAAGATGTCACTCCCTCTGGGAAGGACTCACTGATTTCTAGTCCAGGCTAGGTCTCCCTGACTCACATTCTCTGTATTTTTCTTGTGATTGTTGTGATCACGGCCACCATCATCATCATCACATCATTGCTGATGCTTGTGAAACTGAGCACCCCTCCCCCACCTGTCACATTCCACACGTTATGCTATGACATCCCATGGCAGAGTCTGGGGCCCCGCTCAGCCTGGTGCTGTTGTTACTAAGGAATGTGTGCACATATGTGCACGTGCGTGATAATTAAGTCAAGGCAGGACATTTCAAATCATCAAAGATTCAAAGTGAAAATATACTGACTGTGGATTTACAATTAATTGTGTTGTGAGGTTTTGAAACTTCCGATTCCATGTGAATTAGAGGTACGCATGTGTTGGTTGTCATCAGAGTTCCAAGACCTGGATTGATCATTTGCTTTTTGTTCTCATTTGTGAGGCTGCAGGTGGCAATGCTCACGGAGCAGTCCCTGCTGCTCTGGACCCATTTTCCTGCCACCCCCTTGGCTCTGCTGCCTGACCACACTCTGGTCCTTCTGGTGACTCTGTTACCTCCTTAGATCCAGATTTCAAGGAATCATTTACTTACATTTCACTCACGATTTTTAATCATCCTACCAACGATAGTCTAATAACATTAAATACTTGAAAAATCTAATAAAAATCAGTCTTAACCTCATTGGAATCTCATTAAGAATAGGACTGTTCTTTTTGTTAAATTGTTGGAGATTCCTTTAGCTGGGTTTGTTTTCTTTGTATTGTCCAGGATAGCAGGCGGAGAGATGGAATCCTAGAGCGTGGGTTCACAGCCTCAAAAATTCTTTTATCCCCTTTCTTGAGTATAGAGATGAAGACACTATAGTTCAAAAAAAGGGATGGGACTTTTTCTAAGTCTCACATGAAACTTGTGGCCGTTAAGAACCAGAGCTCAGGCGTCCTGCTCTGGAGTTCAGCATCTCCCCTACAAGATCTGGGCTTTGAGCCTAGGCACTGATTTATGGATTTGATGAGTCTATTGGCTATTGAGCAATCACTCGCTGATCAGCCAAGCACTCTTTCACTGAACACATCTGGAGCCTTGGAATAGACACTGGCAGGGTTAACAGATGCGAAGAAATGAGTGCTGCCCTCTGGAAGAATGAAAATCCTCCAGGAGCAAGGTTCACATGCGGACGATGAGTGGTGGTCTCCTCAAAGGTCACACTGCTCACCCCTTCTTTTCCACATCAGCGCAAAGGTGGCATCTCTTCTGGTCCAGCTCCGTCCCACGAGGCAGGTATTGACAAAGGCCTCCCGTGGCCCCGGCTTTGAGACAGGCAGGAGCTGTTTGTCCACCCTGATGAACAACATCTCCAATAAAAGGACTCATTTGTTGGATTGAGTAGTTCACAGACAGAGAAAGAAGGGGAGAAGGCTCAGGCAGGAAGCCTTTTATGATTTATCAATGCACAAATACTGGCATCTCTCTCTCCCTGGAAAAGAAAAAACCCCCAGTGCTAATATTAATAATTATGCCAGCTTTAGTATAGCACTTTGCGGTTTACGATGTGCTTTTGAACGCATTCTCTTATCTCATTGCGACGGTGGGGGATTAGGAAAGGGGAGAGCTTGGGGGGCTGGCACTTCTGGGGAATCAGCAGCCTTTGTTTCCCTGGGGGTCCAGCCTGGCGTGGTAGGTGGGCGCTGCTGCTGACGTTATCTTGCTGTCAGTGTCCCGTGTGGGACGACCCGCTGAGGTGCTGTTTTCCTGTGGAAACTTGAGCCAGTCTCTCCAGATTACACTCTGGACTCTGTTCTTGTTTGCCTGTCTGGAACTTCGCTCCTCCTTGAGCTGAATGCTTGGCTTCCCCGCCCCTTGCAAGCTGCTCTGGGGAGGTTCGGCCCCACGCGTGTGCCTGTGGCTGCTGGCAGAGTCCTCCTTCAACAGCTGGACTCACTTGGGGACAGAGGTGCCGCCACAGCTGGGACTCTGCAGAGTGGTGCAGTCCTGAGATTTCTGTTGCCGGGTGTCCATCATAATGGGCCCTTTAGACACCGTAGGGGGTGAAGGGACTGAAATGCGACTCCCACACATTAACATGTGCAGGAAAATGTAGCTTTACCAGAACTAGTCCCATCTTTGCTTTCCTCCCGCTAGTAGGAAAAAGCAATGGCAACAAAAATACAAACACCACCCCAGCACCAGCAGTCTTTAACCCTTCTAGTCTGAAGGGGGTCCCCTCCCTGCACCCCAGGAAATAAAGCAATTAGAGTGCATCCTCTCCTTCAGGTCGGTGACTGCCCTCCACATGGGCTCTTCTCCCTTCTTCCTCCTGCCTGCTTTCCTAGGAGGGCACCTGGGCACAGGACATCTTCACATCCTCCGGGCTCCCATAAGCTTGCTGGGCCTCTGGCTGACATTCTCACATCTGGTCCTGGGGCAGCCTCTGGCCTCCCCAGCACCACGGCTGAAGTGCCCATTGTTGGGGGGTGGGGGGGGGGCACTTGTCACCTGTGTTTTTGGCTCAGGCAGAGTGAGGCCACTGACCCTGGGGCTTGGCAGGAGGAAGTTTGCTTGCTTGCTTTCATTTCTTTTTTCTTTTCTTTCTTTTCTTTCATATAGTTTCTTGTCAAGCTGGTTTACATATAACACCCAGTGCTCATCCCAACAAGTACCCTCCTCCATGCCCATCACCCATTTCCCCCTCTCCCCTACCCTCTATCAACCCTCAGTTTGTTCTCAGTATTTGAGTCTCTTATGGTTTTCCTCCCTCCCTTTCTGTAATTATTTTTTCCCCTTCCCCTCCCCCAAGGTCTTCTGTTAAGTTTCTCAAGATACACATATGAGTGAAAACATATGATATCTGTCTTTCTCTGCCTGATTTATTTCACTTAGCATAATACCCTCCAGTTCCATCCACATTGCCATGAATGGCCAGATTTCATTCTTTCTCATTGCCATGTAGTACTCCATTGTGTATATAAACCACATCTTCTTGATCCATTCATCAGGCGATGGACATTTAGGCTCTTTCCATGTTTTGGCTATTGTTGACAGTGCTGCTGTGAACATTGGGGTACATGTGCCCCTATGCATCAGCACTTCTGTATCCCTTGGGTAAAATTCCTAGCAGTGCTATTGCTGGGTCATAGGGGGGTTCTACTGTTAATGGAAGCTTCTCAGTTCCTTACATAATGCTCCTTGGGCAGCGGGGAATGAGGGGGCAGTGCCATCTTGGGCCACCCGGACCACTCCCCAGGCACCTTTAGTTTGCCGCCCTGTGCCGTGGGAAACACCTTGTCTAGGAGATGGTTTTTCTGTGGGCACTCTGGTTTTCCTGAGATGCGGCCTGGGGAGTCAGGAGGACGCTGCCGTGGGCTGGGGTTTCCCTGCACACCTCTCGGCTCACCCCACCGGTTTCTCTTCTGCCCACAGAGGTTCCGACCACTACAGAGAGCCAGAAATTCATGGCTGACCCTCACTGCACTTTTCCTCTCTCTTCCAGCCCCTCCGCTGGCATCAGAGGATGCTCTACTTCCTTTTTCAGGTAGTGGGGAGCGTCTTTATGTCGGACCCTGCTTCTCTGCTCTGTAACCTTCTATGGCACTTTTTCCACCTTCGCGCATCCAGCTTCATTATCTAGCCTGACAGGAGGGACGTGGGGAAGAGGAAAAAAGCTGGAATTCGTGAAATCACATGAAGAGCCATTTCCAAAAAATCGTGATGCTTTATAACATCAATATCAGTATGAATTGATGAACCTTTGGGACATACTACTTTGGACACTTTCTTTGGGTCAGGTCCCTACAGCTCCAGCCCTGCGGGGCCAGGAGACTCCCCCTCCCCCCATATACGTGCCTGCTGCCTGCCCTGCTGCCAAACCCTATGAGTGGGCACCTCCCACTCTCAGCTTTCCTTAGGGGCCCAGCCCGCTTAGAAGTGCCAAAAATTGGGCTGGTGAGTATTTTGAATAGAAATTTGGCAAATGGATAAGGTTTCACATTTACTAAATTTCTGAGCCTCTTTTTACATGCACTCAAACTGGGAATCTGGAACATGTACTCTTTGGATATATCTTTTTTAAATAAAACAACATGTTTTTGTTATTTTGGGGGCAAACCTTATACCAAACAAAGTCAGAAGTGGTCTGCACCCTGTATTTTGTTTACCCCTTTTGATCTTTGAAAATAAAGGTGAAGAGTGGGTAGTAAATGCCATGGCTTTATGAGAATCTGTTATCTGATTCTTAGGAACCAATCTTTCTGGAGTGGGGAGAGGGGGATTGGGCTTTACTTTGGGATTTACTAGACAATTTGTTAATCTGCTCTCTCTGTCCCCCAAAATGTCTATATGATTCAAAGTTTGGCAAAGGGGAGTGAGGTTTGAGTTCTAATAAAATGCATTACAACTTTAAGCCAGCCCGTCCATGTGTTTTTGTAGAGTAGATGTGGAGTCCGGACAGTGTTCAGTTGGGCCTACTGAGAGGTTTCAGGTGGGATCACTGGGTGGGAAAATGTATATATATATGACTTCAGGTCAGAATGGATCCCTCCTGAGGACAGCAGCCTATACTCCCCTCTGTCCCTCCCCCTGCTGCTTACCTTATCTGCCTGCTGGGTCTCCACCCTTCCATTCTCCCATCTAACCTATACTGCCACCCCACCTCCACCCCCAACACATCCCTACCTTGCAGCTTTGAAGTTTTGCTCGGGCCCATTCCCTGCTGGCGGGGCACCACCGTCCTCTCCTGAGTCCTCCAGGACCCTCTCAGCTTGCCCTCTGTGGCTTGCTTGCACAGCCCTGTCTCCCAAGGACCCCTGCAATGTCAAATTTTGAATGACTTGGCCTTTCTTGCATGCAGGCTGGATTTGCTGTTAACTTTGCACCTGCCCTTGTCTTGGCCTCCTTTGCTCTTTGGTGTCCTTGAGACAAGGACTGGGTATCTCTCTCCTCTGTTCTTGTGTTGTCCACCTTGGGTCTTGGCTCATGGTCATGGTCAGTAACTGATGACTGGGTAATGATGGTGTCTCTTTTCCTCCACCAACTAAACCCCAACTGACACTAGTTCATTTCTATCTGGATCACCTCATCATTCAGAAATTATTGGACAAAGCCACATCTGAACAAATTCTGCTAATTTCTCCTCTGTAGCCTGTGTCTGCTGCCCATGCTCCCCCCCGCCCCCCACAAGGCATGGGCCCTGTGGCAGAGAGAAGAGGCTGAGTCATCGAGTTCAGTTCGTAAACAGTGAAAGTTGGAATTGTCTTTGCCTCTGCAATGGGAGTCTTGAGAAGTTTTTTCTTTTCACCTTGGTTTTCTGGTAAAATAATGAAAACAGTGTGATTGTGTCTTGGAAATCTAGAAATATATCTAGATTTCTCCTCAATGGGCAAATGTTTTTAGTAAATGCTTATTTTTTAAAAAAATAAAACGTGGGAGTGTTTCTGTAGCTTGATGTTGGGCAGAACCAGTGCCTTCCGTTAGCAGAGCAATGATGATGGTGGCAGTGTATGTTGGGAGGTGTGAAGGGGGAATATGGATGGTCAAAACTGGCCAAGCTTCTTTTTCCCATTTGTAACTCAGTACAGACCCATGGAGCACCTGTCTTCTGTTTCCCTAAAACCCAGAGAATGTCATTCTGGTCTGTGTTGCTGGTTGGTAATGATTGAATTGTAACACCATTTCTTCTGCAGTGGAAATTTATTAACATGCAAGCTAACTGCTCAGTAGGGACATTTTCCCTCATGTTGGGGATGAGCCCACTTGCTACCCTGAGTCTGGCCTATTGTCCTGGTCTCCTTTGCTCTCATCTGATCAGGGAGATAGGAATGGTTTGTGTATCTCTATGTGCTCAGGTGGAAACCCGTGATTGACTGCAGAAGAAGTTGGTCAATCAAACTGTTTTATTTACACAGCACCAAATGTCCAGAATCATCTGTGAATTTTTTCCTCCTTGAAACTGACAGAATTGGCTTATTGTTTTGGCACCTGGAGGCAAAGGGATAAAGAAATGCTTCAGAAGCTCCAAAGATCCCCCAGGTGATCTCATTCATACCTGGTGCCTTTAAATGCCACCTCTACTGTGACAGTCCTTAATTTGCATCTCTGGGAAGGACTGTCTCCTCTGTCCAATAGCCTCTCCAGGTGAGTGTTATCCAAGCCTGTAAAATCATCCATGTCTCTATCCAAGCTCTTTTCTTCTCCCACTCTCTCCTGTGTCAGAAGATGGCACTAGCATTTTCTTAGTTCCACAAACCATATCTGGGAGCCCTCTGTGATTCCTCCTCTTCTTTATGCCTTCATCAGCGGGCTGGTTGACTCTGCCTCCAGAATTTACATGAATCTCCTCCCTCCTCTCCAGTATGACTCATGTCACCTTGTCTATAGTAAGCATCCCTTCCCTGACATCTACTAATGCTTTCCCATCAGGGCTTCTTGCTTTTCTCGTGCTCACCAATCATTGTGCACACAGCAGTCTTTTCAAAACTTACATCGGATCCCATCACTCTCTTCCGAAACTTTTCACCCTATTGCACCGAGAATAAAACCCAAGCTGCTTGTCTTGATTAGTAAGGCCATTCCTGATCTGCCCCTTGTTATCTCTGCAACCCTATCTGGTACCTCTTCCCTTTTCCTCACAGTCCAGCTGCAATGGTTTTCCCTGTTCCTGGACCACCTCTTTTCACCCCAAAGCTCTTGCTCATGCCATCCCCTCTGCAGCAAATACCGGCTTCCCTCTGAACACATGGCTGCCTCCTTCTTAGGGTCGTAGCTAAAAAGCCACCTGTGTGGTGAGGACTGTCCTGAGTGCTCCAGGTGACTGTTCTCTGTCCACTTTGATTTTCTCCAGGACTGCTCCTTCCCCCATGTATTCCAGCATCTTGCCTTTTGGAATCACTTAGTTTTCTTCTGGTTTACTCTCTGCTTCTCTCCCTAGGTCATGAGTTTGGGGAGGGCAATGCCAAACTATCTTGTTTACCACATACCCCAGGCCTGGCATGGTATTCAACTTGGAATGGGTATTTGTTGAAGAAACATGAAAGACCTATAGAATGGGGCTGGTAATACCGCCCAGGTAACCACATTGCATTAAAAGAGATCACATATGGAAGTGATCAGAGACTGGTATTAATGATGTCAGTGGTTAACTGTATACAGGCGGAGAAACAAGAATGGGTTAAAAAAAAAGTCTCCAACCTAGCAGCGATATATATGGGACAATTTCATAATACATACTTCTTTTTTTTTAAGTTCATTTATTTATTTTGAGAAAGACAGACACCACAAGTGGGGAAGGGGCAGAGAGAGAAGGAGAGAGAGAATCCAAAGCAGGCTCCATACTGCTAGCACAGAGCCCGTTGTGGGGTTCAAACCCACAAAGCCGTGAGATCCTGACCTCAGCTGAAACCAAGAGTAGGATGCTTAACCAACTGAGCCAGCCAGGCACCCCCCCAAATGTACATTTCTTTATACTTTCTCTTTTGCCTTGGCTACTATGATGCCTAAAGCTAAACTTGGGTCTCAATTGTCATGCAAAAATTAGCTCGGAAACTTCCGTTAAAAACATAATATTTTGTGAGAGTAACTAGCACTCGGTCTGACACATAGAGGAAGCTCAAAATTAAATAGTAATGTCTATGTGAATAGTCCCAGGTTTTATTGTCCCTTTGCCATTTTTATGGTAAATGACTTCATATCCTCTTTGGAAGCAGGGAAAGCATCAAGCAGTTTTCCTTTTTATTACTGTAAAAATAAAATTATTCATAATAGCTAAAAGTGGAAACAACCCAAATGTCCATCCACTGACAAATGGATAAGTGAAATGTGGTCTATCCATACCAATGGAATATTATTCGGTAATAAAAAGAAATGAAGTGCTGGTACACACTACCACACGGAGAAACCTTGAAAACATGCTCAGTGAAAGAAGCCAGTCACGGAAGACCACACAATTTGTGTGATTTCATTTATGTGAAGTGTCCAGAACAGGCAAATGCATGCAGATAGAAAGTAGAGGAGTGGTGGTCTGGGGCTGTGTGTTTGGAAACCATGGAAAGTGACCGCTAATGGATGTGGAGAAATGAAAATTGGGGGGATAAGGGAAATGTTCTAAAATTGGTGGTGGTGGTCCATGCACTGCTCTTTGGATATAGCAAAAACCATTGAATTGCGCTTTAAATGGTGAATTGTATGGTATATGAGTTATATCTCAATAAAGCTGTTAAAATTGATTAATAAAATTATAGTAAGAGCACCCCTGGCTCTCTGAGGAGCGCATGACTGAGCAGGCCAATCAGAGTGGGTTTTTATCCTGGGGCAGCTTTGATTGGACCTGAATAATAGCTCCTCCCCCGCTTCCCCCTACTCTCTCCCTTCCTCCCTCCCTCCTCCACCTAAACGTTTTCTCAGCATTCTTCTAGGGACCCTGACCAGAGACTATTAGACTTGGGCTTTTACCCTCAGGGAGCTAGGTCTCCTTGGGAGCTGAGCAGGGTGCAGAAGGTTATGTAAAGGATGCTCACAGTTCAACACCCAGCGCAACTCACTGGGCGCAGAGGGTATTGGGATTCTGGCAAGAGAAATGATCTCTGTGTGGAGAAACCTTTTTTGCCGCAGCAAATGCTGTTTTATTTCTTCACTCTCGTGTGAATTCCACAGACGGTTACGTGCACGCCGCTGGGAACACAGGGATGAGTGAGAGTGTGTTGGCCCGCGGGTGGGGAGCAAGAACCAGCTATGGTAGCCCTGCAGGGACCGGCTGGAGGCCAAGGGAGACCCTGAGGGGGCTGCTCAGGACACCTGCCAAGCTAACAGTGCAGCTGGTGCGGGCAGGGTGAGGTCCCTGGGCTTGGCAGAGCTGCGCAGTGGCATGTGTTTGGCAGAGAGCTCAGACTGGGGCAGGCCACTCGGCCTCTCTGAACTGGCCTACGGCAGAGGGCCGCGTGGTGGCCTCTCCTGGCTAGGGGATGGAGCTGTGGACGCCCCGCGGGAGTGGCTTTGAGGCTGGACTGGCCTCCTGGCTGCGAGGTCTTCCCTCCGGCACAGGTGAGGGGCCCCTGCTCCCCTGTTCCCCCGCAGCTGAGCGGGTCACCACCTGCCCCCGGAGGAGAGGCGGCCCGCAGTCCCGGCGGGAGAGTGCTCTGCTGGGAAGGCTGGCCAGCAAGACTCAGGGCTCTGTGCGGGACGTTTGCCACTAGAGGGAGTGCCGCGTCGTTTTCGGTCCCCCGCGCCCAAACCTGCCTGGGTGGCAGCCAGGGCTTGGGGGTTCCTGGGAAACTCACTCGTTTGCCCTTTTCCATTTAAAGATTTCTCAGAAGCAGCTGGGCTCAAGAATCCTTAGCGTTGTTTGGCAGGAATTTGCAGAGCCCTTGAACTGGGAATGCAGCCTCTGGCCTCTTGCAAACCTCTGGTGGCTTTGGCAGGGATCCTGGTCCCCAGAGAAGCTGTCCTTTGCTCCCAGCACTTGAGGACCTGAGGAAAGCAGAGAGCCTGGGTTCTGGTTCTCTGTGGGGAGCCTAGTCTGAACTTCAGAGCCGCACAGGGCAGGCCCATGGGTTCTGGGGAGCGGTTCGCTCTCTGCTACCTGGAAAAGTAGTTCAGTGCCTGAAGGGAGAGAGAAGGATGGCGACATGGGTGAGACCAGGCTGACAGGCTGCATAGGTGATGTGGGAGACCTGGAGACAGGAGAGTTGGCTCCCAGTATCTCAAACATGGGGCTGGTGGAGCTGATGGGCACCGTGAGGCTGGTCAGACCCCAAATCTGGGCAAGAACAGCTGTGGCTCTTTTGGCTTGGCCCTTAGGTAAAGGGCAGCGAATGATTGCTTGCGGATGCCTCTAAACCCTGCCATGAGAGACCCTCACAGGTCCAGGTTGGGCTGGCTACCTGTGGCGGCTGGCTGATGGTTGCTACCTTTAGAGGCAAGGCTAGGACCAAACAGGGTGTCCTAAGCATAAGCCCTAGGCCTTGGTCACTGCTGACATGGTCACTACGATTTTGGACCATATCCTAAACTTCTTCTGATCCAGGGCCTGCTAAGAGTGCAGGAGGCTTGGGGTCCATTTCCTCCCTCCAGCATTGACTCCTGGGTCTGGGAGAGGGACCATCCTTTGCAGTCCCTGAGTCCATGAGTGCTGGCAGCAGGGTGCAAGGATACAGACCGAGGGAGTGCATGCTGCAGGAAGCTGGGGTGCCGTCTGTAGCAGGAGCGGGTCAGAGCTGGCCTGCTGAGGCTCCTGTCACTGCTGTGGTTAATGTTGGTGATTACCATGGTTACCCGAGGCTGGAAGCTCTGACAGTCGAAGGCAGAGCAGGAGAAAGATGTCCTCTCCCTTCTCTGAGCCACATGGCTGCATCTGCCTCCCTGGGAAAGAGTCTCCTGGCAAATACGAGCCTGAAACAGGGAAGTTATTCTGCCAGTGTTCAGCTGATTCATGCATCATCAATCACCAAGCATCGGGGCCTTGGGGGGCCCTGTCCTGAGCACATTCCATGTGAGGGAGGCAAAGGAGATGTCCTCTGTTTGTTCAGTCTTGGGAGGACAGGTCCTCAGGGAGCTCAGAGTCAGAGGAAGGAAGCAGCTAGAAGGGGAGGTGGAGAATTCAGCACGGGCCTTGAAGAGCCAGCGATGGCTCTCTGGTCCCAAGCTCCAGTGCCAGCCCGAGGCCGTGAGAGCACCTTCTCCAACCCACAGGCTGTCTATCTGGGCATCAGGATACCCGCTCTGCCACTGGCTGGGAGTCCCAGCTCCTGCTGGGTCCTGCTTTCCCCATCTGCAAAATGGGGTTACTGGTGACTAATCCCCACCTCGTCAAAGTCTCTGGGGAGGATTTTTTAAATGAATAATTTTGTGCATTGAAATGAGACAGCAGATTTCAAGTCTTTGGAGAAAAGGCCTTATTTATTATTATCATCAACTCATTGAGCAGAAATTCTATTTATCTCCTTTGCTGCCTTTCTAGTGCTGCACAAATTGAGAACCATAATAGCTCATTGAGACGGTGGGGTCTGCCCAGACGCCCAAATCCTAGTCCTGGGGATTCTTGGGGATCCAGGGAGGCCAGTGGGGCTTCCTCTGGGGGGCTACCGGGATCAGGAGTGGAGCACCAACTCCAGGTCCAAATGCTGCTGTGGGAACCTGCAGGGTCTAAAGCAGGCTGCCTAGCCTGAGCGGGGAGAGCTGGGGAGATGCCAGCAGGGGCTGGCGGGTGGAGGAGGCCTACTTCCAAGCTCTTTCTCTTTGGTTCATTATCATTATATGTTCATTTTAAAAACGAGAAAATACAGATCTGCAAAAAGAGAGAGGGAACTAAGAAAGAAAATTAAATTACTTACATTAAATTAATTAAATTCTGATACTCCGTTCTGGTAAAGAGTATCACACAGAAGGTCTCCATAGCATCAGAGGGAATGAATGAACTCAGGTGACTGTAAACTGTCTGGTAGATATCGCCAGACTTTTTAAAAAGAAAGATCTGTTTTCAGAGAAGTTTTAGGTTCACAGCAGTATTGAGCAGGAGGTACAGAGCCTTCCCTACACACGTGCATAGCCTCTCCTGTTATCAACATCCCCCATGAGAGTGGCACATTTGTGCAATCAATGAACCCACATCAACACATGGTTATCACCCAAAGCCCATGGTTTACATCGTGCTCACTTTGCTATTGTACATTCTATATGAGGGGACATTCATCCAACATTCTGCTGTTATACGGGGTATTTTCACAACCCTAAACATTCTCTGTGCTTCATCTCTCAGACATTTCCCTCTCTGCACATATGCACACTCCCTCATTTTATTAATATCTATGTTTTTCAAGATAGGATTATGCTATACATGATGTGAAACTTGTTTCCCCTCTGAAAAATGAAACAGGGATAATAAGCATGAAGCACCCTCTTCTCGGTGATTTGGATTGGACCGCTGACGCCTTTGTGTTATTCAGACATGTCTTGAGTCTGAAGTTAGGAAGGAGAAGGACAGGACATGAGGGGGGACAGAGTCTCTTGAAGGTGGGGGGAGGAGGGAGGCTGAGAAAGGCAAATGGTGGCCCAGAATCTCTTGGAGTCATAGTGTGTTGCTTACCGTCCTTCCACAAGAGCTGTGTCTGCCCCCAGGTGTGTGTCTCTGTCTTTACTTCCTTCTCCAGAGTTCCTTGCTCCTTGAGGGAGGTTACTCACTGGAAAAAAAAAAGAAAAAGATGCCTGTTGGGGTAGGTATATATGGGGCTCACATATGTGTTCTGGAGCAAACCCAGGAATTACACTGTTTGTGAACTCAAAAAAAAAAAAAAATGCCTGCCCAGGGCTTCATGCATTGCTAGCAAATCGACAGGTGTCCCCTAGTGTGTCTGAGGACCTTTCTGCATGTGGAGGAGAGTTCCTGAATCCAAGTCGGTCTACAGAGCTTCCTCTGTCTTATCTGCGCTGACAGCTTCTCCTTCATCTCTGAGGGTCTGGATCCCAAGGCCCTTTGACTACTGGGCTTTGCCTGGGGGACTCTCTGCTTCCTCAGTGGGCCTCTGGGCTCACACATCCTGTCTGTATGGGCCAGCCCCACACAGTGGCCTGTGCTGATGGCTCCCAGGGAAGGTGGCAGCCTGCTGAGCAGGTGTGCATGACCTAAGCACAAAAGTGGGGCACACAGACCTCTTGCTCCAGGCTCGGACAAGACCCCAGGGGCATCTGACTGATTGCACACTGGCTCTGGGTCCTCCCGTTAGGACACACACCTTGCATCTCCCTGGCTGCGCACACCGGTTGCTCATCACGCAGGGTCTGTTCCCAGCCATTGAGCTGGCTGTTTAGGGGGATGTACTGTTTGGTCCTGAAAATCGTGGCTCCTGAAGTCCCTGCTTTTAAATGTCTTCTGTAAGATCTTGTGTTTATTCTAGCTCAGGTGATGTGCCTGAGGGCTCTGTGGTTCTCATCACCGTCACATTTCCTCCTGGCCTGGCCTGTGTTGGTGGCAGCGAGCTGCAACAGAGAGCTGGCTTGTTGGTGGAAGGGCTAGATCAAGGAGCCTTATGTCCTGAAGAGAAACTGAGCTGGGGCAAATGTAGAGTTCTCCCGTCAGGCTGCCCTCCTCAAAGGACCGCACAGATACATGCACACGGGGGCTGCAGACGCCGCTCAGCGTCCAGGTCACCTTGTACCTTTCTCTGCTTGCTAACCAGGACTGCCGGCCCCCCTTCTTCGATCTGTGCCCCTCTTTCCCTGCTCACCAGGCACCTGCCACCCTGGCCTGTCCACAGCTGCCTTTCCTGCCCAGCTGCCTCCTCAGGGCCCCTGTCTTCTGGGCCAGGCCTCTTCCTAAGCTTCAGGAATCCACCTCTTCAGAGAAGCTTCCAGACCACTATCTGACCTAGTGTTTCCCTTTCCCTCCCCTCCTCGTGTTATCAATGCTTTTTTTTTTAGTGGTATATATTTTAATTTTCTTATTTTTTGGTCTCTTTCTTTCCTTATTCTCCGTCTCTCCACCTAGCCTCCAGGAGAGCCAGGACCTTGTGTGTGAATTTTGTTTATCACTGCCCCCCAGCATAGCAGGATGCAAGCCTTATAATAAGTGCTCCGTAAGTAGCTGATTGATGAACGGTTTAGCAACACATGTACGGATGTCTTGGCTCTAGGTGACTTTAAGCTCCCTCTGAGTAAGACAGACGACCTGTCATTCTCTGGTTGATGCTTGCTCGGAAGGAGGGAGAGGACCTCCCCACTCTGCTTACACAAATGCTATGGTTCTGGAGCTCTGAGCTCGGTGCTAGGTTTAGAGCATAAGTAGCATGTTAACAAAATAGCACCTGCCTGGAAGACATTGCCACGTGGAACCGTAGACTTTGAGGGAAATGAACTCAGGGTCTTTCACTTGGAGGCGGGACGGCGTAGGGAAACCTGCAAGCTGCACACAGACACCCCAGACACATCACAGAAGAGGAGGACTCTTCTTCTGTGTGGACGGTGGCTTGCCTGGAAGGCAATGATCACTTCCTCACTGGGGGTGTTACTAGAAGCTTCCCTTGGTGAGGATGTAGGACTAGATGACATTGAAAATTGCTTTCAGTCTAAAGTGTCCACATATCTAAATGTGATTTTGGAGGCACCTGGGTGGCACAGTCAGTTGGACATCTGATTTCGGCTCAGGTTATGATCTCGTGGTTTGAGAGTTTCAGGCCTGCATCAGGCTCTGTGCTGACAGCTTGGAGCCTGGAGCCTGCTTTGGATTCTGTGTCTCCCTCTCTCTCTGCCCCTTCCCAACTCATGCTTTCTCTCTCTCAAAAATAAATAAATACTTAAAAATACTTTCTAAATGTGATTTTGAAATATTTTTGTTGGGCTGTTCCAACCATCCTGTGGCAGGTAGGAAGAGCAAGCTATTCCTATACCTACTATTCCCGAAGTCTGGCCCTGTAAATGTGTGAGTGTGTGTGTGTGTGTGTGTGTGTGTGTGTGTGTGAGATTGTGGTGGACTGGTTCTTGTTGAACAAATATTCACTCAACATTCACTTTCTCTTCCTCCTTACAATGACATAGACTTATACTTACCTGTCTCACTTGCTTTGGGCATGGCCATGTAACCAGGTGCACAAAAGTGGTGTACCGAGGCCTTGAATGTTTGTTTAGCTTCTGGAGCTCCTGCCTTCTCCATGACATAAATACATCCTGGTAGCCATATTTCCAGAGTGAAGACACGTGTGGAGAAACGACCTGATCAAGCCTAAATGTATCCGCCAACCCACAGACCCATTACTGAAAAGAAATAAATGTCTGTTGTAAGCCACTGAGATTTTGGGATTATTTGTTACACAGCCTTATCATAGAAAAGCTGGCTAATGAGTGTTCATGGTAGTCTTTACAGGGAACTAGTCCAACACTCAGGCCTTTACACAGATGACTTCAGGACAGAGGTGCCTGCTCTGTTGCATGTCATTGGGAATCAGGGCTTAGTAAACAGCCCCCCCCCCCCCCCCGCACTTAGACTCCCTTTTCTGGCCTCTTCTCAAGGGTGTATCTCCCCCTCTTCAGGACAATTAACCACATTCACAAAATTCTCCCCCTTCCTCCTCTACAAGCCATCTCAGCAGGGTCCCAGAACTGCTCGTCTCTGATCAGGGCTATCCTTGTTCTGGGAGGCCCTCAGCTTTCCGGGGAGGATGGACAGGCTGGAGCTCAGACAGATGGAGGGGCCTCAGAAGCCACAGCAGCAGGAGGCGAAGGAACCAGCATCAGGGCCCTCTGGAAAGATCGGAGGAAGCATGTAGCTGAGTGCTCACACAGCGCCAGGCTGCCGCAGCCCCAAACCAGGATGTTTTCTGTGATGTCAGGTGAGCAGCAACTTAAGTGCCGCCACCTCCAGCGTATCCGGCACAGACATGCTGAAGGTGGCTTTAAAATGCCTCTGACTCTTATCTTTCCTGCATCATTCTCTGAAATGAAATTTCAAACACTTTAGCAGGGTTTGATGCAGAGAACTGTAAGCAGATAGAGGTTTAGGCAGAAACAGAACAGGAGTCAAAAGCCCTGGAGAAAAGCATGAATGGGCTTGGAGAGGACAAATAAAATAGCAGAGACATTTATACGGGTCTCCCCTACCTCTCAGAACAAAACAATTATGAGATAAGAGAGGCATGGATGGGAGGAAGTTCTTTCATTTTTCACATTGCAAGCTGGAGAGATCCAATAGCCTGTTTATGAAGAACAATAAAGAAGATACATGAACTCAGTAAAGAGGTTGTTACAAATATATCTGGTGGTTTTGAAAGGCCAGGGTTTCCTCCCTGCTTTTGGATAAAGCTGTCAGCTAAGTATTAAAAGATTTTTTTTGCTTTGCTTTAAAAAAAATTTTTTTTTGGGTTTTTTTCCCCCAAAAGCAATAACTGGTACCAGCAGTTTGTTACAATTGGCAGGAGGAGTTATCACTTTTATTTAGGATTTGGAAATGCAATCAAAGAAGGGCAGATTGGAGCTTGAATTAAATGAAGCTTAAACAGCAAAAAGAAAAATCTATGCTGGTCTTTTAAACAAACAAACACAAGAATTATAGCTCCTTGTTGTTAATTTGAGCTGTAAAAACATTTGACACTCATCCTTGATAAAACAGTGCCAAACAGAATGGTTGTTACTTTTTTGTGGTAGGTAGTGAATGTTCTGATCACTTTTATACGTAAAAACCCATTGTTTTGGGAAACTGTTCGGTGGGACCTCACTAGCTTATTCCATGGGAAATCACAGTGACGACTCATTCTATTGACTTCAGAGGAAATTATTTCTTCGAGGAGACTTTACGTAGACCAAAAAGCTGGGAGGATCGGTTCCACTTAGCTGGCTGTTTTCACATGTGTTGTGCTTTGGAATTCTGAGCACCAAATTACCCGCCGAGGTCGTGGTCACTGGGACCGTGACCCTGCCTATGACTTTCCCTCACAGAATGATTTCGATTTTTTGTGACTCCATCTGATCCAGGAAGTCTCCACATTATCTAGTAACTTCCTTATCTAGATCGTGGTTCTAAGAATCAGCACAGAAACATAATGTTCCCTCAGAAGATAAAAGAGGTGTTTTTATCATAGAGCAGGGGTTGCTCTATGTCTCGAGCATTTTGCCCAGAGGTCTCTGGACTCATTCAAGATTCTTAAACTGAAATAAGAGTGGCAGGCTGGTTTTAAAACCCGGAGTGAATTAGAAGTGAAGAGACATCCTTTTATGCACAGGGATGGTGACCACTAGGGGTGAGAGTAGACAGTCTGGTCATAAGGGACAGAAATACTACAAACCAGACATGAACCTACAGAACTCAGTGGTTTGGCTTGATTTAGAAAAGGGATAAATACTTTCCCAAGTATGATTGTTAATTTTATGTATCAGCTTGATGGACCACAGGGTGTCCTGTTATCTGGTCAGACATTATACTGGATGTATTCTGGGCATGCGAAGGTTTGGGGATGAGATTAGCATTGAATCAGTAGACTGAGTAAAGAAAATTGCCTTCTTCAACATGGGTGGGCCTCATCCAGTCAGTTGAAGGCCTGACTAGGACAAAAACCTCACCCTCCCTTGAAGAAGGAGGAACTCTTTTCTTCCTGACTGCCTTTGAACTAGGACATTTCCTTTTCCTATCTTTGGACTTAGACTCAGACTGGAACTTATACCATCTACCCTTCTGGTTCTCTGGCCCTGGGGCTTGGAGTGGAATTACACTCTCCTGGGTCTCCAGCTCATCAACTTACAGATCTTGGCATTTAGCCTCTGACTTTGTGAGCCAGTTTCTTATCATTCTTTATAATACCTCTATCTCTATTCTTATCTTTATGTATCTCTCTCTCTCTCTCTGTATATATATATACACACACACACGTATATCACCCTGCTTCTGCCTGGAGAACCTAGACTAATACTCCAAGCCTTGCTTTGGTCTTGGAGCTCCATGTGATTGAATTGAAAACACCCAGCCTGTGTCATGAAGGGAAGGCACAGGGCTTGTCTTCCTTGCCACTCAAGTCTCAGATCAGCTGTCCCCTCCCCTGGACTCCGCCCTGCCCTGGGGCCCATGTCTGTTCTGCCTGCTCAAGGTCGTACCTCACGGGTGGTTGCAGATTTGAGTATCACTCCAGCTTTCAGAATACAAGCTCCAAGGGACTCTGAGCAGCTTGTTTTTTGCTGCCTTCCTGGCCCACACACAGTGAATTGTCTCCCACAAACGCTGTGGAATACGTACGTGAATGTTCTCCACAGCCTTCCACAATGGTATTGAATAGAAATAGCTTAAGAGTTTTTTCATAGCTAAAAAAATTTTTTTTAAGTGTTAGCATTTAGAGAGAAAACTTTCAAGCTTTGTAACCATGCCTACCTTACCCCTGCCACCCTTCCTCACCCCTCCCTACACCACTTATTACCCTTTAGTGTGAAATGGTGCACACGGGCATGGGCACATTCAGTTATAGCAAAAGATGTGGTGCAAAGAAAGAATGTAAATTGAATCTTATTTTCTCAATGAATAATACTACATAAGGGTCATATCCCTTATTCATAATTTTGTAGAAACACTTCATAGTCAAATCCTGAGCTATACGTTGGCTTGGAATCAGCTACAGTTGAATTCTGCTTCTTCTAGAAGCTTTGTAACCTTGGGCAAGTCCTCTAACCGCTGCGTGTCAGTTTTCTCTTTGACTAAATAGGGAAGAAAGCCTTCCTTACAGTAGCTGCAGGGGTTAAACTCAGTAATATATGTAAAGTACCTGTGCATTACCTGGCACATAATAAGTGCTCAATAAATTTTAATTCCCCTTCTCCCTTCTCCTTTCTACAATTCAATCAAGTATTATGATAGATGTATTTCCTGTTCAGTGTAAAGCTTTATAAAGTGCATATAAATCAATTAAATAGGGCAAGGCAGTAATTGATCATGTAACATTTATTTAAGAGATCCTGGGGAAAGGAGAAGATTAGGGGCTCGTGGAAACCTCTAGAGAGACCCTAGAAGAAGGCTGTTCAGATGGGTTGCCTGTGACATGGCATGGTCACTCACTGCCATAAATTCTGTGAGAAAGGACAGGATGGAGTTGAGGGCTGTGACTTACAGTTGGGAGTTTCTAGGTCTGAGAGTGACCTGAGTTGTCCTTCCTGCCCCTATAGGAAAAGACAGAACAATCAGAGGAGTCACAGAAATGGCCATCTGACCTGTCTTTTTTTTTTAATTAAAAAAATGATTATTAAAAAAATTTTTTTTATGTTTATTTACTTTTGAAAGAGAGAGACACAGAGTGTGAGTGGGGGAGGGTCAGAGAGAGAGGGAGACACAGAGTCTGAAGCAGGCTCCAGGCTCTGAGCTGTCAGCACAGAGCTTGACACAGGGCTCGAACCATGAGATCATGACCTGAGCTGGAGTTGGCCGCTTAACTGACTGAGCCACCCAGGCACTCCAAAAAATGTTTGTTTATTTTTTGAAAGAGAGAGAGAGACAGAGACAGAGCATGCATGGAGGAGGGGCAGAGAGAGAAAGAGGGAGACACAGAATCTGAAGCAGGCTCCAGGCTCTGAGCTATTAGCACAGAGCCCAATGAGGGGCTCGAACTCATGAACCATGAGGTCATAACCTTAGCCGAAATGGGATGTCCAACAGACTGAGCCAGCCAGGTGCCCTGGGCCTGTCTTCTAAGTGCAAGATTTGTGAATGAGTTATCTCCTCAGTGAGTACAGAAGATAAGCCAGATATGATTCACTTGAAATTTCTCACCACTTGTCTGCTGTGAAGAGGGAGACATGTTTGCAGGCACCCTTCCCCTCTGGCAGCTTTCAAGCATGAGCCTGGGGGGTGGCAGCATCCTTGAGGCTTTATTTGGGTAACTTTAGGGAATGCCATTACTGGGGGTGGGGAGGGGGGTGTGCCACACAAAGTGAAAAGAGATTGGGGTCAATAAGGAATGTTCATTCCATGGCCAGAGAATGGTGTCCAATGTGATTCAGATTCTAGGCAATCCTGGAAAAACCCTACACCATCTCTTTCCCCTGGGGGAGGCCAGAGGGACTTCTGTTTGCTCACACGTGGTTCCTTGCTTCT
Source organism: Suricata suricatta (assembly GCF_006229205.1). Classification (NCBI taxonomy): domain Eukaryota; kingdom Metazoa; phylum Chordata; class Mammalia; order Carnivora; family Herpestidae; genus Suricata; species Suricata suricatta. The sequence continues at coordinate 147,628,449 of NC_043703.1, forward strand.
CTGTACCCTTGCTGACTCATGCTTTAGAGTGGAATTTGAGGAGGCATTTCTCAGAAGGAGCCAGCCCGCCACGTGGGATTGTCTCTGCCATGTTTCCTGATCAGGCTCAAGGGCTTTCCCTTGACAAAGCATCGCTCGCCTGTACTGTCCTGTGCTACCCCCAGGGATAAGGCCAGAGCTGGAGCAGGAGGGTAGGAGTCTCTCTCTCTGTAGTTTGTGAGTGTTGTGAGACAATTCTTCCTCTGTTCCTTGCATTTGTGTACATCTTGGGAGCAAAGGGACTGATGGCCTTTGTTCTTGACTCTGTCTTCTGGGATATTTGTATAGCAAACAGCCTTGGAAGATACAGGCTGTGTCTCTCTCTGGGGTGAAAGGCAGTAGCATGCATTTTTACTGTCCAGTACAGTGAAGATAATGCCTCCCTCCAGGACCCAAGTCAGACAGGCTGATGCCCATTTTAAAAAAGATCAGGTTTCCTAAGCTTGATCCCCTCAGCTGTGAAGCAAACCCTCTGTGCATGCAGCCTCTGCCTGGGCCCCTCCATGCTTCCCGCCTCCCCCAGGACCTGGGCAGGCAAATGCGAGGCTCATGCTGCTTGCTGGACCGCGTGGAGTGCAGTGCTTTGTTTCTGGCCGGGAGTCTCATGTCTTCTGCCTGCATTTAGAACACTGTGGCAGGCTACCTTGTTAGCATGCAAGTAGGATAAGACCAGGGACCCTCCACAGTTCTTGACAGTGGATTTGTCACAAGAGACTAGTGACTGTGCAGGGCTGTGGGGGCAAGGCTGTGTCCACTCATAGGCTGCCAGTAACAATCTGGGCAGCAACTGCCTCAGACAGCTCTCTCTCTCTCTCTCTCTCTTGGCCTCCCCCAAACCGCATCTCTGTGCCTTGTGAGATAGCTGCAGGTTTGTCTCTCCCTCTCTCCTGGGGGTGGATCTCTGGGCTCCAATCAAGCTCTGACATCCTTGGCTCTGCAAGAAGCAGTTCGCTTCAAGGCTTCCAGCCCCGGCCCCCACCCCCTCCCGCTCTGCTGCCCTCCCCTGTCTCCTGCAGGCGGGGCCTGGGCCTCTTCCCCTAATCCAGTCCTCCAAGGTCCACCTGCCCAATGCCTGGCCACACCTCTTTGGTAACTTTTGTTTGGTAGTTTTCCCACCCTCAGGGCACAAGGAATGTTCCAGAGATGCCAGTGCTGAGGGCAGACTTGCTGGAGAAACTTGTGTTAGGCATGTCTACCATCTTCCCTGGTCTCTTCACAGCTCGCCTCATGTTGCAGGAACGTGAGCGCCTGTCTTTGGTGTCAACCACTGGGAGCCTCTGCCAGGCGGGGCCTGGGCCTGCTTGTTCTGTGCAACCCCCTCTGCCACCCGGTGCCCACCGCTGCGTCTGGCACCCAACGGGGACACACAGCGGCTCAGCCGAATAGACTCAAAGCTGTTCTGGAATAGGCAGCTGGCACTGTCTCTCACTATTTCTTCTCTATCTGTGCCTACATCTTCCTTATTCTAGAAATGACACTATGCTATAGTACCTTTCTTAATCTGCTCTTCCTGTTGAAGAATATGATTCCTATAATCTTGATGAAGCAATGGACCAAGTAGCCTTGATGGGCATGTCCAGCTGTGGGTCCGGTCATGGTCATGCTGCATAGAGCTCCGAATCCACCTCTGCGGGAGGCATGGGGAGGAAGTGCAAGGAGACAGACATAGTGACTCAACGAGGTGCAAGGGGGGGTGCAGCAGAGGGGTTAAGCAGGCTGGGGAGGTCAGGAGAGGCTTCCCAGGGGAAGGGACACCTCGGCATTTGTCTATAGCAGACTGGAAATCCCCAAATTTAGTACACGATTTACTTCCTTCGGGAGGCAAAACTTGAGGTGGTTTTGCATAGTTCTGCTTGCACCTTTCTCAGTGTCTAGGAAGATAATTTTGGGTCTTCCCCTCCCCTGGGTCCTTCCTCAATCATCCCTAAGGACAGACAATTGCATTTGCTCAGTTTTTTTTCTTTTTCCACAAAGAGCCATGCATTTCACTTGTTTTAGGTGATCAAACATTTTTTCTCTCTCTGTTTAATAGATGAAGGGAATGAGTGGATTGAAGAATGTGAAGAATTCTGGAAGCTTTCAGTCTAGCCTGTTCTTGGGTTCCTCTTAGTATTCATTCATTCATTCCTTCAATTAATTCAGTATTACTTAATGAAATCTCTACTCTGTGCTGGACTCTGAGCCAGGCCTTGCGCTGGGTGCTGGCAGATAGAGGCAAAGAAAATTCTTGGGAAACTTGCACGCAAACAAGGGAGACAAATAAGCCACTAATGTGAACTGTTATGATTCTCTGCAGGAGAAATGCAGGGTTCTCTGAGAGCAAATAAATAGGAGGACCTGTCTGAAGTTGGGTGGCCAGAGACGGCCTGGCTCTGGAAGTGACATTCCTGCAGAGCCCTAAAGAGTGAGTGGAACTGGGTGATGAGAGGCAGATGGATGGCATGCAAAATAGAGTGTGCTGGGCGCCTTAGTGCAGGGACACAGTCAGAGGAACACAGCGAGTGCAGGATGAGACGAAGCAGGGACAAAACATGAAACCAACTCACAAACCAAAGAACTCCTTAATCCTGGGAGGACCCGAGCAATGGGCAGTCTAGGTCTTCCTGTGGGATTGGCACACTGAGTTTTCTGCTCTCTAGCTGGACCCCAGCTGGAGCTCCCCTGGGTTGAGGGCATGGAGGGTGCCAGGATTGAGAGACAAGATGATGGAAAATCACGGGTGGTTTTCCAGGCCCCCAGTGACAATGGACTTCTCACCCCATCACCTCTTACCCTACAATATACATTTTCACAAATGCTTTGTCAAACTGCACTTCCTATTCTCAGCTACCCCTGGCGGAGTCTTTGATTAAGACAGCACCTGCCGTGAAGTTGACTCTGACTTCTGGCTGCAGAGTTCAGAGGCTGGGACAGCTATGACCCAAGTCAGAGGGCAGAGGCACCTGTCATGCAGGTCATGGTATATGACATGTGGCAGCTTTTGGTGCCACGGCCAGGAGAAGCTCATTTAATGTTTTCTAACATTTCCCCAAGTAAATGAGTGGTCTGTGGGTGCCACCAGGATGCTCATCTGTCAGTCGTGACAATATAACAGAGCGTACATTATTTATGCTAAAAATAGTCTGTACCAAAGATGAGGCTACAATGGCAGGCACCAGCGAAAGCCTTAGCTTCTGCCAGACCCCTTTCCCTTGGAGGTGATTGACAAAGTAATTTTCTGCTGCGCTTTCCTGAACCAAGAGCATATAGCATGCACACCAACAGCCTCTGCAGCCTGATGAAGTCACTCAGTACCCATCTCAAGGCCTCCTAGCCAGGACAGCCCATTGAAGTGTCCTGTCTCTGTGGGTGCTCTTTAGGATGCTAGGGTCCAGAGACCAGGGTGGCTTTGGTTCAGCACAGAGCATGAAAACTTGGTGGCCTCCAGCTCTGGGTCAGTTATGACCCTCTCCTGTGCCTGGTGAGGGAAGGGGCAGAGGGGACACAGACAGGGGAAGCTGGGCACCTGAATCTACCTTCTGCTTCCTCCATCAGGGCCATGGTCATAGTAGCTGCCATTTGTTGAGCCCTGTGCTGAGTGCTTTATCCGATGATCTCGTGCACGAAGCAGTAGGTACTCCTAATATCCGAGGAACTGAGGTTTCTTCAGGGCTCAGACGGGAATTAGTCACTCCCGCATGCATCTCCGTGCAGGGAGCAGAGAGGTCTGGGTCTGTGAACTGTGGGCTAGGGGCCGATATGTGTTTCATGGCCTCAAAGTTGGGAGCCAGAGGTGGTGGTGAGGATGGTTACCAGGAGGAGAGGGCAAACTGGAGAGCTCCAAATGCTTCTTACACATTTTTTAAAAGCCTGATACTTGCTTTTAAATTTAGCCACATCACCCCCAAATCCCTGCAGTGTGTTTTGGATGTAGAAAGTGGGACAGAGAAGCTTCCATTTCAGTTAATGTGAGAGGAGACCAGTTCAGGCAAGCTGTCTTAGCCCTGGGGCTGCAAAGAATATAGAGAAGCACACAGTAGGTGCTTAGTTATATGTGACATTAATTCAAGTCACTAGGTAGGGCTGCACGCATGCCGTCATGTGCGTATTTCTGAGGGTGGTGGCGGTTCTCCCAAGGTCTCACCTGTGCACGGGGTCTGCAGAATCTCACATGACCCTGTTAGGTGGATGCTCATGACCCGGGACCAGCTGGCAGCCATCTTCAACAGGACCTGTCCGATTTACCCAGAGCCCATGACCATAGATCTGAGGCCCCTGAGCACTGGGGACAGGCCAGGAGTGTGAGGCTGGGCCACACTGCCTAAAGATCTACTCCTGCTCTGAGCATCTGAAGTTCAGGGTCTCAAGGGAGCCAGACAGACCCGCAGTCTCTTCTTAATGTTTTTGGACCAAAAAGGTAGAAGGGAGGCCCATTTGCTGGCTGTTGGGAAAACCCAGTCTTGATGTTTCCCTCTTCTCCAGGAGTGAGCTTGTTTGCAGGAGCAGGAGGGCCAGGCTGGCTTTCTTTAGAGGCCAGATCCGCCTTCACCCTGTGTTTGTCTGCTGGCCACAGATCACGGCCTGATTGGAACTGACTTTCCCCCAGGCGCTCAGTGCAGGCCTATTAGGCTGACAGGCTGTAGCGTGCTGGGAGAGGCCCCCCAGCTAGTATTGCTTCCAGGTAGGTCTCTCTCTGCCCTCTTGGGCCGTATCACAGATGCTCCCTGCCACCTGCCTGTGCTGGGCCCTGTGCCAGGCTGAGTGGGGGCTGCCTGGAAGGCGGGATGGAGGCAGAGCGCTGCTCTCAATGACCTCAGAATCCAGAGAGGAAGCCTGTCTGAGCACAGCTGACCCTAATTCCAAGCAGGGGACTCTGATGAATGGAAGTCCTGGGTATCACGGAGCAGCTGAGCTCTCTTAGCCCAGGCTGCCTGCCCTAGGCTAGACTGGGGACTTCCATCAGGCTAGGAGTTCCCAGGCACCTCATGCTCACTCTGCTCAAGCTGTCAGTCGGCCTACATTAAGCACCACTGTGTGCACTCTTCCCAGACCCCAGGACAAGGTGGAGATAAGCGTGAGGTCAGAAGTCCTGCCTCCAGTCCTGGCCCTGTTGTCACTCAGCTATTTGGTCTTGAATAAGTCTTTCTGGGCCTCAAGTTCCCATCTGTATATGAGAGGACTGGATTGTCAGATTTCTGTGAGGTCTTCTGTGTTTGATATTCTAGTTCATTCTAATTCGTTCTTGTCCTTTCTCCTACTTCTGCTTCCAGAAGCCAGCATGGAATTGATCACGCTGCTGGTGCTTGATAAATGCTTACTGGCCAACATTATGCACCGCAGCCCAGAGCTCTGAGTGCAATGGTCCTTCAGCCTTACTTTCTGCCTCCTCGAGATCCAGGACTGCAGGGCACACCCCTGCCCTGCTAGACAATAGACCATGCCAGCTTATGGGCTCTCAATTACTCACTTAAGGATGCCTACTCTGTCCATAGGCCTGGGCTGGGGCTGGTTGGGCTGTGGATGCAGGGATGAAAGAGGCACCCACTATTTGCTATCCTTGGGCATCCTAGGAGGGAGGCCCAGGTCTTGGTTCTGTGAGCACTCTTGTGATGGACGCCGGTAGCACCACACTCGGTTCAGGAGACATTCATATCCTGGGGTATCCCGACAGCACTCTATCTTCAGAGAATGTATTCAAGGTCTTTGCTAGGCTTTCAGCCAGCAGTAGGTGGTTGTATAGCCTTCTGGTACTTAAAGCAACATCAGCATCATGTGGGAGCTTGCTAGACATGCAGGCTCTCCACCCCCATTGCAGACCTACCAAATCAGAACCTGCATTTTAAGATCTCAGGGGACTTGAGATCCACAGAAAAGTCTGGGATGCCCTGCATAGGCCATTCTTCCCAGGCATGGCACTCAGGGGCCTAGCAGCCCCTCCATATCCATGGCCATTTTTAGCTTTTTAGGTGACAGGGCTGCAGGGGAGCGACTCATGTCACTGTCTCTTCTGAGAGTACCAGGGTGGGGTGTTGACTCCCTCTGGGTCTGTCTGTCAGGTCAGCCTTTTCCTTATACATGCACACATGTGCACACGCACACACACACAGAAATAAGAAAGCCTTAAAAAAAGACATTGTCTATACTATGGGTTCTTAACCAGGGTCTGTGGTTAGGGTTTCCAGGGGAGTCTATGAGCCCCTAATTTAATACATGGAATATGTTTATGTACATTTTCCTAGTGAGAGAGGGTCCATGTTTTTCCAGATTCTTGAAGGAGTCCATGACCTAAAAAAGTCAAAGAACGCTTGGTCTCAGTTCAAGTCTGTTTCTTGGGATTTATTTAACATCTTGCTGGTGGAGACAAGTCAGGGACCAACTGAAGGTCTTTATGAAAACAACATCTACGCTGCCAGTTAGGCACAACTTCTCTTCCCTCTCCCTGCTCCTCTAAATTTCTCTTTGTTCTTCCTATTATCTCTATCAAGGACTATTTTCAGGGCTGATTGGAAACGGAGAGTGGGTCTGGCGGCACAGCAATAGGAGAGAATGTTTGCCGGAAAAAGCATGGGCTCTAGTTGAGAGCAAAGGCAATTAGCCCTCAGAATTGGCCCATATTCCTCCCTTTCCTTCCTTTTTCCTTTTTTTTTTTTAAACAAGTAAACCAGTAAAGCCATTTCCAGAAAATGGCAAAGAGCAGATTCAAGCCTGCAATTTCCTTATCCCTGCCCAGATGGGTGTTCTGGGACAGATGCCATGTCACCATGCTCTGGATCGGTCGGGGCGTTCTGGTCTCAGGGTCTGATTCTCTCTTCAGCCTCCAAGGGCTTTGCTGTGCCATGAGTGGGGGACCCTCCTGGGGTAAGTCCGTCCCCTGTGGCTGTGTGGCCAGCACCCCTGGGGGGAAATGAGCCCACCACTCTCAACATTGTTTGTCCCCAGGCCCCCTGCTCCTTTAACCCATGTGGCTGTAGGAAGGACACTTCGGACACTGACTCCTGCAGGCAGAAACAGTTGCAAGGGTCCCCAACCTGGTTCTTCCTTCCTAGTTCCTGACTCTGTGCTGCCCTGACTTCTTGTTTTTGGGTGCAGAGGGCTGGCTCCTCACTCTTTTTTTTTTTTTTAATGTTTTATATATTTTTTGATACAGAGAGAGACAGAGCATGAGAGAGGGAGGGGCAGAGAGAGAGAAGGAGACACAGAACCGGAAGCAGGCTCCAGGCTCTGAGCTAGCTGTCAGCACAGAGCCTGATGCGGGGCTCGAACCCATGAACATGAGATCTGACCTGAGCAGAAGTCGGAGGCCTAACCAACTGAGCCACCCAGGTGCCCCTGGCTCCTCACTCTTGAAGGCAGGAGTCGAGTGTTCTGGATTTGTGGCATGGGTCTCCTGAGAACGTGGCACTCATTTCTCCCCACCTGTCCCACCTCTTCAAATCTTCCTGGCCGTTTCCAATAATCACCCCCTTAACCCAACCCCAGCGCCCTGCTAGGCCGTGCCCATTTCGAGGGGAGGCTGGGTCAACACACAGTCTTTGCTTCAGCCAATCAGCTTTATTTACTACCCCCAGGCACACCTGTGATCCCTATGTCTGCATCTTGGCCAACACATTTACCGCCTTCCTGACCTTTCTACTCAAAATCCATCCCTTCCAAATCCCAGTTTCCCCAGCAATGATAGCATTTCCCATCTGGAATGTATTTGCCCAACCTTCTGTCAGATTCTTCTTTCACTTGCTTGAAGATCTTCCAGCCTCTGCATCTTTCTTTGGGAAGGGACTCACTCAACACAGCCTGCTCCCAAACTGGGTGATTAAGAAGACTTCATGTTGAGTTGGGGTCTGCCTCAGTGTCTTCTCTGCACTGGAACATGTCCCCTGAGGCTGCATGGTGGGTAGAGGCACAGGCTTTGGAATACATAGAGTGTGGACTTTGAATTTCAGTTGTCTTTTTTACTGGCTGTGTGACCTCAGGAATGTCACTTAACCTCCCAAGCACGACTTTTCTCATTGTGGATGGGGCTAATAATAATAATAATACCTATTTCAGGAGGTAGTTGTGAAGACACAGAGTGTCTCTGAGACACAGAGTGGGTGTGCATTCCTGGAATAGTAGCTCTTGTTGCAATTTTACTTTCTTCCCTTAAATGTCTCATTTGGCCTTAAGTTGCTCTGATTTCACCTCATTTTTCAGGTGTGTGTCTGATCCACTCAACTAGACCGAGCCCCTGGGGGGTAGGGTGGCATCTTCATCACTATCCCCATGCCACTGTGTTGGCAGGGTGGGCACATCATACATGCTTGTCAGTGGGTGGTTGACAGATTCAAACCAACAAGACATTTGCTCTGTTGGTATTTGAATTAAAGAAAACTTGCAGATACTTCGAGTTCAATGTTGACTAACTAAGCCTTGTAGATTTGCACCGAATGAGGCAGTGATGATTTCCCAAAGCAATTCTTAATGTCCCGCCTGGCTCTGAAAAAGTACAAAAGTAGAGCTGAAGGGTGCCTGGCTGGCTCAGTGAGTAGACTTGCAACTCTTGAGCTTGGGGTCATGAGTTTGAGCCCAATGTTGGGCATAGAGCTTACTTAAAAATAAATCATTGTGTGAAAATAGAGCTCGGTCCCCCGAAGGAGGTGGGGACACTCCAAGAACAGTCCTAAACAGTACTTCATCCCAAACTGTGGCATCTGTCTGTGGGTAGCCTGGTGGCAGGTGATGGCCCTTCCAGTTCGAGAGCCAGGGGAGCACTTTGGGGTGCAGTCAGCCCCTCCCTGCATTGGGGACAGGGATGAGAGTTACAGGGAGCTCTGGGGCGGAAGTGCTGCGGGCAGGGTCAGTGGACAGCATGGCTGAGAGCAGCACCACCAGGCCACGTGGGTTCTTGTCAGAAGCAGCAGGTCCAGGGAGCCAAGGGCCCGATCAGTGGTTGGAGGGTGCCTGCTTCCGGCTCCTTATACACGGCACCATGCCCACCGTGTGCATCTCAAAGGCACCTCCCTGGGCTGCTGAGACACACAGAAACCCAAGCCCCATCGGGAACCTGCCTGGATCACTGTTCTTGCTCTCAGGTCTCCTGGTACCTGTTTTTCTCCAGGCCCTGGGCTGGCTCTAGCACTTGTGATGCCTGTGAGATCCTTTGGCGCTGAGGCTTATTAGCATCTGAACCTCTGGGAGTGCACTTCCCAAGGGAGAGGAGGCTGTGGTTTTACTTCCATGCGATCAAGGCAGACCGTGGGGAGGAAGAACGTATGGGGATTAAGGACTGACTGCTTTAACGAAGAGAACGGGTCTTTCATCGTTGGTAGCTTATGTGTCACCCAGGTCTCTTGCAGCGAGGAGGTTTGTATGCGACAAAAACATTTCCTTTTATTTTTTATTTATTGCAAGGGAAATTGGATCAGCGGAACATTAAAATTAGGGAGCGAAATGCAGAAGGCAGCACTCACAGCAAGGCACAACCTTGAGCGAGCGCTGCTCGCAAGCCAAGGAGGAAAGGAGCTCAGCTCGTTAGACTGTGGCTCCCCCTGGGCTCCGTTCCTCTCACCGGACTTCCCGAAAGGAAGGGGACACAAAGCTCAAATTGGGTGGTGGTTCTGGGAACCAGCTGTGTTCACTGCCCTTCCCTGTTACCCGCTCCCTGGGAAGGGCTTGTTCCCCTGGGCAGATACGTCAGCTTGGCCTTTGTGGGGTGAGGCTCGAGAAGGCCCTTGTGCTCACCAGATACGGGGTACCTGCCAAGGGGCTGGGAACCCCAGCCAGAGGGGCAACATGGGCCCCAGTGGGATTCTGCCCTTGGACCTGCTTGCTTTGGCCCCAGTAGCTCATCTAGCATCCAGGGAAGCTTGTTACAATGAGGGAAAGACCTCAGGGAGGGCCTGAAACAACGGGAGGTCATAATTCAGGTTGAGGAGGTACGACGTTGCAAGAGCTCATGCTGGATGAACCAGGTGGGGAAGACCTGGGGGACAGAGCCTCTGGAGGCTCCACCAGGGGCTTCTCTCTGGGAGGAGAGGGCAGGAAGGACGGTGAGGCCTGGCAGGTCATTCCTCCACTCTTTCTTCATCCACCACCAAGGGGAGAATTCTCCAAGGAGCTCTCAGGGAGTGCGGGACGGGCCCCAGGGCTCTGAGTTTTCTCCTGCAAGAGAGCCACTCAGGAGAAGAACAGACTGTGCACAGGGGGTCACTGGGAAGCAGATGTTCATCGTGTTAAGCCACTGGAGTTTGGGGTTATTTGTTACAACAGACAGTTATATCATGGCTGATACAATGCTTAACTCTCCTTTGGACTTCAGAGCATTAGCCCGCACTACAGACATGACTCACTCATTAACAACCACTGTGAACGCCCGTCATGTGCTAAGCAGCCAGTTGGGGGTGTCTGATGAGCCTAAGCAGACAGCAATAGGGAGGACTTCCGGGTAACGGAGAGAGTCATCAGGATAGGGGCACATCCCACCAAGCTGGGCGAGCACACACTGGCCCAGGCTCCAGGGGAAAGACACTGACGTTGGTTTCTTCAGCTCCAGGTCTGTGCCTGCCTGCGATAGGTGCCAAGGGCTGGGCGGTGTGATGAGTCTGGCCATCAGACTTTGGGCTTTCTCTGGTGTGTTTGGAAAGATGTCACATGCCACAGTCAACAGGTCGCCCTGGCATCTGGGGCCTGGATCACCCTTAGAGCCACTCAAGAGAAAGGAAGACAGCTTTCCTCGGGTTTTGAATGATAAATACACTCTGTTCACCCCCTGGCTTTACGTGGTCAAGAGAAATGTGCATTAAGGAAAGAGATAACATGATACCCTCAGCACGGTCAGCTGGGAGTCGTGAGGACAGACCAGGAGAGGGTTTTCAGTGGTCGACCAGGTGCCCTGTAAGTGGTGCTGGCTTCAGGCCGCGGAGGCACTGGCACAGCCCCACACCCCGCCCCAAACCAAGCTTCCCACCAGCTTCTCCCAGGGCCACCCTGGGGGTTGCAGCACATACATCTTTAATTTTTTCAATTAACAACAATAGAGAACAAATGGAGTGGAGTTTTAATTATTCATAATTCATTTAGGAATAAAATCTTTGTAAACTAAAGGAAGGGAAGGGACATATTACCTGTTCTTAAAAAAAAAAACAGTGAAAAAGCAGAGGAAATCAGCTGGTGGAGATGCTTTCTCTAAGGCTCTCCCTTTGGTCTATGCAGTTAGAGACAAGAGAGGTAAGTGGGAGAGAAGCACCTGCTCTGCTGGATGGCCAGGCCAGAGGCTGCCTTTCAACCCCATCCTGGCCTGGACACCAATAGCCGCTGTCCTTCCTCTTCATGTGAACTGTCCCTGCCAAAGTGGCTGATGTGATGAGGGCCACTGGTATGGAGTCATCAGAGACCCTGTATAGTGACAGGTATTGACAGAGAAGCTTCAAGATGTGCACATGCAGTGGGTTCCAAAGGGGCACTGACAGGACCCTTGCCTACCGAGAACCTGTGGGAAGGTCACCCAATAAACATGTGTCTCTATATATATGTGTCATCTACATATCACATGCAGACACACGCACACAGACAGGGCAGCCGTGTTCTCTCGGTTGGGAATCGTTGACTGGGTTGCTTTGGGTTGGGAAGATGGTGGAGGAGATTGAAAAGATAGTTAAGGACAAAGAACTGTCTGTTTAGATTTCTAAACTACATGGGGAATGAAGTCAGTCCTGTCATAGACAGGCCTCCCATACTGTTCTGCTCCAATCTTTTCCTTCTAGAAAACCAGCCAGCCTTGGAGGTAGCCATTGCCACAGCACAGAGATGACATGGCAAAGGACACGATAGATACAAAGACAGAGTCACAGTTGTCTGAGCCCAGAAACAGGGATATTGTCTGTGTAAAGCACAAGACAGATTCAGAGGCTGAGTCACAGACCCCAGAAGGTACCTCAGAGACAGCCTCCCAGTCTGGCTAGCTGAAGGCCGGGGCATAGAAATACTGTCACAGAGACATGGTCACCGATACCCCCATTGCTGCAGGCACAGAGTCCCTCGTCAGACAGACAGACATAGTCATAAACATGTGACATGGAGAAGGAGACGGAACCCCAGACGCCTGGTCACAGAGAGCCTGGAACAGCAATAGGCAACAGACACAACGTTTAGAACTGATACAGGCCGAGGCGCAGATGAAGACTGTTGTGGTGAGCTGGGTGGGGAACAGGCTTTTCTCAGTTGCCCCTGCACTGTCACCTCAGCCCAAAGCTGAGGAAGAGGGGCTAAGGACCCCACATTCTAAAGAACAACGGGGACCAGATATCTCTCCAACAAACTGTGATCCTGGCAATCAGCAGCTTCACCTACCCTGTCTCCAGCTTCCTTTTCCATAAACAGATCTGGTTAGGGAGAGGAGGGCCTTATTCAAGTTGACAGTGAGGCAGGGTTCATGGTGAGCAGGCTTCACTTCTACTGCCCACTGCTTTCCCTGAGCCCCTAGAGAGGTCTCCATAGGGTGGCTTAGGGGTGCTGGTATCTTGGTCCCCTGTGGTCAGGACTGCAGAGAGAGTGATAGAGATTGAGGGAGAATTTGATCCATGACCTTGGGGTTTCAGGGTCTACATGACCATAGGGGTTGTTGGTGCTTGCTTGTCTTCTGGAGATTTCTGAAGTTGGGAGCTAAAAGGAAGGGCTGAGAACAGGGGGCTGTTGCCTTGTGTCTTCTAATGACAGGAATAGAGGCAGGCCTCAGTGACTCCTGTGACTCTGGGCAGGAGCATGGGGGACTAGAACACAAGGCCCTGGAGTTGCCCATGTGGCTCAGTGATGGCTCCTGAGGAGGAGGCGGGTATGGGCTGTGATGAGGCCAAAGGGAGCTCCAAGGAAGCCATGGGCACCGTCTTCTCGATGCACAATAAAGCCACAGCCAGTAGCCAATGAAGCCAGATGGAGCCGGGGCAAGATCAGGTACATCTCTTCACTGCCACAGGTGACCAGTCATGGCAGAAGACACCTGACATCTCTCCCACCCCCCCTCCCTGACTTCTGTTTCCAGAAGAGAGCTGAGAGAGACAGGCCAGTGTCCCTTCTCCCCACCAGGCAGCCTACCTGCTCTGGGTTGAAATCAGGTGTACCCTGTGGGCTCGACTAGACTTCCAATAACTGAGAGTGACCAGAGACCAGTGGGATCTGCTTGAGATGTCATTAAATGACAGGGAAGGATTTTGATAGAGCATGGTTGAAGGCAGTAATGGAAAAAAATTCAGCACTTTCAGGGTTTTACATCACTGAATTGAGATTGCTCAATAAACTATATACAGACCAGCTGGAATGCCTTTGGTATGGCCATGCTGTTCCTGGTGGGCATCTGTTCTCATTGGCTGGTTCTGGACCAGTAGTTAAACATTCTAAATATCACCCCCATAGATAGGTATAATCACAATGGTGGGAAACACTGATCAAGACAGTTATAATCAGAAATGACCACATGTATAATCAATCATAATTTTAGGAATAGACAATAATTAGGCACACACACAGCTCTTGACCTGGAAAGTCATGGGAAGGATCACAGATTTGGTCAGTCTTGGATAGTTATGGCTCAGACCCAGAGATGTGAGGCAGAAAGCCATGGGCCAGGGCACAGATTGGGACATGGACAGGGTGCACAGACTGGTCCCATAGTCATGGCAGAACAGCATGAACAAAATCTCAGAGGAGAACCCACACAGGCACAGACTAGTTCAGACACAGTAACCAAATGTCCTAGGCCTTCTCTGCCTGATGCTTTTGGGAGATGGTATTTCAGAGAGATGAGGTTTCTGGTTTTTATATTCTGGAGAATAACAAAGGAAACTCAGCACTTCAAAGATCTGCCTTTTGTTCCTGGCTCCTTGGCTTCATACCTTCCCTGGGAGGTCATCGTGTTTACTCCAGTAGGTATGACCTGGAGATTTTAGAGACGTGTGGTCATGGGTAGTAGGCACTATGTGGAGGGGCAGGGAGCCAAGATAAGATGTGGGAGAGGATTTCCATCTGTGGCGATCTTCTCTCATGGATGTGTCAGCAGGCTCCTCGTGAGTGGGTGGTGGAGGGCTCTCAGAGAGCCACTGTACTTAACTGGCTCTTTCTAAGGAGGTCCCATTCCTGGCTTTGCTTTGTCTGGGAACAGTGTCCTAAAGTGATGTCTAGGCTCACACAAGCCACATGTTTGTCAATAGCAGTATGTGGAGGAGTTCTTTCAATGAAGATATTAATAGAGATGAGTCAAGATGAGTGTAATGAAAAGATCTAAAAATGGTTACCAGACAGGAAGTACAAGCATGGTTAATATGACAAATGATAACACATTGGGTTTGGTTACTAATTCTAATTCCAATTCCTTCTCTCTCAGGTAATAACCTCTGCTCTGGTCCAGTTAACATTCTTCATTCCTCCTGAGTGTTTTGTGCTGTTCTCATCTGATCAGCTCTGGATTTTAGAGTTTTGACCTGGAGAAAATTCTCTGCCCCTGCTTTTGCACTTTCTCAGAGGTCCTTTATGAACTACATCTTTGTTGTTATATTGCTGAGGGGCTGTGCGTCCCTTGAGTGCCCTCTGCACATGGCCATGGCTTGCCCTCTTTGGTACCAGACAGTGGTTTCTCTGCCTATTGGCTCAATATTTCAGTGCCTCACATTTACCTAAAGGCTCTGTGTCATTGGATGAATGACCCCACATTCTGATTGAGGTCCAAGTTTACAATATATTTCTCCTTGGGAAGCCATGGTTGTGATATCAATTCTTGTGTACGCTAGTGAAGATCTTCATTAGCATGAAACACACAAAAGGCTCCTGTTCAACCATTTTACTTCCAATGAGATCTGGACTGCATGTCCACTGGGGTTATTTGTGGATCTGTGACCCCAGCTTCTCAGACATTTCACTATGTGCCCTTAGGTCATGGCCATGGCTTGCAGTGAAGTCCAGGGAAGTGTGTGGAAATCTCAGATTTTCTGGTACGTTGGATAGCTCCTACTGATTTGTGAGGGATTCCCCAGAGGACACTCTTTTCCTTCCAAACTGGTTTTCTAAGTCAAAACCATGTTTTTTGAATCCGAAGTTATTCTAGGGAACCAGAGAAACCTTTATCCAGGACAGATGTGTCTGTATGTTTCTGAATGTTGGTAAGCCTGTGAATGCCCTCAAGGTTGAAGGCTGCCATTTAAGGTGTGGCTAGGCACTGTGAGATATCCCCAGGCATTTCAGGTTCTCCTTAGAGAGAAGGAAACCTTTGGTTGTGGCTGAGATCACCAAAGCCTTCCATCATTACCTGTGAACCATGTCTGTGCATTGGTGACATGACTGGAAGATCTATATTGGATAACAAAAATGTGGAAATACATAACCTAAAGCACCTGGGTTACCTGTTGGCCTTTGGCATTTCCTCACCCCACCCTCCTCCCACTGTGTCTGGCACAGAGCAAGGCAAGGTAGGTAAGGGAAAAACTCAAGAGTGCTCAGAGATCTTGCTTTCTTTCTGAATCTCTTGCTATGATCTCAATCTCTTTCTCTTCTTGGTTTCCAAGATGCTCCCTTGAGAGGTGCCCCAGACTATGCAACATTATTTATTATATTGATCACTTGTAACATCCCCAAGGCTCGATGTAGAGGGAAGTGACTGGTCCTAATGGTCCAATTAGGTTTATTGTCTTCTGGCTCCCGATGTGATGTTTCTGCTGCAGACTCTGCAGCAAGGGAAAGAAGGCTGGCGTGGGGAAGGAGCCAGGATGGGGAATTTGGGGACCAGAGTTGTGGCTCTAGCTTTGCTACCAGTCCACTGTATGCCTGTGGGTGAGATTTTCCTCCTCCTTGGTCTTAGTCTCCTAATTCTAGAAACAGTAAAGAATATTTATTGAGTCACAGGACAGTGATCTGAATGCATTATGTGAATTACCTCATTGAAACCTCTCCACAAACATAAGAAGTACATAGTATGATTATACCGAGGTGAGGACACTGAGGGTCAGATAGAGTAAGTGAATTGCCTAAGTTCTTTTTTTTTTATAATGTCATTTATTTTAGAGAGAGAGAGAGATAGAGTGTGAGCAGGTGAGAAGCAGAGAGAGGGAGACACAGAATCCGAAGCAGGCTCCAGGCTCTGAGCCATCAGCACAGAGCCTGATGCGGGCCTTGAACACGTGAACTGTGAGATCATGACCTGAGCCAAGTCAGGCACTTAACCGACTGAGCCACCCAGGTGCCCCATGATTTGCATAAGTTCTTACTACTAGAAAGCCATAGGCTGGGTTTGAACCTAAGATGCTTAGAGCCACCCTTCGAAGCCCTGCTAACCCTGGTAAGAGAGCACTTGCTGCAAATTCTAATGCTATCCCAACAGCCCCTGCTTCTGCATCAGCTTCCATGAACATCGCGAAGGTCTGTCCCAGCCTGGGTACTGTAATCGAGGCTCCAGCTAGCCCTTGCAATGTGCTTCTGGAATTCAGAACCCATTTACATTTTTATCATACTTGCATTTACAGACCTTTAATAAATACAAGGTTTACACATAGAAACATATTTATTATTTCGTGAGACCACTTCCTCCTCATCGTGTTTCTTGCCTCCCTACCTTCTGTGTCCTGACCTGCCCAGCAGTGGCTGCTGCTTTGGACCAGTCCCCAGGAAGCCTGGCTGGAGCTGAGAGTTGGTCCCATTTGCAGTGGTGACCCCTTGACACAAGGAGATCGGTGTTTGTGGAAGATCACTCTGGAGTCAATGGAGAGGAAGGCAAGGAGGTACATTTGCCATTTGTTTTGCAGGTGGAACCTCAAAGATTTGAGCCAGCCGTGTGTGCTTGGCCCTGTGGCAGACTTTGCTCATTGAGGATTTCACTTTGGATTCTGGGAGCCTGCAGTTTTCCATGAGGGCCCTCTCTTTCCCTCTCTCCCACCCCACTTGTTGGCTGACACACCAGAAGCCCAATCCAGGTGCATCCTGCCCGAGACAGTGTTTGTGCCAGCATTCCCGGCATGCCTTATGTTTGCCCTTTCACCGTGGCCTGCCATAGTGTTAGTGTTTCCTGAATTCAGTGTGCACACTTACCCAAATACGGGTGGCCTTTCAAACAAAGAGAATCCCGAGAGCCGCTGGTGACTGGGGGCTGCTGTGACAGTCCCAGATCTGCAGCCCCAGGCCCTGTAGGGAGAGGGTGGGCACTCTGGTCCTGTGTCTCTTGGAGCCTGGAGGTGGGGGCGGGACCAAGGGCTGCCAGGTGCGCTCTAATGATTGTTTTCGCTGAAGAATTTTGGACTCCGCGCTATACAATTTTCATCCTTTTTGCAAAATGGATGATAATTTGGGTCTGTCTTGACTGCTGGTTTTGCATTGCTAATATTGATGGGAGGAGGATTTTGCCCAAGTTCTCTTAAAATATGAGAATTTCAGTCCAAAATATGTGAATTTTTAATTGCAAGCCTGGCAGCCCTGGGTGGGTTTTGTGCGCGGCATCTGTTCCTTCCTCCATGCTCCTCCGGCAGCCTCTGCCTGCCTCTCTTTTCCTTTCAAGCCTTTTCCTGGGCTGGGGCTCCGGGGGCCTTGCAGACCTCCGCTGGGCAGCGGGACCCGCGGGCCGTGCATCGCCGTGGCCGTTACTACAAATGCTATTTTGCAGGGGCTCTTGAGCAACGTGCACGCATTTGTCTGGGCTGGGCACCTGGCACCCCGCACAAGGTCTCGGCCCTCACACAGCCTTGTGGTTCCGTGTGAAATCTCATTACTGTCAGGCCGGCCATTTTCCTGCTTGAGAAACTAGGCGGCCGACACGTTCCGATGCCGTTTATTTGTCATGTTTGCATTGCAGGGGCAGCGACTGTTAGAGAAGCACCCTCTCCTCCTCTGATCCTGCCCACCCCGCTAGTGATCAAACACGGCCTGTGCTGGTGCTGTCAGGAAGCCCGAGAATGCACGTTTTTCCCAAGCACCTTAGCTTTACACAGCAACGCGGTCTGACATTTAAAATTAATCTACGCGGTAAAGTTATTAACGTTTGAATGTTAGCGCTGGAATATCCACAGTGACCTCTCCTCCCAGGCTGCTGTTTGTTTGATAAGGATTCCCAGCCTGAGTCAGAGCCAAGAGCAACACAGTCATACTTATGTTTTATTAATTCTGAGACTGGGCCTCACCTTGGGAGATCTCCAAGAGCCGGATAGGAGTGCTCTGATTTCTCCAGGAGACAGCCCGGGGAGCCGGTCCGTGCAGAGTAGCCTTCTCCTACTCTGACAGCCGATGAAGAGCCAGAGAGACACCAACAAGCTGCTGGGGGACCACTGTTCCGGGGCGTTAGTTGGACACGCAGATTCTCCCTGGAGAACGAGCTCCCGCATACACGTTTCTAGATGCCCAGGAGGGTGTACTATTGCAGGTCATGGCTATTGACAATCAGCTGGCCAATATCTATTCTCGGTGATGGAGGAAAGACTGGTTTCAGGCACACCTGGGCGCCGCTGGGTGACTTAGAATTGATGAAGTGATGAAATAGACTTAGGGGGCATGTTCAGGAACTTCTCTGGCAGGCAAGAAAGTCAAGGCAGGAAAGGCATTTTAGAAAGTGGAACAGCATGCAGAAAAAATGGTGAGAAGACAGGATGTCTGGGTGTTAAGTGTCCAACTTCAGTTCAGGTCATGATCCCCTGGTTTGTGGGTTCGAGCCCTGCATCAGGCTCTGTGCTGACAGCTCAGAGCCTGGAGCCTTCTTTGGATTCTGTGTCTTCTCCTCTCTCTGCCCCCCACCCCCACTCACACTCTGTCTCTCAGAAATAAATAAAAAATTTTAGAAAATGGTGAGAAGAAAGGGGCAATGGGGAGGATATGATTTAGCTGGAGTAGGGCTTCTCTATGGGTGTGCAGAAATTAGTAACGGGGATCCTCACTGAAGTGGAGTCTGGATGTTTGGGGTGGGGGGAGCTCTCCCACCCCACCCCTTGACCTCAATTGCAAATCCAACAGGAAGAAAGAAACCTTGAAAGTCTGTACTACTTTAGATATGACTTTGTTTTTTAAATGTTTATTTACTTTTGAGAGAGAGACAGAGATAGGGTTGGGGAGGGGCAGAGAGAGGGAGACACAGAATCCAAAGCAGGCTCCAGGCTCTGAGCTGTCAGCACAGAGCCCGACGTGGGGCTCAAGCTCACAAACCATGAGATCATGACCTGAGCTGAAGTCAAATGCCTAACTTACTAAGCCACCCAGGCATCCCTACTTTATTTATTTTATTATGCTTGTTTATTTTTGAGAGAGACGCAGAGTGCAAGCAGGGGAGAGGCAGAGAGAGACGGAGACACAGAATCTGAAGCATGCTCTAGGCTCTGAAATGTCAGCACAGAGCCCGATGTTGGGCTCCAACTCACGAACTGTGAGATCATGACCTGAGCCGAAGCCGGACTCTTAACCAGGTGCTCCCAGAAGCTGCTACTTTATTTATTTTTTATTTTTTAAAAAATATTTTATTGTCAAATTGGTTTCCATACAACAACTAGTGCTCTTCCTCACAAGTGCCCTCCTCCATCACTACTCATCTCTTCCCCACCCCCCTTCCTTTTCAACCCTTGGTTCATTTTCAGTATTCAATAGTCTCTCAGGTTTTTCGTCCCTCTCTCTCCCCAACTCTCTCTCCCTCTTCCCCTCCCCCTGGTCCTCCATTAGGTTTCTCCTGTTCTCCTGTTAGACCTATGAGTGCAAACATATGGTATCTGTCCTTCTATGCCTGACCTATGTCACTTAGCATGACACCCTCGAGGTCCATCCACTTTGCTACAAATGGCCAGATTTCATTCTTTCTCATTGCCATGTAGTACTCCATTGTATATATAAACCACGTCTTCTTGATCCATTCATCAGGTGATGGACATTTAGGCTCTTTCCATGATGTGGCTATTGTTGACAGTGCTACTATGAACATTAGGATACATGTGCCCTGATACGTCAGCATTCCTGTATCCCTTGGGTAAATCCCTAGCAGTGCTATTGCTGGGTCATAAGGGAGTTCTGCGGATAGTTTTTTGAGGAACCTCCACACTGTTTTCCAGAGCGGCTGCCGCAGTTTACATTCCCACCAACAGTGTAGGAGGGGGCCCAGCTCTCCACACCTACTTTAGATATAACTTCACTATCCTAGCAGGTAGAAGAAAAGCTTCCCCTGCTCCCCTAGCCAGCCAATGAGAGACCATTACAACCCAGCCAATAAGAAGCCACTACACTTTGAACTCCCAGTTTCTTCCAATAGGTTTTTAGATTATAACAGCGCCGCCTAGCCCCGCTGCTATAAAGAAGCACTCCTGTCCTGTGTTGGGCAGACTCATCTGTGATTTTGTCATAGCTTGGTTGTCTTGGGTTGCAATTCTTTGCTATTTCCAAAGAAGCCCATTTTTGCTGGTAAACTAACTGGTAGTTTATTTTTTAAGGTTAAGAGGAGCAATTACAGGGTGAAGGTGGAGAGTTTTACAAGAACCAGTTCAAAGAGAACCTTAAAGCCAATCTAAGTGGAGAGTTTTTGAGGCATGCTCAGCAAGCAGATGTCATGGTCCCAATTGCATTTTTGAGGATTAATGTGACAGCATTTTGGAGGATGGGTTCAAGGAGGACACCAGAACCAGCTCTGTCCGGGTGACATAGTTGCCTTGAGATTTCTCCCTCCCTAGTCCCTGAGCTCCTCCAGGGCTGTGTTTCCTCCTCCTTCTGTGGCCCAGACTCCTTCTTCTTCACCTGCTTAATGCCCGCCCCCCCTTTGTGTTCCAGCGTTCTGTCCTGTGTCTGCACTCTCTCTCTCTCTCTGATGACCTTTCCCCCCGTCACAGCCTCAACGACAGGGGTGCGGCATCTGCACCTGTGAACCACCCTGCAGGGCTCGGGACTTAATTGTATGACAGACTTACTGTGGCTTCAGGTGCCCCGTTTCTGCTCCTCTTGCGTTCTATCTGACATGTTGATCTTCCCCCTTCTGCTTGGACCCTGAAACTTGTTAACATCCTCTGCATTTCTACCTCCATCCCTCTGTTCACAGTGTTTATATGTCCCTTACATGTGTCCTTCCCTTTTATCTCTGCCTGTAGAAATCCCTCTTGAGCCCCAAACAGGTTCAAATGCTCCCTGCCTCCCCCTCCCAGTGATCTCCATGACCTTCCACGTGCTGTATTTCAGATGGGGGGCACACGTGGTCCTCACTTCTCCAGGGTGGGTGTGGGCTAAGGCTCTGTGACATTGTGGCCCTTCAGGGAACTAGCTTGAATATAAGGGTGGGTCTCACCCTAAATAGGCATCATTCTATGAGGTAAGACCCTCAAAGGAAATGACCCCTAGGTGGCTCTCAGAGTGACCATTGTTCCCTGGGAGGCCATTGGCCTGGATGGGTCAGATTCCTGGGTGTGTGAACTCTGTGCCCTTAGACTCCCCCACCTCCTTCATGTTTACCTGCTTTGTTCTCTCAGTGTGCAATAGAGACTGTGAACAAGCCGTTGCAGTTGAACTTAGGGAGGCTAAGGGGATGCGTGCTGCTCTGGTGACACCAGAGGCTCCTGGATGGGTGGGGTGCATGCGGGGTGAAGGCATCCCGACGCAGGCAGAGTTGGCCGGTGGGTCTCTCTCCCCAGCCCCCTCCCAAAATCCTTCCTCAGATCAGAACTTGCAAAGTGCTAGCTGTTGTTTTACTACGAAGGTGATTCCCTTACAGCAGAATCGATGTGGCTTCTGGAAGATCAGGAGCTGTGTCCCTGTCATCTTATTTGAGCCCAGAGACCAAGCACTGAGACTCTCTCCGAGCTGGCTCAATAAATACCTTTTATTTTCTTCTCATCTTTCCTCCCTCCCTCACCTCCTCCTATCCACAGAAACACACGTTTATTGCGGGAGGAATATAATTTACTGGTTTGAAAGTGAGGGTACCGGGAGAAATGGAAGTCTGTGCACCTTTGTAGTCGATGGCTGCATGTGTGTGCATTGATGTGAGAGTGTGCACGTGCTGGTGTGTGAGAATGTATCCATGTGTATTGTGTGAAATGTGTATGTGTGTGAGCATGTATGTGTGTGTGTGTATGTGTGTGAAATGTGTGTGTAGGAAGCAGTGAAACTAGAAAAGAGGTGCCTGGGGACAAGTTGAATGGCCAAAAAGGGAGGGGCAGCATCCCCCCTGGATGGCAGTGACCTGTCTTCACTATCCTGTTTGTCTCTGTCCCTTAGACACGGCCCAGCCCCTGGCCAGACCTTTTCTCTGGCCTGTGGTCCTAATTCAGCTGAGGAGCTTCAGCTGTGAGGAGGGGTTGATTGTTTTGGGGGGAGGGGAGGGAGCAGGTGTTTCCTCTCCCCAGGTCCGCGAATCTTTCTTCATTTACCAGCATGTTTTGCTTCTGTGGAACAACAGGCACTAGGCAGGCGGCTGTCTCACGCATGGCCCTGCCCTCCTCTTTGTCCCTCATAAAGACACCAGCCGCATGACCTCAGATGTTTCCTGGAGAGACTGCCTTTTCTAGGTAAGGATGGTGACTTCCACGACCCTTCTTCCCCCGCAGCACTGAGCTGTGTGAACGGCAAGGCCCACCCTTTAAAAACAAAACAAAAAAAAGGTTCTAATATGAGGAAACATTCCTGTCCATTTTCATGCTGCTCTGGAAAACATTCAATAAAAATTGCTTTAAGGCTTTAATACTTAACGCTTTAAGATTTCTCTTCCAGTGCTGTGACTGAATAAAAAAAAATCCCATTTTGCATGAAGATAAAATTATTCAAGTTATTATATAAAATATATAACACTCCAGATATATATTTATTTATATACAGACACAGAACCGCACAGGAAGTGAGGTCCAGGATCTACATTGTGTCAGCCATCAGTGGGCTCAACATGTCCTAGAGCACGTGACCAGAAGAAAGCCTTGATTCCATTTTAGGCCCTGACCACAATCTGGTGACTGGTTCAATTCTGAAGTTTCCTTTCAAAATGGGAGCTCGTTTTGTTGTTGTTGTTGTTGTTGTTTTTACAGTGCTTCGTTGTTTATTTATTTTGTTACGGCATGCTGGAGAAGAAGGGGGGCCCTGGGAATCCATGCGTACGCAGCCTGACATGGAGATATGTTAATTAGTTATTTAATATGGCTACAGTTATTTCCCAAGGAAAAAAAAATCCACAAACACAAGTAATTGCTATTAATCTTAATTATTATAATAACCTTCCTATAAACAATAACTGTCTGGCTACCCGATCACGTGTTTATTTCATTACTGACAAGAGAGATCTTTAAAATCTCATGATAAATTAATGCTTTTACCATTAGCTTCAGTATGTTGGCCATGGGGAAGAAAAATGATTACACAGTTTATAAAGCTGTTGAAAAAAAATGCTTCTGGTCTAGCCCTAATACTCTAGATTTCTCATCCTAACATAATTCTTATTTTTTTATTTCCTTTTCTCCAAGCCTCTTCCCAATTTTGACTCTTTCTATGTTTAAATGACTTTTGTTCCCTAATTGCCCTGAGTGAATGCATGTGTCTGTCTTGTAATGATGTTTGCAAGAGTCCTCAAAGGGTTCAGTGATTGGTCTCTGATATAAATGTGTGTGTTGTTGATGGGTTGGTTATTTATTTATTTATTTGTTTTTTGCCTCAGGCCACAGTAGATCATGCTTAGCCTTATCTGGAATAAGTGGGGGGATGTATTTATTTAGCACTTGTAGATTTATTATAAATGAACAGAGAGGTTAAGACACCTACCCATAGACACCCAGTGAATTAGTTATAGAAACATGACCACAAGGGACCTGTGTTTGGGTTGCCAAATGTTAGATCCCAAAATATCACCAGCATGGCCTGTGGATAAGCAAAGCTGGGAATGCCAGCTGAACAGAGTCTAGCTGCATCTTGCTGGGGGAAGAGCAAAGTTGGAGTACTTAATGAAAATTTCAAGTCTAGCTTAAGGTGGATCTTTCAGTGTGGAAGCTTGGTGAGGGCTGTGTGAAATCATGATGTAATAGGTTAGGGTTGGTGAATACACCAAGGTAAGGAGTCTAAGGAGAGGGGTTCAAAGGCTCTTGAGCTATAAACTGTCATTCGATGTTTTCTATTCAAGAGTTGAGTCTTTCAGAAAGTTCGTAGTTTGAACAACTTTTACTTCCAAGCAAGAGGCTCCTGGAAAACTGAAGTCATCTTAAGCTGGATAGTGAACTGTATGGATGGTTTGATTCTACTTTACTATGTATATTAATTAGTTATTTCTACATTTTGTTATTCTTTACTCATCTTTAATGTCGGCTGATTTTGTACTCTACCACTAGGTTACTGTTTGTTTCATATCAGCTGGAAACGTAGCAGTGACTTCTCCCCCACCTCCACCCCAGGGGCACTAAACACTTTGAAATAGAAACAAAATTTTAGTCCCTCTTGACCTTGAGCCATAAGGTCAAAGTTGACTTTGACAGAAATACCTCCCTGCACAGGTGAAAGCTAGAGGTACTCTAGATGAAATTACTCATTGAGACCCTATCTCCCTGGACTTGGAGAGACTCATGTGAGATACTTGGGCTAGAATATTTTCTGCTTGGGTATTTCTACTGTTTGAACCAGTGGTTCTCAATCAGTGTGCCCTGGTACACTAGAGCAGGAATTGTGAACCCTTACAGACGAGCAGCTAGCACAGTGGACAAGGTATAAAATTAATTCGTAATAACCCACTCTGGTGGGGCCAGGTGTGGGATGCTGTGTTGTGACATAGCTTAGAGATGGTAGAATATGTTGCCAGAGACAGCATCATGGCATGTCTGTGTGATAGAGTGATCACGTGTTCGTTGCAAAACACAAGGGCTTTGCCTCCTTTATGTGTAAAAGAGCAAGTAAATTGATCCAGTCATGCAAGAACACTGTGCTGAAGTGAGCAGAGCGACAGTTTGCGTGGAATGTCGTCCCTTCAAGTGCACTAATATTTGAAAGTATGCTGTAAACATAAAAATTAGAGAGTGCTGCTTCAAATTGTTCAACGCTTAGTTAGAGCAACTCTAGCTCTTGACATATACTGTCCCAACTGCAGTGCACAGCGCAATAAAGGCTTAGTCACACAGAAAAGGTTTGTTTTACTCTCACGTAAGAGTCCACTTTGTTTCTCCAAATGGTGGTGCAGGGATCTAGATATTTTCCATCTTTAGGTTCCACCATTGCCTGAGACCTCAGAGTCTTCTGTTTCCAGCTGCCAGAAGCGGAAGACGAGGGTGGAGATGAAAACACCCACTTCTGAAAGTCCCCAGCCTGAGAGTGGTGTCCCTCTCTTCCATGCACATTCCACTGGAAAGAGTGGGGACATATTTAAATGCAGTCCCAGGCATGACAGCATAGAAGGGGCAGCATAACTTGGTGGACAGCTCGTTTTCCCTGCCAGTGTGCCCCCTGGATGCCTGGAGTCTGTGCACACCCTTCTCACCCTCTGACCACCTCTCCCTGTGCACCCAGCTCAATTCCTGGAATTTGAACAAATAGGCTTTCTTGAGGCTCCTCGTGATGTAGTAGCCAGTGAACCAAGGACAGGCAATCTGCCCCTCCCCCGCCCCACCCAGTGTAAACAGTGGGGCAGAGGCAGCATTTGCAGAGCAAACTTTGCGGTTCACCAAGGAGTGGAAGACGCGGACGCACAGCAGACATCGGTCCATTGTGGAGAGTTCTGGCCAGCTGTGGGGAGGTCCCTTGAGCCCTGGCTCTGCTCTCAAGGAGGAGCTCTCTTGTCCACTCTTCCCATGGCCCCACTTCAGTCTCTGGAAAGTTCCATTTTGCCCATCACCCTGCATCTGATGTGGGCACTCGGGAGTGTTCCCTCCTTGCTTGCTTCCTTCTGGTACAAGTTGAAGGACTTGAGAATTCCTTAATAGTCATAGCCTTTTTTTAAAGGCCGGGATTATAGTGTTCTTGGTAATATAATTTTGTCAAAAATTTAACAGGCTTCTGATCTTCTTGTTTATTTATAGTTTCATATGCCCATAACGTCACCCAAAGTTCCTTGCTAGATATAATTGTTAAGCCAGCCTTATTTATTTGCTTACTTTTCTTCATGCTTCTGTCTCTCAGCATGATGGCAGTGACCTTGAGACTGTCCAAAACAAGACATGTGAGTGCGACAGTGGCATCCTTGATTTATTCTGTGCTGTAGGATTTTCTTGCTTAACTGAGAAATACTAATGGAACGTGGTGACCTAACGCTTGTCTCAATCTTTTTTTAAAAGTTTATTTCTTTTGAGAGACAGCGAGCTGGGGAGGAGCAGAGAGAGAGAGAGAGGGAGAGAAAACCCCAAGCTGGCTCCATGCTATCAGCATATAGCCCAAAGTAGGGTTCAATCTCACAACTCATGAGGTCACGACCTGCGCCAAAACCAAGAGTTGGACCCTTAACCGACTGAGCCGCCTTGGGGGCTCCCAAGCTTGTTTGTCATATCTTTTACTATTTGGGGTATAGCAGGTGGGTTCTGATTTCTGGCTTCTCTTTATTCCTTTCAATTTTTTGTTTGCAAACCAGGCAATATTTTTCCTCAGCTCATACCTTTTTGTTATCCCTTATTAAATGCAAGGAGTAGTAACCAGCTCACAGAAATGTTCTAGCTCTTTCCAGATATTTCCCTTAAAGCCATAAGCTTAGTAGGCAGTGATCATTCTGAGTGTTTTGGTGTTGTAGAATGTGGGTTTCCATCTTTCCAGCCTCTGAGATCGATAGCTTTACCACGTGCTGCCCATCACAAGGAGACAGCACACACTTTATGTTTTTGTGACTGTGGCATACCACTTGTTTGGCAGAGTCCACCTTCTCTGTGTCACCATCTTCTCTGGCCACTCTAGACCATACTCATCTCTCCCTCTCATGGCTTCCCTGACTGAACCCAAGTTTCTGGGCTTGTTGTGGTCTTTCAAATGCTTTTGGCATTTTTGTGATGAATTTCACTTGATTATTAGTCACAAATTATGAGTAATTTTTCAATTGATCTTTTCTGCTTACAAAGTGTGTCATTAATTTAACACTGTAGCTAAGCTGTTGCATTCTGGAAATGAATGAAGACAGACTCTGAGTGTGAGGAGTTCATGGTGGCCTGGTACTGACTGCATTTCCATGGGACGGATTGATTTTAATGTCAGTCAGGGAAACACATTCATAAGGTGATAGGTTGTGGCCACCGTTGGCGTCGTGAAGTCAGGTGGTGCACATTTTCTATGTAGTACATGTAAGTATCAAAATTGTTTTCTAGGTAGATGCCTGAGTGTGTTCAGTTCAATGGATAAAATGCCACTGAATATAAAACCCTTATAGTCTTTGGTAATTTGATCTACCTTTGGGTAAATTGCATATATTGGAGGTGTACAACATGATGTTTTGATATACATATACATTGTGAAATAGTTACCACAATTAGGGTAATTAACACATCAGTCACCTCGCATAGTATGTATGTGGTGAGAAAAGATGTACTGATAATATAGTATTTTTATCTGTAGTCACCAGACTGTACATTAGATCCCTAGAACTTAGTCATCTTATAACTGAAAGTTTGTACCCTCTTTAAAACTTTTTTTAAAGCTTATTTATTTTGAGAGAGAGAGAGAGAGAGACAGAGAGGTGGGGGGAGGGGCAGTGTCAGTGCACAGCCCGACACTCGATCCCACGAACTGTGAGATTATGACCAGAGCCGAAATCAAGAATTGGATATTTAACTAACTGAGCCACCCAGATCCCTCTGTAAGTTTTTACTTTTTTGGACCAACATCTCCCCTTATCTCCCACCCATCAGCGCCTGGCAACCACTCTTCTATTTTCTGTTTCTATGGGTTGAACTTCCCATGTTCACATTTTATAGTTAGACCAGGAAGATATCTAGTGAAATCTAGCTTTGTGGTAGAACGTCATATGTTCTCGGAGTCCTACTTGGTTGAACCAGCCATGTCCAAAGTCTCCTGGGAGGGAATTTTTGTCAGTGACTCGCGTTACTCAGGTAAGATGGAAAGATCTGTATTGGTCAGGATAGACTGTGCTATGCCGTGGCAATGAGCGCTACCCTCAACTCTCAGTGAGCTGACCTAAAACAGGTAATTTCTCACTCACGTTGCTGTCTGATGTGCATTGAGGGACTTTGCTGGCAGCTCTGCCTCAGGCAGTGATGAAGGTAGAAAGTACTTCTACCTTGTTGTGTTGCTATTTTCAATACACGGCCTCCACCATCCCAGCGGACGGGAAGGAGAGAATGTGGGCAATGGCTTGGGAGTTTCATGGCTGAGACTGAAAATCCTACATATAATTTCTGCCCATAACCCATATCACCTGGCCCTAGTGTAACTGTAAGGAAGTTTGAAAAATATGGTCTTCCCCTGGGTCTAGGCAGGGGAAATGAGATTAGTGCGCGCTGAGCCAGTTTCTGCTTTGGAATCCTAATGGTATCCCTACAAATGTGATGTGGGAGAGAGGACGAGGCTGAGGGGACAGGAAGGAAGAACGGTGCCTGTCACAAATGGAATCTACTGGCTGTGGAAGTGATTATTGTGTGTTGGATATGATGGAGTGTGAGAATTCCCATTTTGTGCCGAGCTTCTGGGAGAAAGGTAGAGGGCTGCTTTTGACTTGAGTGGGAAGGAGACATAAGAGCAATTGCTTGTGCCTCTCCTCTGACCTCAGTTTTGTTTTTCTCTATCATGAGAAATTGATTTTTCACACACTAACAGCATCTGAGCCAGGTGAGGTGGCCTCGCAGCCATGAGGATATAGAGACAGGTTCTAATGATTTGCTGGGCTTGGTTTGCCTGGAGCATGCATGGGGTTAAGATTTCCTCCACTTCCCTTAAATACCTCCCTGTTTATTTTCCAAGATGAGTACATCATGGCTGCCTACACAGAGTGTGCTGAAGTGGAAATGGGGCTATTTGGTCAGTATTTTGGTCATTATTTGGCTAAATTATGTTCTTCTGGTAACTAAAAGTTACCAGATATTTAGCCAACAAGCACATGAAAAGATGTTCTACATCGGTAGGGAAATAGTTAGGGAAATGAAAATAAAACCACAATGATACACACACACACACACACACACACATATACAAGTGTTGGTGAGGATGTGGAGAATTGAAATCCTTATGTACTGGTGGGAATTTAAAATGGTGAAGCTTTTATGGAGAATGGCAAAAAGTTTCTCAAAAAATTAAAAATAGAAATACTTTATGATACAGCAATTCTACTTCTGGGTATATGCCCCAAAGAAATACCAGATATTTGTACACCCATGTTCATAGAAATTTTATTCATAATGGCTAAAGGAGGAAGAGACCTACATATCCATAACAGATGAATAGACAAATAAAATGAGGTGCCATGCAATGTTATTCAGCCTTAAAAAGGAGGGCTATTCTGACACATGACATGGCATGGATGCTAAGTGACAAAATTCAGTCATAAAAAGACAAATACTGTATGATGCCACTTGTATGAGGTACTTAGAGTATTCACATTCATAGAGAGAGAAAGCATGGGGGTTTCCAGGGTTAGGCGAAGGGGGAAATGGAGAGTTAGTGTTGATTGGGTAGAGGGTTTCACCTGAGGAAGATGAAGTAGTTCTGGAAATGGACAGTGGTGATGATTCCACAATTATGTGAACGTCCTCAATCCCACTGAACTGTACACATGAACATAGTTAAAATGGTAAATGCTATATGTATCTTACTACATTTAGGAAAAGATATTTTCCCTAATTTCCTACATACGTGGAGCCTGAGAGAGGGAGTTAGGTAGGTTCTAGGTGAGGTTGACCTGAGTGAAGGTACAGCCCAGTAGTAGTTCATTTTGGGTTGGTGACCACACATGAAGCTGACACATCTATAAACAGAGTTCACAGTTGTTTCCTGCTTCCATCCAAAGGTTGTCAGGGTCTCCTCCCATCGCCATAGAGGTGGGTTGAAGGAGAGTGCTGGTGCATCAGTAGTGGATGACGAGCATTCGAGCCATCTGCTCCTGCAGTTTCCTTGAGCCTGTGGCTCTGTTTGTGCCCTTCCTTAGATCTTACTGTGGACTTACTTGCTGCTGCCACATGACCTTAGGACTTGGTGGGTCTGACAGAATCCAGTTTATGGTGGGTGATTCTGCCCACATGGTCTTCTGGAGGTGACAGGAGCAGATTTCTGGTTTCTGCTGGGTACAGTGTTACTCCAGAAACTAGTTTTTGAGTGGCCTGTACTTCCCAGCTGTAGATGGCATCATCTTGTTCCAGAACACCAGGGGACTGTGCTGGTATGTCTCCTATGAGAGTTTGCTGTAAATGTCACCTCGCGCCTTTTCCCTTCCCTCTAACAGACTGGCAAATCAAGATAGATGAAGGTACAATTCAGGAAAAAACAGGTAAAGAAGATGGCAGCGTAAGTCTCTTGAATCATGACTGGTGGATGCGGGGAGATGCAGAAGGAGATTGCTATCTCCCTTTCAAGTGTTAGTTCTATGTGAGTTTTATTCAGATCATGTGTGTATATTATTTTGACACAAATAAGCATTAGTTAAAAAACAAATATTATAATCACCACTTCATTTACTGATGCATTAATGCCAGCTTTTATTCATTTGTTCAGTCATTCAATAAGTATTTCTTGAGTTCCCTTCTCCTCCGGGGCGGACATTGGGCTGGATATTGGGGAAGGAGAGATGAAGATCATGGTCTCATATCTACCTATAGATTGGGGCTTAACTGGAGAACAGACAGCCTGGGATGGTCTGTGCTGTATCAGATATGAGCACCTGCAGTGGAGTGCCCGATTCTGGGGGATTTTCTCTTGATGGCTTCTGGAAGAGTACTCCCACACACAGTCTTCATTTAGGCCAACCAGAATGTGACAGTCCAATGGTTGTAGGGTCTGGTGTCTTCCTGGGTTGGTGTCTTGTGAATTTGCACTGGCAGAGATGAGCTGGGGGCGCCTCTGGGGCACTGTCCTCAGATCCAGATTGTTTCTGTCTCTTGCTTGCTGCCTGTTTGGGGAAAAGGGCCAGATGGAGGAGGAAGAATGGACTGAACCGAGAAGGAGGGAGACTGGGAGGAAGAGAGACGTGACTGAGGCCACTACTGAGAGACTGCCAGGGAGAAAAAGTGGGACTTTTGTTTAGACGTTGTTTTCAAGTACCGTTGAAGTGGTTTCTTGTTTTTATTTTCCATCTTGATGGAAATTTTGTTATTTTTACACTGTCACAGAACAAATGGAGCTGTGACTTAGAGATCACAATGTATATAGCTGTTTTGATGTACTTTTGACAGTTCTATCACGTTTCTGACAGGCACTACTTTTTTCTTCCCTAGGATATTGGGAGTGGGGAGACGGGCTTCTCAGATGCTCTGCTTAGACTCAGGGCTATGTCCATGTGTGAAGACTTGTGGGGTCATGAGTAAGCATCTGAGAAGCCAGCCTCAGGCCTAGTAGACCCCAGGGGTGAGGACTGAGCTTCTGTGAAGGGGTGAGTGGGGGGCGAGTGGAGGCAGAGGTGGGCTCTCGGGGCATGGGGTGGTCAGTAGCAGCCTCTCAGCAGAAGTCAAAGTCACAGTCATCATAGAAGGGGAGGAAGTCCCTGAGGCAAGTGGGAGGTAGCCATGGCAGGTCTTGTGTGGAGACATGGGTAGGGCAGGTTAACAGTGGGTAATGGGGTCAGGGGACACCAGCACTCTCTGAAAAACTGCCTGTTAAGATGAACCTCAGCTGTCTGGATGGGGTGTCCTGAATATCCTTGGGCCTGCTTCCTTGGTTTCTTGTGGAATGAGCCCATGTGGGACCTGGAGCAGATAGGGAAGAGAAGGAGGAAAGTCTTCAGGCAGAAAGGTCTCCTTGAAATGCCCATGAAGAAGTGGACTGCTGGAGTGTCATGTCTGTGAAGCTTTCCCTGATCACCTTGCACTGACTGATTCAACCAGCCACTTTCTCCTTTGATTCCTCACTGAAACGCACAAATACTTCTGCATCATATTGTAAATAACAAAATGGTTGATAAAGTGCTTGCCATGTGCCAATCTCCTCTTCCTTATCT
The DNA here is from genome assembly GCF_006229205.1 of Suricata suricatta. Taxonomy (NCBI): domain Eukaryota; kingdom Metazoa; phylum Chordata; class Mammalia; order Carnivora; family Herpestidae; genus Suricata; species Suricata suricatta. Next base: position 147,660,454 of record NC_043703.1, read on the forward strand.
TATTTAACTCCCACAGCCATGCTATGAGGTCAGAACTGAGGCTTACAGAGGTTAGGTTCACTGCTTTATATGTCTGATTCCTCTATACCACTGGGAGCCCATGGCAGGTGTGGGCTGTGTCTTTTTCACCTTTATATACTGGGGCATGAAGCTGCTTGCTTGTTCAGTGATTGAGTGTGTGAGTGCATGCACTGAAGTCAGGCACCAGCCCTTCTCTAGAGAAAAGATTGTCCAATTTGATTTCTACTGGTTTTACATCTCATATTCTATGTTCTGAATCTTTCAAGCAGTCTCCTGACCTATGGGTTGGCCCCTGAGGTCTAGAGATGTCTTTCTAAATGCCAGGATGAAATGGGTTTTCCAGAACCCCCGGAAGGAGGGTCCATCATCAACTATTGACAAAAGTATTCAACCCAGAGGCAATCCAGGCCCTAGCTTACCCATTCCATCAGGTCTTTAGGGATGGAGTGGGGTGAGGAATGGCTTCCAGGTCTGAAGAAACATTTTTAATGTTCATGATCATGATATAAAGCTATTGTTAGTAATCTGTCCTTGTGGTCTGACTCTTACAGAGTGGCCATGCTGTGGCTTGTGGAAACCCCTTTCATTTATTCAACATTAGACTGGATATCTCATAAGCACCATGCACTGTGCTTAAAGTTTTACAGGGTTTGCACAAGATAGTCAAGGCAGGACATGTGCTAAGATACCCTCTTCTCTTAAGAGACGTAGAATAGTATTTATGTCTCGACTCAAGAGCCAGACAGCTTGGGTTCAAGTCTGACCTGTGCTGGCTATGTGGTCTTGGGAAAATTGGAACCTCTGTGCCTTGTTTTCATCATTACCTAGAGTCATTTTCATGCCATATGGGGTTTTAGTTTTTAAAAAAATTTTATTGAAATATGGATATATAGAAAAGTGCACAAGTTCAAGTGTATGGCTGACTGGATTTTCACAGACTGAACACACCCATAAAACCAGCACCCAGAATATCTTCAGCACCTCAAAATCCTCCCTCATGCCTCCTCAGAATGGGAGAAGGTACATTATTCCCCACTCCAAGGATAACCACAAACTTGACTTCTAACTAGTTGTGCCTGTTTGTGAGCTTTACAAAGTTAGAATCATACAATAGGTGGTCTTTTGCATTTAGTTTTCTTCTCAACATCATGTTTGTGAGATTCCTCCTTATTGTTGTATGTAATTATAGTTATTCATTTCCATTTAATTACTTAATAATTCCCATTTACGAGAAGCTATGGTACATGTCTTCTGGTGCACACATGCACACGTTTCTTCTTGGGCACATACCTAGGAATGGGATGGCTGGGTGATAAGGTATACATATGTTCAGCTTTAGTAGATATGTGGGCAGTTTTCCACACTGGTTGTACAGCCATCAGCGAGGGAGATTCCCAGCTGCCCCATGTGCGTATCAACACATGAAATTGTCTTTTTCGTTGTAGCCCTTCTGGTAGGTTCATAGGGGTGCTGCCTTGGGGATATAGCTGGCATACCATGAGGTCATTTGGATAATTGGTTACACTGATGTATAAAAGGCAGTTAGTGCCCACACAGAGTGAGCATGTGCCATCGTTAGCCCAAGCTCAGGTGTCTTGGGATGTGTGGGATGTCCCCAGGCACCACCTCCCCTCAAGAAGTCACACACATTTCTTGACTCCCCTGTTCCAGCATGAGCTGTAGTGTCTGGGCTTTGATGTTGCCGGTGACTGTGGCTGGGATTCTTGGAGCTGAGAGATTGAGGAGTCCAGGATCCCTAGTGACTGGAGGAAGAGATGGACATTCTGCTTCCCAGAGTCAAGGACTGCTTCCCCAGGAAGGGGAATTTCTCCTCTGACTACCCACCCGGTCCTACTAAGAGCTAGGCAGAGAAGTACTGGAGTGGGTGCTAAGTTATGATTTAGGGTTTTTCCTCCTAAGATGCTCCAGGCTCAAGTCAGCACTGGGTGCATTCTTTAGCTGAAAGGGGTCTCCTGCTGCACAGGCACTGAGGATTAGGAAGGGGCAGGTGAGGGCACCAGGTTTCTGTGGAGAAGGTCGCCCATGGGATTGAGATGGCAGCCTGTTTCCCTGGAATCCTTCTTCCTTCCAGTTCAAAGACATCCTAAACTCCAGTCCTTCCTTTATCCTTGCGTGCAGCCAGTGGCCAAGACTGGTTCATATCACGCTCTAATTCTCTGACATCCAATTTTGCAGTTTCTTCCTTGTGCCTGGATTCTTGGAATAGCCTCTAGCTGCTTCCAGAGAGTTCTTTCCAAGAGAACCTGACTATTAGTTTGCTAGGGCTGCCATGACAAAGTACTCCAGTCTGAGGTCACACACAATAGAAATCTATTCTCTCACCATTCTGGAGGCTGGAAGTCTAAGATCAAGGGGTTGGTAAAAGTTGGTTCCCTTTGAAGCCTCTCTCCGTGGCTGGTGGACAACTGCTTTCCCCGTGTGTCCTCATGTGGTTGTCCATCTGGGCCTCGCTGTGTCCTCATCTCCTCTTCTTATGAAGACATCAGTCATATTGGATTCCAGCCCAATCATATGACTTCATTTGACCTTAATCACTTTTTTTTTTTTTTACAGACCTTCCCTCCAAATACAGTCAACATTCTGAGGTGCTAGAATTTTAGCATATGAATTTAAGGGTGGCGGGGCGGGGGGGCACAATTCAGCCCACAATGCTAACAATGCATTTTTCTACATGTGACACATCTCCCCAGCCATAATTTTTGTTTTGATTTCTTGCCTTTGCTCATGCTGTTCTCCTGGTTCTAGGTTGCTTCCCTTTATCTCTGTCGCCAGAGCTCTGTTCCCATGTCCACCAGGGCACCTTTGGTCCTCATAGACTGCTCTCTGTGCAGGCCTGTCATGCTCTCCTTCTGTTCCACTGGACTGAGGACTTAATCCCAATTTTCTTCTGTTCCCTGTTGTTTCAGAGTATGTTGTGCTGATCCAGCTTGACTCTGCTCCCTGAGGGCAGAACTCATGCTTGTCATTCACCTTTGCATCTATTTCATGTCAGGCATGCAGCTGGTGATGAATACTATTGTGGATAGTTAAAGACTGCCTTCCATGTGCCCTGCAAGGGGCTCCATGTGCCAAGCAAAATACCTCTGAGGTGGGGTGGGAGGGTACTGTCATCCTCAACCGGCTTCAGGAGCCTTTGGCAAAGTCATTTTCAGTTTAAGAGGCAATGAATTCAAGGACCTGGAAAGGTTTAAACATGAGCCTTAAATTATTTGCTTAGCTTTGATTTTTATTTTACAAGATTCTGGGCAGTGCTGGGAGCTATTTGCAGAAGGGGTGAGTAAGAGAGATGAAGAGAGACTGGGTTTACCTAGATGTTGCCTCATAGAAAAATATGTGTGCACTGGGCAGGGTCTTCTCTGGTTCAGCCGCATGAAAAACTCTGGGTTCTGACCCTGGGCACACTGGAAGGAGATTTGATTTCTGTTCCTGCCTTTTTGTCCCTCTGCTGGGGATGCATTGAGCTAAGCCACTGTTGAGAATGACCCCTCTGAGGAAGCAAAGGAAGATCAGCTATTTATAGGCTGAAGTCAGACGTGACCCACCTTTTCAGCCTGTAATTTACAGTATATGATGAGAAAATGAACTTCTATTGCCGCAGGAATGTGGAAGGACAGGAGACCGATTTTTCAGCAGCTTGGGGGTTGGCTTATGTGCTTATGAAATGTCTGTGAAAATGGCCACTTTGCTTTGCCAGAAGACTCCATTCCCTGGTCCACAGTTATTGATGCAAAGGGTGTCCATGTCATGTCTCTCTCAGGGACTGTGGGCATATTCACAGCTGTGTAGATGGTATTGGGAGGGAAGTTTCTATAATGGGGAGGGAGAAAAAAAGGATCAGGAAGGAATAGCAGGGAGACCATAGATTTAAGGCGGTGCTCTGGTTTTTACAAAGCAGGAAGAGTAGTTCTGGGGAGTGGCCTTCCTGGGGGTGGCTTCAACTAACCCCTGGGCTAGAATCTTGGCTATTGTTTGGGCTATAGCTCCTGGCCTGAGTCAGAGCCCTTGAGGAAGCTCAGAGATTGGGGATAACTTTCCAGCCCTCAGCAGACCATTACAGGAGCTCTCCAAAGAATATGCAAAACACAGTGTTTGCTCAATCAAGTTAGAAACTTTTATCAAATATTGAGCCAGGTTAGGCACTGAACTAGGTGTAAAGGTGGACCCTGCTCTGAATTAAGTGGGGAGACTGTCACCATGTCAGTCTTCCTAACCCCTGTCCATCCCCAAGCCCTGGCATTCACCACGGTGCTCTCTGAGGGAGCCTGTGGGCTGCACTTGCATCTTTGCAGGCTCTTGAACTAAACCCCTTCTAAACTTGCATTTCTGACAAAATTCAGAGCATGAAATAAAGTTGTTAGGGAGGTCTTATGGAATGTGATGAGAAGAGAGGAGGACAGAACCTTGGAGAAAACCAGCAGATGAAGCTGAACACACAAAAGCAATGGTGAATGAACAGAAGGGGAGAGAAGTAACAGGAATCTAGGGACTTGGAAGTGTTGTTATCAGACAGTTTTGAGGAAAGAGGAACCAATAGTTTTTTTTAAGTTTATTCAGAGAGAGGGAGAGAGAGAGAATATGAATTCCAAGCAGGCTCAATGCTATTAACACAGAGCCTGAGAAAGGGCTCTATCTCACAATTCATGATATCATGACCTGAGCCAAAATTAAGAGTTGGACGCTTAACCAACTGACGTCACACCCAGGAGCATCAGGAACCAATAGTTTTCAAAGCAGAGGAATAAGAATCTGGCAAGTTGGAGGTCATAGGGCCATTGCTTGAGAAGAGTGTTAGGAATGGAAGAAGTTGGTTTAAGAGTGACTGGGAGATGCAGAGGTGTGGGCAGAGGATGTGGCCAGAGAGCTCTCTCTATAGGTGTTCATTAGATAATGCTTTTAATTATGTTGTTCAGATCTTCTGCATCTTTGCTAAGTTTTGTTCTTTTTAGTGTATTCATTATGGCGAGAGGTGCTAAAATTTCCCATGGTCATTGCTGATTTGTCAAGGTCACATGGCAGTTTTTGTCAATCTTTATGTACTTTGCAATTGTATTCTTAGGTGTGAACATGTTAGAATTGTGAGATCTTCCTGGGAAATAATTCTTTTTATTATTGGGTTGTAAACATCTTTGTTTCAAATTCTTTGTCTGAAATTCCGTTTTGTCAGGCTTATTTTGGTTCATATTTATCTGGTATATCACTTTCCATCTTCTTACATGCAATAGCTATCTTTTGTTTTGAGGGTGTTTCTTGCAAACATCATATAACTGGGTTTCATTTTTCTATCCAGTCTTGACAATCTAGGCTTTAGTGGTTTGAATTTCATCCATCTCATTTCTTGTCATTACTGATCTATTTGGATGTATTCTATTTTTTCTTTGCATTGATTTCTCATCTTCTTTCTTGCCTTCTTTGGATAGGCAGCACTTTCATTATTATTCCTTATACCTTCTACTTATTTGGAGGTTATATGTTTTTTTTTCCTATTTTCCAATGGTCACTGTAAACCATTTCATATACACTTTACCTAACATCAAAGTTAATCAATAGTTGAGTCATCCTCCTGAAAAATACAAAAAATTTAGAAAATTTTAACTAGGATTACAACCTTCCTTATTATAAATTTCTTTTATCCAATATTTTTGGTTCCATATTCATTTTTATGGTCCTTACATCAGTCATGATTTTTATCATTTATATTGTTATTATTTACATTTATGGGCATGTTTACTCATTTTCCCATTTCATCTGACCTTTCACTCCTCTGACTTCTGTTTCCATTTCCCTAATTTTCATCCTTTACATTTAGAGGAAGAAAATTATTCTTTTGGCAAAAGTCTGTTACTGGTAAGTTGTTTTGTGTTTTGTGTTTTTTTTTTTACTTTCATTCTTCAATGATAACTTAGCAGGGTATAGAAATGCAAGTGGACAATTGCCTTTTACTTAGTTTTTTAAAAATAATATTCTATTGTCTTCTGCTTCTTTTGGGGCTGTTAAGACATTTGCTGAGATTATTTGCAGGCAATGTGTCCTTTTCATCTGGTACTGTCGCTGGTGACAATACAAACCAACCCCTGAATGTAATTTGTTGTTAACCTTCGAGAACATTACCCTGAATTTTATATAATTGAATTTTTTGACTCTTCCTATTGACTTACAGCACAGTTGTACTTAGTAGAATTAGTAAAACATAATTTTATTTGCATATTTTTATATAAATAAAGGTTGAGATTCTAGTACTGTATTTTATTTCCACTCTTTAATGGGTCCTCTTGTAAATAGTCTGTGGTTTGAAAAGTGGAGTGTACACAGATTAATTTATTTTAGGAGGTTTACTATCATCTTACGTAGCTTGCCTATGAAAAAAAGGGTGTGTAGGGAAGTTTGTATATATTTGATTTTCTAAATATAAGAGATAGACTTGATAATGTGTGGTCTGGTCTGTGAAGAACAAACCAAAAGAGAGGAGAAATCTGAATATATGAGGAGAGAAGGGAAATCTGGTGAATAAGGACTGTGGAAAGCTTGAAAGGGAGCAGAAGTTTCTTCCTCTGATATGGGGATTCTGTATTTTTTGTCTTTGATTTTTGTCTTCAGATCCTTCTTCTGAAGGCAAAGTCCACTCAAGCTACTCTGAATCCCCCATGCTGTCCTTGACCCTGATCTTGTTCTTCAGTAACGTTTTGCCTAATGAAAAAAGTCTAAGCATCCAAAATGGCATTCACAGTCCTCTGAGATTTAGACTTTTCTTAAATTAGACCCTTTCTTAAATGGTCTTATCTCCCATTTCTCCTTTTCACTTACTCTGGCTGGTGACATTAATTGACTTGATGCTTTCTGAACATGCCCTACATACTCTCATCTTCCCAGTTTTGATCCTGAGCCCTCTTACTTTGGCAAGCTAGTTCCTAGTTCCTTCCCATTGTCCTCATCTATCCAGATATCTATCTTTCAAGGTCAAACACATTTCTCCTCTACTCTATGTTTCCCCTTTCCTGATTCTTTCAACTATGACCCCATAGAGCCCTGGGCCCTTTCTGGGGATAGTCCTCACCACATATCTTGTATTGTTATTAAATACAAGTTAATTCTACCAGACTAAGAAGTTCTGAGGGCAGAAACTTGCCGAAATCTACTCCTGTGATCTTCAGGGTATCTCACAATTAGAGATGCACCCCCAATGGTCATGAATGAATGTAGAGGAGATTTTTATTTATATCAGGATGAGAAGTATTGTCAACAATTATGAGAGCTATCTGCTAGTTGGGTGGCCTTCAGGTTTTAGGGCAGATGGGATAACTTCTGTAGAATATCTGTGAGCCTTAAGGCAGAAGTGGCCTTGTGCTTGGGTCTCCACTCAGCTCTCACCTGTGAAGGGGCCACATAATTTATTCTGCAAACTTGGGTAGCAGAGAAGGAGTGAGAGACTTAATTCGGAGAACAACCCTATGACTCCATTGTAAAAGAGAAGATCCCCTGTCTTTGGTAACTAGGAAGATGTGACCCACTCCAAGGTCCACTCCTGTCTTGGGGTCTCTGGGAGGATGAGTTTGGCTAGTGCCCTTCTTTGGGGGCATCTATAAACATGAAGGAGCAAGGAATGGACTAGAATGTCTCTAAGGGATTTTCTACTCTGCCAGTCTCTGGAGCCACTCCAGACAGGACCTCCTTGTCTGTTATCTCTCTCTCTCTTGCCTAATCATCTGACTGCATTTGATTCCTCTTGTGGTATTCAGAGAGGACCTGCCAATTAATCTGTCCACTTGGTCCTAATTAAGAATGACCAAGAGGCTAGACATTCATAAGTGTATAATCAGTTTCTAGAGTTTCTCAAATTTCTCCAAAGGAGTGGCACAAAAGCAGTGAGTGGAATCCTGAGATTGTTGCAGAATCTGACAAAGATGAGGATGTATTTTTATGATAAAGGCAAAATCCTGTAGGGTCCAGGGCCTCACTGAACCTAAGGATGCCTTGTCATCTGCTTGTAATTCAAAGCTGACAGCTGGGCAGGAACTTTCCAGGAACTTTCGTGAGATCTGATACAGAATAAAGACTGCAGGAAGGTGTCACAGACTCACACTTTGCTACATTAAACGAGAGCAAAGTAGCTTCTGCATTTTTCTCTCCAGGGCTCAGCATGGCCCAGCTCATCAAGGGGTCTGGCACTATCAGCCAGCAAAGACACTTCATTTTCTTGACAACCCCTATTGCATAGGGTAGGTTCTTGAGAAAAATCTATGTCTTGCTTGGCTGACAATGCTGAATGCTGTCCTTCTCATCATGAGCTCCCAAGAAAGGGGGAAATGAACTTACCTGAATGTGCCCACCTCATGCTAGGACCTGCACCGGTGACTTGACAGGCCAGACACTCAATACAAGAAGGTTCATGCTCACCCTCCTCCCCTGGGAGTTCATGATGAGAATGACAGTGTGAAATACACTAAGCTTCTTGACATACAAATTAACGGCTTTGTTCTAAGAACAGCAAACGCCATTGCCTGCAAGAGCAACTTCCAGCAGCTTCTCTGTGCCCGGAGTCCGCATGCGGAGCAAACTGCCCACAGGGGGCAGAGGCATTGGCTGGGGAAATTTTATATGATTAGTGGGGTGGAGTCAGACCCTCAGCAGCTCAGCGCCCTGCCAGGCCCGCAGAGCAGCCTTCCCTTGTTTAGAGCAAGGCTTTCTACAGCGGATGTTTTCTTTTCTTTTTTCTGAATTGCTAAATGTGTCTGAATGATGGACGGCACTGGGAAGAGCGGTTGTGGGCCTGAATTCTTTGATGCTTCAGCACATCGTGGGTTCCAGGAGGCAGGGATAGCCAGCCAGTTTCTGGGACCCATTCAGCACTCACTCACTAGACCTTTCCTGTTCACCCAGCCGTCCCTGTGCTGTTTGCTGTCACCGTACCAAGATGGTGCCTTCCGTCAAGGATGCCCTGAGTCTAGTGGGGGAGCCAGACGTACGCAAGGATCTGAGGCAGAATGTGAACAGTGGAGTGCAGTGTGCTCAGTCTTTTCAACATATGTCTCCTGTGGAGAAACATAAACCTTGAAAATTCCTTTAAAGTTTGTGTTTCAAAAGCAATAGAGTGGGGATTTTTTTTTTTGGTTTCCAAATATGAAATTATAATATTGAATATATTTTAAAAACTACACATGTCCTCCCTGAGATGTTTTTTAAAATTTTTTATTGAGGTGTAACATGCATATATAGTATATAGTATATGAATTTTTACATGCATATGCACTGGTATGAATACAACTCAGATATATATGGAGGCTTTCCAGCCTCCAAGAGGCTCCTTCCTGCCCCTTCCAAGTGAATGCCCTCACCCCAGGCACCCAGAAGTAACTACTATTCTAATTTCTATTAATGTAGATGAGTTTTGCTTTTTCCTGAACTTCACATAAATGCAATCACACATTGAGGATTTGTGTCTGGTTCCTTTGCTTATGTCCCATGGTGCATGAACAATAGTATATTCTTTTTCACTGCTGGGCACTATTCCATTACATGACCCCACACAATTTATGGCTTCATTCAACTCCTTTGGGAATCACTGGTGAGGTATACAAAGAGCTGTGTTTGCAGCCAGGTGTAGAAAGTCACGACTTCTCTTCCTTCCTTTCTGTATAACCGAGAGAAGTCACTTCACCTGGCATCTTGGTTTTCTCACTTGTGGAATGTAAGTGGGGGGTCACTGAACTCCGAGTATGCGGAGCCAATGTGGGTAAAGCCCCTGACGCAGGGCCTACACTTAGTAGGCATTCAGTGGATGGCAGCAAAAATTACAAAGGGCTGTAAAATTCATATGTTTGTTGCCATGGGTGCACAGAGGCCGAAGAGCTCTCTTTATGTGCAGGACATTAAGGAAGGCCTTAATCAGGCTTGCTGAGTGCATTGCATTGTAGCAAAAGGTGCCCTAGGGGCAGGCATCATGTGAGCAAAGACACAGAGGGCTGCAGATGCAGGGCGTGTTGGAGAGACAGCCCTGAGGAGAGTACCAAGAGGTGAAGCCATGGTCCTCACACCTGAGTGGCTCCATGGTGACGAGGAAGAACATACAGGTCAGCAGCACAAGATGGTGCTTAAGGCCGAAGGAAAACACTGTTGGCTTGAGCTGCTGGAGTCCAGAGACAAAGAGGTTCTGCATGCTAGAGAGCTCTAGAGAGCCATCTGGGAGACAGTGGGGCCAGTGCTGGCCTTTGAGGGATGGCAGAGAAGAGGAAAGAGACATCTGTTGCTAAGGAAAGAAAGTTAAGAGCGTAGCCAAGGCCAGGGAAGCGGGGATACCAGAGCAGATCTGGGGGATGACAAAATATGCCCCCTGGTTCCCACCACTGCCACCATCGCCACTCTGGCTAGTGTGTTTTGAGCACTTACTGTGTGCCAGACACTGTGTTAAGTAGAAGGTAGATATTCTCGTTTAATCTTCATATGGTTAAATGAAGTAGATCCAATTCTCTCTTCCACTTACAGATGAAGAGACCAAGGTTCAGGGAAGTTAACTAACTGACTACAGCCATTTCTGCCAGGGTTTACTTGTCCTTTGCGGGGAGATGAACATCTAACACATTGCCTCACACCCTTGGACAGCTGAGCTAGCGTCTCTGGTGGCGGTTCCTAATCCCTTCTCAGTACCTCAGAACTGGGCAGCCGGATAACTGGGTGGACCATTGGTTCGAGTCAGATCACCCTAAAGGTACTGTCAGTTGGGGGTGCTCCCAAGATAGGTGTGAACAATTTCCATGTTTTTAGTAGAGGCTGGGAATTGGGTCACAATGTTAATCATCATCGTCAATGTACACTGCATGTGTAAATATTGAAAGGTCATTTTGTGAGTGACATAACTTGGGTATGCACAGGACATGTTTCTTACGAATAGAGCAGAATTTCTTTGTGAAATCTCTGCTGCGTGGGGGTCCCAGGGAATATTCAGTTATGAGTGCTGCCTGGTGATACTAGTTCATCTATAGATCAGATAAATACAAAATAATTAACCTTAATTTTCCTGCTTATTTCCTGAGAAATGTTCATGCCCCTTCAGCAGTTGGATGCATAGGGGTGGCGTGCAGGAAGGAAGACCTATTAGAGGCCTCAGGTTCCTTTTCTCAAACATCCTTTGAAATGAGATGTGTCTAGACTCCAGGGGCAGCCGGAGCACGCTTACAGAGGAGATAGATCACAGAGATATATACCCAGGGACGGTCATAAAAGTCTCCGCTTGTGATGCGTTTGGGTGAGTTACAGAACCAATAGCTTTGATCGAGTGCCCGGCTGTACTCGATTAGCAGAAGGGTAATGAGAACTGAGCAGCAAGGGGTGGAGGGCAGGGGGAGGACAGAGGGGGTGGTGCTGGGGAGGTGCAGTGGGAGGAGCCTATGGTATTTGCCTATCAGGGGCCATTCTCTGAGCTTCCGGGGAGGGGGCTTGCCTCAGCAGTGTTGGGTGGGGGCTGTGTGGCCGCCTCTGAGCAGTATAACGCCTACTCTTGGTGCTGCCTCTTCCTTGCCAGGTGCTTTCATTTGCACCGGTCCCAGTTCCTCCTCCCAGCAGCTCATGGCGGAGAGGCTGGGAAGTATGTGTTCCTTTTGTGGCCGGAAGCTGGGAGTGGGTGGGGCCAGAAGCCCCGAGAGGCTGGGAAGCGGGGAAGGCAGGGAGAAATGGGCACCTGCTGTGACTTGATTGGTGCTGGGGGCTGTGCTTGCAGGGCCCGGGTTGTGGCACTATTTTTTAAATCTCTCATTTGGCTTATCCTAGTCTCTCTTATGTTGCCCTCTTGACTCCTACTCTTTGCTTTACTTCCTTCCTTCCTTTTTCATCATGCCCTTGTTTCCTCCTGCCTTCTCTTCCTCGCCAGTCTCTTTCTTGTAGAACTTCTTCCCTTTCCTCTTCCTTCCGTCCCTGTTTTCTTGCTCTTTTTCTTCTAATTTTTCTCAGTGGCATCAATAACTTTTTAAAACTAACCTTCACTGGAGTTGACCATTCAGCACACACTGGTTATGGCTGGGCACCCTGGACATGCAGAACAGGAGAGAACAGCCAGTCCTCACAGAGCTGAGGGTCCACAGTGAACACTGATGATTAAATAAATTATTGTAAGACAATGTTGGGGTTTTAAAAGGTCCAATGAATAACTCTCCTCTTCCTCACTCAAAATCTGAGCCAACCAAGATATAAGATGAAAAGGTAAGGCAGATGACAAATTAAGTCAGCACTGAGACTCACAGGAAGCTGTTATTGGAGAATATAGCTTATACCTCTAGGCAAATGGGCTGCCTGACACTGAATCTCAGTTTGTTCAGCTAGTCCATTCGTCCCGGCAGTCTGGGCCAGGGCAAGGCTCCCATTTACAGCAGGAGAGCCTACATCCCAGTGAAAGCCCCAGGGGATGAGCAAGCAGGCATGGGATGTGCTTCCTGCAGGGAAATTGCTCCTAAGAGAGAGGAGGAGAGCTAGGTTAACTAGGTCATGGTCCCCTTCTTCCCCTTTGTAAGAATCTGGGTGAGTGAGGGTAGAGAGAGAGGCCAGGAATATGTTGCTGGTGGAAGCTCACCTCCAATGGAGTAAAATACCAGGAGGGGAAACGTAGTAGCTCCACAACTCCTTTGTCCTGTACAAGCCCTCACAGCAGGGGTGTGTGTGTGTGTGTGTGTGTGAGTGAGGGTACATAGGAGGAACCTAACCTCACCTAATGTAGGAAGGGGCATCTAATCTGAGACTTACAGGATTGCTACCTACCTTGATATGATAAGGTGTCAGACGAAATTCAGAACACAGTATGCAAATTTACTTCTCTCTTTCTCCCTCTAACCTTCTTCTTTATAAAACGAAACCCTGGGGAAGTCTCATTCAGTTATTCTGTCAACAAATATATATTTAATGTCTATTAAATGCAAGTTTGTTTATCCAGCAGGAGAAATGGATTGATTGGATGTGGCTTTTGCCCTCCAGGAGTATTTGGACTGTATGAGGAGTAAGACATCCTCATAGATGGCATCATGCAAGGTGGGGCATGGAGAGTTGGTTGCTTGTTGTTGAAACCAAGTAAGGGCTCTCAGTGAGTTACATGAGGCTTTTATAAGGCTCATGTGGGGAAAAATAAAGTTCTTAATGGGGTGGAGGTGGTAAGGAGCCAAGCCTCCAATGGCTAGTAGGATTTAAACAGGTAGTCTTGACCTTCTAAGTAGGAAGAAAAGCATCAGCAAAGGCATGGAGGCCATCAAAGGATGGGTATTTTCAGAGATCAGTGTACCTTGAATACTATATAGGAAGGAAGAGGTTGGAACATCAACTTAGAAGAAGAGGTGAGACCCAGATTCTTGAAAGTCAGTCTGAGGCTCTGACCACACTATGATCCCCAGTGTTGATGAAAGTTGCTGAGCAGGAAGCATGATGTAGTTGGATGGCTGTTTAGAATACCCACACCCATTGCAATGCTGTTTGGGTTGGAAGGAACAGACCTGAAGACAGTAGAGATCTTGGAAAGCTTTAAAATAGTCCAGGTTGGAAGTTCTGATGGTCAGCAGTGGAAATGGGGGTGGAATAAGTGGGTAGGTCTGAGGGGTTGCCCCATTCTGTGGCTTTCTAAGCAGTGCCCCAGTGCCCCCCAGCCTGTGAACACACAAGGGGAAGAAGAAATGGGGGCAGCTCATTAATGATCTCAACTGGTCAAGGCACACTCAGAGGAAGCTGATATGTGTATGGAGTACAGGGCCCAGTGAGAGAACACTGTGGGGTCCAGTGGGACAGCCTCTCATCCCAGGTCCCATGTAATCAGGGAGTGGCAGGGTCAGGGATACTGGACCCAGCAGGAGGGCTGGTACTCAGCTGAGGACTGGGGAATTCTCAGGAGAACAAGGTTTGTACCTCCTCACTGTTGGGCTTTGTGTCATCATGTAAGTTTTAGGGTCCACCGAAGGCAGAAACAATAAGGAAAGCAAGAACCAGAGAGACAGACTTATTATGAAGGAGCTGGATCAGAGTAGCATTCCAAGCCTCGTTTGCAGGACTCTGCTGTAGGATGTTGTCATTTCCCTCCCGAGGTGCCGGCGTTCCTCCATTATTGCTTGGACTTCATGACTTCCTTGTTCTCAGAAAGAGAAAGGAGCTTATTAAGTGAAGTGGCTGCCAAGTGTATTTTAAGATGAACAAAGCCTAGATCATTTTTTTTCCTCACCACATACCATACATAATTGTATGAAGGGCAGGATTTATTTGGTTTGCATTATGATTTTTTCCCTCAAGCTTAATTACAGTGTTAAAAAGGCAACTACAACTTGAAAGAAACAAGCCCTACCGTCATGGAGACCAGCATGACCATTCTGGATTTGAAACACAGTTTCTTTGTGAAGGGAATTAATTGTGTATGAAACTTTGGGGCTTATGTAAAACACATTTTTATGAAAATAAACTTGAACAGTCATTAAAATGAATAGTTGTTTTAAATAAGACTCAAACTGCATGGCGGTGCCAATGAATTTTAGATGCCTTCTTTATTGGTTTTGTTTTGGGTTCAACTCTGCATTTCTAAGACAATATCAGGGCCCTGGAGGTAAGTCTTAGCTTATAATTGAGAATCACGTGTATAATTTCAATGATAGATTATTAGAGGAGGTAAGAAAATGAATAAGCTTGAATAGTATTTAGGTCTAAGGAACTTCATGAATAAATAATTATGTTGGAAAATCCAACATGTTAGCAGGAAGTGGTGCCTGATAGTTTGGCCTCAGACCAAGGAACCAGTTAATGGAACTCAGCCCTCCAGCTCTAGAACAGTCCTCAGGTAATCTGTGAATCAGAAATGTGAGTGATGACCCCCACTTTCTCCTCTGCCAGCATCGATGTGGGATGTCTTTGGCTTGGGGATCTGTATGGTTCAGGGATGAGTCTAGGGCGAGGCTCTCTGTGGGGTAGTCTACTTGAAACTCATCTTCAACAAGCTTCTCCTTGAAGGAGGAGCAGGGCTTAGACCTCTTTGTGCCTGGTATTCTGCCCTTCTCCCTGCCCTTCTCTACTCTCATTGGGAAGGTGGTTTTTGAGCAGCACTGCTCAGCAGTGTGAGCTCAGCAGCTGTTCTGGGGCAGATGGGAAAATGACATCTTTCTTAATTGGCGGGAACTCAGGCTCATGTCCCCAGTCCGTGGAAGAATGCCTCACTGTATCCATACCCCAACCACCCACACACATTTGGTCTCTACCCCACTAAATCACTAGTGGCTCTCTTCTCATTAAGGGTGTGTTTTCCTCCCTGCACTGAGATCCTTGTGGTTATTTAAATAAAAACTCACATAGGGAAAAAGAAGGGGATATCTTAGAACTGTATATAAAGATGTACAGGAAGAGTGCCCTCACCTGGCTTTGTATCAACATACATAATTTAATTGATGATCCATTGACCTCAATTCTAGAATAGGTAATGACATCATTTAGTATTTTCCTTTGGTGGTTGTGAGTTCTCAGTGATGTAACACCTCATGCTCCCAATATCCTTCTCTACTCACTTCTCTGATTCCCTGCTTGTGGTTCTTCCCTGGTTTGAACAGAGAGCCCCAGAGGCATCAGAGAGGCCTCCAGACTAGTGGCAATGTGTATAGTGAAGTGAAGGAGCTTCATACCTGCCAGGCAGTGGAAAGTTTCCAGTTAGGTGTCTTTTGCAACCTCCAGGTGCTGGTCTGCACTGCTGTCAGGAGGTCTGATTGGCTTCTGCAGGGTGTGCTGGATGCACTGCTACCCGTACTAGCCTCTGGGCATATTCCTTTGGCAATTTTTCTCCATTTACCCATCACGGTAAAGGTGTTTGTAGCCTGTGCTGTGATGGTATTAGATACATTGTTCCCATGGCAACCACAGCCCAGGACCCTTGCTTAGGTGACTTTCCCTTATCCTTAGATGTGGGACCAACCACATCCCTACAGTCATCTCCGTGAGTGAGGACCAGGTAGGCTCCACCTTTTGCTGCATAGAGAGGGACCCAGGGCAAGACGGAACACTGTAGGTGCTTGGAAAGACTTGTGCAATGATTTATTTTTCACAGTGGAAATGCATTCAAACCTAGAAGTTCTGAAGTGCGTTTTGGTCTGCCCCCCAAATGCATGACTAGAAACATGGAGCCTTGACATTTCTCTTCCCTTTCAGTGGCATGGCTCAGTGAATCAATTCAAGCCCATTAAGATTTCAGAATGACAGGAGGAGAAAATCCTTCCAGTGAACACTCTTAGGATACTGTGACTGAACACCATTTCCTTAGACCTGGACCATTTCTCGTTTTGAAAATCCCATCAATTGCAATCCCCTCCTCGAGGCTGAGCATCTATCTGGTTTTTACTTTCCTATTTCTTGACACAAAAACCTACAGCAAACGCTTGTAGATATATGAATTACATACTTGTTAGTAACACCGTGCTGCCCCATGTTGAAGAGGTAACGTGGAAAGAGTTTTCAGTTTTTCTGGGTTTATAAGTCTAAAGACATAATTATCCTTCAAAGGAGTGAGGGTGGCCACCAGAGTCAGGAAACACAGCATGCAGACCTGGGCTCTGCTCCCAACTAGTCTTATGATCCTCGTTTGTAGGATTCTCAAGTGAAATTGTGTATGTGTATGTGTGTGTGTGTGTGTATGTGTTTGTGAGATGTCTTAAGCAAACTGGTTTTCTGTGGGAGCACAATTGAATTTTTAAAAATCTAAATTAAGCGCATCTTCTCTGGGAGCACATCTGTTGCACAGAGTGAGGCCCGTTCCATCAATACAGTTGCCTGCAGAGCAATGAAGTCATCCCCATCTATTTCCTGAAACCAGAAATGAGGATAACAGGCCAGTATTAAATATTAAAGTTTTTCACATTTTGCTGTTCTCTTCCAGAGAATACAAAGAGCACTGACATATTTCTGGAGCTCAGGTGGATAGCTAATGGACTGGAGGACCTTTCAACTCAACTGGAGCGATACATAAAGAGAAAACTTAATTACAGTTAGAATTCTGTGGGCTAACTGGGTAAGAAGGTAGCTTCCATATTTCATAGCATCTAAGACACTATTGATTTTAAGATGTGCCATTATTTTATGTACCTCTGAGGGGAAAAGTACTGCCAATTAAACTGTGACCGCAATGCTTTATAACGTAGAATTGTAATTTTACCCTTCTTGAAAGAGCTTTTTAAGATTTGTTTAGATGCTTGTGTAGACATTAAAATGAAAATACAAGCAAAATCTGTTGGTTGTAATATTCCTAAATTGTCTTCACAAGATGGGCTCTGCTCATTGACTCTCTGATTGAGAGTTGCTGGTGTCTGTGGTTCTCTAGGCAACACCTCTCTCTGCGACATTAAGAACAGTGAATACAAGCATTTCTTCCCAGAGCATGACACCATTGATCTGGGGCTTTCTTCATCTTACAAGAAGGTATGAATCCAGGACTCATTATTTTTTCCTCAAATGATCCTTCAATGGTTTGTGGATTGAAAGACCAAGGTTTGTAATTATGTAACCTTGCCACCAGGGCAACAACCAAGCGTGCTCATGTGTGGACAATGACAATGCTATAACTTCCATCTTATTTGACAACAATTGTAAGATGACAACACCAACACCATGAGGGCTGCCCTGGTAAGCTGCTTCCTACTTCCTTCCTATTTCCTTCTTCTCTAATCTCAGATAGCTCTTATATGTAGAACAGTCTTAATTATAACTCATCAAATTTGATACATGGATGAGGATGCCTGATGTCTTCAGTGGACAAACCCTGAATGTTTATTATATTGAAATGGGAAGTAGAAGAGAGAGGGCAGAGCCTAGATTCTTGCCTTTGAGGATGAGTAAATGCGCTCACTAATGACATGGAACTCAAGGAATGATCCAGCTTAAACAGCTCCTTCTCAGTAAGTCCTGCTCCAGTACTCTTGCTGTGCTGACGTAGTAGCCCATACTGAGCTTGGTCACAGCATGGGGCATGCTCTGTGTGGTGGCATAGCTCTGTGTATGTGGCCATTGTAATATCCTTGAGAACAGCAACCCTACCAATTCATCCTCATAACCCAGTGCCTGGTACAATGCCCAGGCTTTAGTAGACTTTGGGTGAACAGTTGCCCAAAGACTGAAGATGGAAAGAATGGAGCAGTAAGTGCTCAGGGACAGGGAAATGCCAGCCAAAGTTAGAGAAGGTGGAGTATTGCTGTATTTCTGAGATGGTGAGTGTGTGACAGGAAACAGTCGAAAGTCAGAGCAGGAGGGAAGGCTGGCCTTGAGTACTACCAAGAGGAAGATTATTTGACTGCATAGAACCTAATAAAGACTACTTCAGAGCACCTGTGTGTAATGCAACTTGTATATTGGGTCACAGATGACAGTACATGTAGCAAAATGAGTTGATCAGTTTAAATAGAGAAACTGATATTCCTGAAACTTCAGTAAAGTAGGTTATTTTTAAGTAGTATTAATTAATTAATTCATTCATTCATTCATTCATTCATTCATTCATTCATAGGTTCCACTATGATTAATAGTAGCCATGGGCCAAGCTTTGAGGTTACATGGACGAGTAATGTATAATTTGTACCTTGAAGGAGATTACATATGTGGATATGTAACTTTGGATATATAAATGTATACGGTATATGTAAAATAGGAAAATATTTGGGATTCTTTGTATTCTATTGAGACTACCCTGGGGGAATAGAGGAGGGATTGTCCTTACATGGATGGGTCAAAGAAAATTCCACAGGGCCAAGATGATTCTTAAGATATTTATGGCCAAGACAGAGACAATTGTCCTCTATAGAGGTATTCCCACAGAAGGCTGGTATTCCCTAACAAAGAGTATAATGTGGTTAATTAAGTTTAGAAAGTAGAGCATACTCTGTTTCCATCTTGACTTCACAGTGTGTGTGAATGCATTAAAGCTCCTTGCTGATTAGCAATAAAAACAAACAATGAACAAAATGCCATCTTATTTGGTTTAATCTACCATTTTTACCAAACTTAGTTGACCACTCCACCTTTCTGTGGCAGAACACCTATTAATATTTTAATATCTTAACACCTATTAATATCTCACACTTATTAACATCTTCATATTATAGTTTAGAAGACATGACTGATCCCTGATTTGGATGGAACTTACTTATCTGAAGGCAAAGAGCATTGGCTATTATTTCCAATACTGTGACTTTCTGCTGCTCTTCGAGTTCTCACAAAGAGTTGACATTGGTTACATGTGTGTGAATGCATGTGTTCATAAGCATGGTTTGTGCCTTTTAATATCCAAAATTCTTTTGGCAAAGACCAAAAACTATATAGTTTCTGCCTCAAAATCCATATAACTTTGTGTGAGAAGAACTATTGATATCAACTGTTATTATACTAAAAATGCAAATGATGTTTATGAGCTTATTTGGAGACTGGAAAAATGTGTATGCTTTGGACATTGTTCTTAGTACTTCTGTAGAATAAGAGTTTCTAAGACATTATGATTAGTTGCAGTGCTTTCCTAGACCTTGGTTTTATATGTGATTTTGGTACCAATGCAGAAATCACTTGTCAAATTACCTGGAGATTTTTTTTCATCTCAGTGGCTGAATAGTGTAAAGCTCAAAGCAAAACGGACCCCTATTGTTATAATGAAAAAGTTCAGTTTTAACTGAGCAATAAAAATAAATGTTCCCCAATAAACTTATTCTGAAGATTCTATTGTGTCCAGAAGGTATGAAATGACTTTGGCTTTTTGATCACCAGTATCCTAGGATAGGACATCTCTGTTACACATGTCTGCCAAGTGAAATCTCATGCCAAACCCATATTTCCACTTTAACCAGAAATATATTTTGATTCATAGACCCACGGGCAATGTTCAACTTATATTGATTGATTGATTGATTGTCTGAGAGCACTAAAATAAGGTCATTGGTCATCCCGAGTCTTCTGAATACCCAGTCTCCTCCTTTTACTCGAGAATAGACCATAGCAGAACTTAGCAGAGCACTGCAGCCCATGACCAGAAAAACATGACAAGTGGTTGCTTTGTGATCATTTGAGACATGGCTTCAGGGCTGACACTACTTCCTTTGCATGGATTTGAGTAAAGAGAAGGCTTTTGAGAGGTGTGTGTTAAATGAATGAATGAGTGAACGAATGAATGCATACCAGGCTGCCTTCAGCAATGTTCAGACTTGAGCCTTTTACACATCAGAGGCAGATCTGTGGATTTCTGAGCAGGACAGCATTCTCCCCTTGACCTACACATTTATCATAAGCCTGACCAGATGACACTCAGCGAGTTCGCTGCATAGCTAGCCTTGAAAACACTTTTTCTCATCCTTTTTCCCGAGTGTCTTCCCTTCCCAACCCTCCAGCCAAGCCCACTCTGTCTGGGGTAGGTGCCAGGAGGGAGGAGTCAGGGAGCATGCCTTGAAAGGCATCTAAGGGTAAAGAGAAAACCACATCTCACTGCTCACACAGCTCCTTCTGCCTCAGCTGCCTGTGTGAGCTTATGGGAGAGGCTGAAAAGCACATTCTTTAAAATCCTGGCCCTTAAAAGGAATGCATCTTGGGCTGAAATGTCAGCTTGGCTCTGCCCTGACTGCAGGCCAGTTCCTTTATTGCTGACTTTTTGACATGATAAAACCCAGCCCCTTCTCCCCACTTTGGGGATGGTTCCTAGAACTGATGAAATTTCAACTGTATTGGATTTTTATCACAATTCAAGGATTTTACAAATTGCATTTCTATCCTTCCTTTTTGGCTTCCACCCCCTCCCCCCACAGCCCTGTCTCAAAACCACATCTTATCCAGAACCAGCAGCATTAAGTGTCCAAGTAAGCCTTTGCTCCAGACCCTGGGGTCAGCCGGGTCACATCCATTTCTCTCCACCTTTTAAGAAGCCAACACAGGCCTCCACCTCTCTTACCCGCAGCAGGTTGGGTCAGACTGGGGGAGGCGCGAGGATGAGCTCATCAGCTTGTCTCACTGCCCAGCTCACAGCTCCTCTTGCTGAACTGTCACTTGCTGAGTTAAATCCGAATTCCTCAAACATCATTCTTCAGCTATTTTCGTCTGTGGAGATTTTAAAGCATTGCTTCTTCAGATGTATTCCAACTTTGTTTGGAAATATGGCTTTGCTGACTTCTGACCTTACAACAGGCCCCCTGAGTTTAATTGCCTAATGTTAGTTTAGAACTGACCAGACATGACTTCTTCCTTTTCCTTACAGTTGGAAAGACAAACCGTGACTCCTACGGCCAAGGGGCCTCTAACCGGTTTTGATATTTCCCTGTCCTGGCTTTTCCTAGGCAGACCGTGTGCCTATGAGCAGGGGATCACAGTGACCAGTCTCGTGGCCTTCTGAAAGAAAGGACTGGGCAAATGTTTCAATAGACAAACATTCATTGGACACCTACTTATGAAAGACACTCAAGGGTGGTCTGATAAGCCCACTGCATAGAAAGCGGAGACTCAATTTAGACAAAAGCTTCCTTTGTTCATTCATTTGTCTGGAGGTTCTGTGTCCCAGCATAGTGATCTGTGAGTGGTAAGGATCGCTAGTTTATCTTTTTAGGGATCTGGACTTAAGATGTACATACAGCAAAGTGATATCCCAGCAGGACAAAGGTATCACAAGCAAAGCCTTTGGGTTCCCAGGAAGGAGGAGGAGGTGGGCCTGGGAATGAAGCAAGCACGGTAAGCTGTGTGTCTTGAGCACTGGACAAAGCTTCTCCAGGGCCTGAGTGGGGCCCGGAGAAGAATCCTTCCCTACCTGTGGGCCTAGGAAGCTCACAGTCCATTGGAAGATAGGAGTCACACTCTGTACTCAGTGAATCCTTGTCCAGGGAGAGGCAGAATTCTTAGACTGAGCAGTGGCTGGCTGTCACAGTCCAATTAGCCCTTGCCATTTGTGCCTCCCACTGCATGGTGAGCTGATGGCCTGAAGGTCATGGTTCTTATGGAAAGACTTGTGTTTCTGTTTCCTGCCACACCTGGCAGGGGTGACCCAGACAAACCGGCCGTGCCCTCGGCTCTGGCGACCACTTCCCCTCCTGGTATCTTAGTCCAAACCAGGTTCTAGCCATTTCCACTTTTGAGGCTCCTAAGTGACTTTGATTTTCAATATAGTTACAAGTGTCTTGGGGCTTTAAATTTAATGAAATGGCTTTTAAATGAGTGCAGAGACACTGGAGAAAAGGGCATGACGGATTTTCACCTTAGCTTGCTAGCTATTAACCACTGGTCCTTGCCTGGCTGGCCACTGGGGTAGGGCTAGAGGGCGGGGCGATGGGAGGAAGGCACAATCTGCAGGAGGAAGGAAAGGACGTGCATTCTGAGTGTTGAGTTTTTTGTTTGTTTGTTTGTTTGTTTGCAATAGCTTTGTTGCCCCTATGCCCAGAAGTGGGCTCTCATATTTCCAGTTCTTCCCATGAATGATCTCTCTGAGTAGGTGGGACATTGCCAGGCTGGAGGGATGGTTGTGCTATGTCCCTAAAAATGTCCTTTGGAAGTCCTCATTACTTTTTTTTTTTTAATGTTTATTTATTTTTGAGAGAGAGAGACTGTGAAGGAGGGAGGGGTTGAGAGAGGGAGACACAGAATCCAAAGCAGGCTCCAGGCTCCATGCTATCAGCACAGAGCCCAACATGGGGCTCGAACCCATGAACCACGAGATCATGACCTGGGCCGAAGTTGGACTCTTACCCGACTGAGCCACCCAGGCTCCCCCTTATCATTTTTATCATGCCTTCCTCCTGCATGTGCATGCACACACCTAGACAGATGCGCAGACACTCGTGAGACCCTGGAGAGGTAGATGGCATCAGGGTCGTGGTGGCTACATTGCAAGACCAGGTTTGTAAAACCCGCACTCTGTTGGAACAACGCCCTGGCCTGGAGATTGGAAGGCTTTAGTTCCGGTTCTGGTTTTTAATCCCAAAGTGGCCCTGGGCAAGTTATTTTCCCATTGGCCTCTTACATTTCTCAGTTGTACTGTTAGGTGTCAGACAGTACAATCTCTATGGGCTCTCAATGATTCTAAGGACCTTCCTCCCTATCTTCCTGCCATCTCTTGAGATGAGGCAGAGATACCACAGGCCAGACCTTAGTTTCCACTGGGTGAGACTCGGAGTAGAAGTATCAGTGTGACAAGTCATAACTTGTAGAGGGTGTTGGGGCCAGAGCTGACAATTGAGTCCAAAAGTGTCATCTGTCAGTTCCAAGGAAACCTTGGGAGATCTGCAAATTGGCAACGGCACTTCCTGTTTTCCAAAGACAGTTAAATCTCATATTCTCATTCGAGATTCTCTGGGATTTGGCTCCAACCACTTCCCCCACTCTCACCAGCTTTATTGAAATATAATTGACATATGACCTTGTATAAGTTTCTGGTATAAAATGTGATGATTTGCTATGTGTATATTTTGTGAAATGATTACCACAATTTAATGTTAGTTGATACACGTGTCACCTCACATAGTTACCTGCATCCCCACTCCTACCATTTTTGTGGTAGGTTGCTATTGACAAATTTAAAGTATATAGTTTTGTTAACTATATTTACCATGCTATATATTATATTCCCAGAATTTATTCATCTTATCACTGGAAGTTTGTACCCTTTGGCCAACATCTCCCCATTTTCCCTATCTCCTACCTTTTGACCACCACCAATCAACTTTCTGTTTCTGTAAGTTAGATTTTTGAAGATTTCCCCTAGAAGTGAGGTCAGCTACTATTTATCTTTCCATGTCTAACTTATTTCACTTAGAGTAGTGCTCTTAAGATCCATCTCTACTGTTGTAAATGCTAGACTTTCCTACTTTTTTATGGTTCAATAATATTCCAGTATATTGAATTCAGTTTGCTAGTATTTTGTTGAGAATTTTCACATCTACACTGATCAAGAATGGTGACCTAAGTTTTCTTTTCTTGTAATATCCTCATCAAGCTTTGTTGTCAGGGTAACGGCGACCTTATAAGTGAGTTTGGGAGTATTTCTTCCTTTTCAGGTTTTTGAAAGATTTTGAGAAGGATTGGCATTAATTTTTCTTTACATTTTAAATGTATATTTATTTTTGAGACAGAAGGGGGGAAGAGTAGGGGCAGAGAGAGAGAGGGAGACACAGAATCCAAAGCAGGCTCCAGGCTCTGAGCTATCTGCACAGAGCCTGACACAGGGCTCAAACTCACAAACTGCGAGATCATTACTTACCGAGCCAAAGTCGGAGGCTTAACCAACGGAGCCACCCAGGTGCCCCCAGTTTTTTTCTTAAATATTTAGTAGAATTTACCAGTGAAACCATCTGGCCCTGAACTTTTCTTTGTTGGGAGATTTTTGATTATGGATTCAATCTCTTCACTTATTACTAGTTTGTTCAGATGTCACACTTCATGATTTATTCTGGCTAAACTGTATGTTTCAGGAAATTTATCCATTTCTTTATGGTTGTCTAATTTGTTGGCATAGAATTCTGTTCATAGAGTAGTCTCTTATCATCCTTTGTATCTCGGTGGTATCAGTTGTAATGACTCATCATTCACTTACAATTTTATTTACCTGAATCCCTACTTTCTTTTTCTTGGTTAGCCTAGACAAAGCTTTATCAATTTTGTTTATCTTTTCAAAAAATCAACTCTTAGTTTTGTTGATCTTTTCTATTGGTTTTCTGTTCTCTATTTGATTTATTTCTGCTCTAATCTTTATTATTTCCTTCTGCTAACTTTGGGCTTAGTTTGTTTTTCTTTTTTACAGTTCCTTGAGGTATAACATTAGGTCGTTTATTTGAGATATTTCTTTTTTCTTAATGTGGGCATTTATAGCTATAGACTTTCTTCTTAGAACCACTGTTCTACATCCCATAGGTTTTGGTGTGTTGTGTTTCCATTTTTATTTGTCTCAAGATATTTCCTAATTTCCCTCGATTTTGATTTTTTTTTTATCCATTAGTTCCTGAGGAGTGTATTTTTTTAATGTCCCTTGTTTGTGAATTTCCCAATTTTCCTCCTGTTATTGATTTCTAGTTTCATGCTGTTATGTTCAGAAAAGATCCTTGAGTTAATTTCTATCTTCTTGAATTTGTTGAGACTTGTTTTGTAGCTTAAAGCACATGATACCTTCTGGAGAATGTTCTGTGTGCACTTGTGAAGAATGTGTTTTCTGCTCCTATTGGATGGAATGTTCTGTATGTGTCTGCTGTCTATTTGGTCTATATTGTTGTTCAAATCCTCTATTTCCTTATTAATTTTCTTTCTGGATGATCTATCCATTGTTGCATGAGGGACATCAAAATCCCCTATTGTTATTGTATTGTTGTTTATTTCTCCTTTTAGTTCTGTTAGTATTTGCTTTAAATATTTAGGTATTCTGACATTAGGTACATAAATATTTATAATTGTTATAATTTCTTGATGAATTTGCCCCTTTTATCATTATGCAATGAACTTTTTTGTCCCTTATGACCATTTTATTTTGCATAATGTAAGTATAGCTACCCCTGCTTTTTTGTTTTGTTTTGTTACCATTTACTTATAATATAATATCTTTTTCTGTCCCTCACTTTTAGCCTGTGTGTCCTTAAAGCTAAAAATGAGTCAGTTATAGGCAGTATATCATTGAGTCTTCTTTTTTTTTTTTAACCCATTGATATTATGTCTTTTGATTGGAGAGTTTAATCTATTTATATTTAAAGTAATTATTGATAAGTAGCAACTTACTATTGCTACTTTCTTAATTGTTTTCTCACTGGTTCGTTGTTCCTTTCTTCCTTTCTTTCTCTCTTGAGGTCTTCCTCTATGATTTGCAAACTTTTATAGCGGTATTCTTTGATTCCTTTATCTCATTTTTTTGCATATCTTCTGTAGGTTTTTCCTCTGTGTTTACATGAGCTGCATATAAAAATATCTTACAGTTATAACATCCTATTTTAAGCTGATAACAACTTTGATAGCATATAGAAACTATATCTTTTCTTATTGCATTCCATGTTCAGTGTTACAATTTACATCTTGTTTATGTTATATACCCAATAACAAATTATTGTAGCTATTTTTAATACATTTGTTTTTTTTTAACTTTTAAACTTGCATTGAAAATGACTTACACACAGCCATTGTAATATTAGGAGTCTGACTACATATTTACCTTTACTGGTGAGTTTTACATATTCATATGTTTTTATGTTGTTAATTAGCATCCTTTCATTTCAACTGGAAGAACTCTCTTTAGCGTTTGTTTTGAGTCAGGTGTAGTGGTGATAAATTTCTTAGCTTTTGTTTGTTTGGAAACATCTTTATCATCCTTTATTCCTGAAGGACAGCCCTGCTGGGTGTAATGTTCTTGGTTGAATGTTCTTTCTTCTTTTAATATTTTTGAGATATCATACCTACCCTCTCCTGCCTGGCCCACAAGGTTTCAGCTGCAAAATCTCCCATTATCGTATTGGTATTCCCTTGTATGTAATGAGTCTCTTCTCTTGATGTAATTTTGGCAGGTGCCCCAGATAAGAAGTAATGACACATTCATCAGCATAGGCTCTGACTTGTCAATCATGAGTGCCAGCCGTGACAACTAAGATGGGGCATTGGTGTGTACTAGCCGAGCTGGACATGCTGTTGGCCAACTATGATAGCAGGGATGCTCTGCTTAAAGGCTTAAAGGAGAATAAATTTATTATCTCAGATATAAAGCCTGGAGGTAGGGTAGCTCCAAGCTGGTTTATTTCTGCTGCATAATGGAAGATTCAGTCTTTTTTCATATTTTTGCTTTGCCATCTTCAGGAACTGGCATCGTCTTTAGGCTGCTTCCCATTACAATAACTGACAGCCTCCTAATAATCCCTAAGACAGAACAAGAGAGGGAATAGTCCTTTACATCAGAGAGAAAAACTTTCCTCAGAAGCTCCAGCAGATCTCATACTACATATCATTGCCCAGAATTTGGTCATGGCCCAATCACTGGCAAGGAGAAAGCCATCTACATTATTGGCTTTTACCAGTCAGCATTTGCCCCAGTCAGAAGAGGGAGGAGTAGACACAGGAACAAAATCAGGGCTCTCCCAGCATGAAAGAAGGGGGGATTGGCCTCTGGGTAGGTAAACAAAAATATCTGTCATATCATCCTCCATAAAAGGGAAACTTAGCCTGCCAGATTATCTTAAAAGATCTTGGACATACTCAAATCTTATGTTAAAAACAAAACACCACAAAACAAATCATAGTCAGATGTAACTAAAATTGAATGTGATCCAAGTCCAGGCTAGCCTTTGGGTAGAAATCTCTGCATTTATCATAGCCGTTGTCCAGCTCAGCACTTCTAAATCCTGAGAATTATTCAATCTTTCGAGACTTTAGGGGAACTGCTTATGATTTGAGACAAACAAGATAAACATACATTTCCTCAAATAAAACCTATTCCTATTATTTGTTATGTGAACAAAATTCTCAGTACTCGTGGATCTTATTTCTAATTACTTATAGATCAGGTTTTTGTGGCTCTCATTGACTATTAGGAAAAAAACTAAAAACCTGAGCAAGATACCCCAGAGCCTCTGTGATCAGGCTTGTTATCAACTCCTCCTCCAGCACCCACTGTGCCCTTCTAAGTCCTTTGTAGCCACGTGGACACACTTGCAGAGTCATAGAGAGGCTATCTATCTTCCTTTTATTTATTATTTTAATTTTTTGACCTTTCACTTTTTGTCAATCTGGCAACCTCCACTCATCTTTCAAGACCTGACTCGGCTGTCGTTCCTTCTCCAGGCTTTGCCAGTGCGCAGCCCCAGCGTGAGAGCAGCCCTCTGTCAGCGCCTTTACCATGCTGCTGGCATTACCTACCCAGCTGGGATGGGCCTCCCCGAGCCGGAGGGGTCACTTTGCTGCTCTCTGCCACCTGCTTCTGGCACAGACCCAACATAGAATGTGAGTTGCATGGTAAATAAGTGGTTTCACATGTAACCTTATTGTTTTCTTAATAAATTCGAGATACCTTGGTATTACTTACTGCCCTCCTTCATGTCCAAATTAGAGTCATAATCTGATAATTTATGACTAGATTAGCTGCTTGGAAATGGGCATGTTTCTGCATATTTACCCTGACGTATATGTACTAATGGCAGCAAGAACCATTAGTGAATTCATTATTTTCGAATCCAAGTTGCACTTCTACTGCTAAGGTTAATTATTGATTTGTTTTATTCTATGATTAAAGCCATTAGCCACTATTAGCAAATGACAATGTTTATGCATGTTTGAATATCAGCTGGGTTGCATTTCATAGCAGGGGCCCAAGCCAAATTAGTATTCTTTGGGCCTGGCATCTAGAATGGTGATACAAAGCCTTGCTGAAGGTAACCAATGATTTGTCCTTGCGAGAGGAGAATAAACAGAACCTGATTGCCTTCACTTATTATTTCTTCTGAGTGCAGATGCAGGCCAGAATTTAGTTTTAGTTGAATTTGCCTCTGTCTTTTCTGATTTTGTTTTTTAAAATAATTTTTAAATGTTTTCTTAAAATTTATTTTTGACAGAGAGACAGAGAGACAGACAGACAGAACATGAGCTTGGGAGGGGCAGAGAGAGAGGGAGACACAGAATCTGAAGCAGGCTCCAGACTGAGCTGTCAGCAGAGCCTGATGCGGAGCTTGAACTCATGAACATGAGATTATGACTAAGCCGAAGGGGACGCTTAACTGACTGAGTCACCCAGGTGCCTGTGTCCCTTCTGATTTTGAATCATCAGAGACTGAACAAAATTAAGTTGTACTCTGGTGTACTGCCTGCAGACTCCGCTTTTTAAATTTTCCTCTATCTAGAACATAGGATGGGCTCATTTGCTCCTTGAAATAGTGGAGATGGACTTTGCAGAGCTTGGCTTCACTGAGACATGGATTCTGCCAGTGAGAGAAAGACCTTGCTCGTTGAAGTGCTCTCTGGGCAGGTCACACCTTTCCCAGCCTTATGTGAGGGCAACATTGGCCTGAATGTACTGGCAAAACTGAGTGGCCAGAACTCCCCTACACCCAACGCAAGGCAGGCTGGGACATGTAGCTCTGTTTGTCAAAACACAAGAAAATGAAACATGGCCAGAGGGTATTTACTGCAACCTCCTTGCTTCTTTCCAGCAGGGGAAGCTAACCTACATTGAGTGGATTTCATACGAGGGCCACTTTGTCAGCCCATCACCTGTTTCTTTGGTGTCACAAGGAAGCCACCTCCAAGCTCATCCTTCCCTAAAGAGTCTTCAGGCTTTCACGCCTTCAAGCTAGGCAAAGACAGAAAAATAGCCTGAGGGCAGAGATAGCCAGTAACCTGAATTCCTAGAGATCCCAATAGGATGTGGGGCACAAAGTAAACAGTTGCTGAGTGATGATTGGCAGGCTGAATGATTTTAGGTGAACCTATGGTTCTTGTCATCTGACTTTGAAATATATTCATTTTAGAAGACCCATCTCTTTACCTTTTGCACAAGCCTTCTCAATTGTCATCTGCAGTTCATCTTTCCCAGAGAGATGGTTCAATTAAGACAACTCAAAATGAGTCCATGATTCGAGGGTACAGTTGACTGCACTCTGATTAACTCCCTGTTCATCAGTCACAGAGATATATGATGGGAATTACCAGGACAGGCAGAAAAGAGGGCAGGCAGGCTAGTGGGGACAGTAGGCAGCAGCTGGAAGATCAGAGTTTTGGGGTACAAAGAAGAGGAAAGTTCCAGGAGAAGGTTGGGCTTCCTGGGAGGAAGAGGAGCTTGGAAGACAGCATGAGACAGCACACAGTCTTTAAGGAAGTGTAGTTTTGATGTCATCACATTAGTGGATCTGACTCTGAAGTTGAGTTGAACTTTCTGATAATGTGTAAAGAGAAATATATATTAGAAGGTGGGAAAGGCTGATGAGTTAGAGGTTCAGCTGAAGAGATTTTGAGGACTTGTGGTCCAACCTCCCTTCAGCTATGTGATACCCATCCCTGCTTGAAACCAGGGGTGATGATGCCTCTCACCCAGAGAGGCTGGGGGTAAGAACTGCTGGAAAAACCTCACACTCTCTTGTGTACACCAAGGATATGCAGAAAATACTCAACCTCATAGCCAAGCCCAGAATCCTTACCTGATGCCTGATCTGTATATCCCATGTCTATCAAACATCCTACCTAGATGAGAACACAGAAATGACTAGCTCCTTCTTTCCCTACCTTCCATGCACTTCTCTCCTGTGGTCTGTAGCTTGGGGAATGACACCCCTATCCACGTAGTCTCCAAAAATGTGGACATCCTCTGTGACCTACTTCTCTTGATTCTCACCTATTCAGTTTTCCACCATGTTCTACAGGTCCACCCTCTTGATACCTCCCCAACTCCACTGCCCCATTCCTCATTCTGACTACCAGGAGGTTTGACCTGGATTATTGTACCCATTTCCCAACTGGGCTCCTTGTCTCCAGTCTGGCCCAATGGCAATCCCAATTATGTACATATGACAAAGTGGCCCTTCTGGGGTGAAATTTGCTTTAGGCTTTGGCTTTCTATTGCCTTTAGCACAGAGACCAATCTCCTAAATCATTGCTTCTGACAGTTGCAAATTTGTCCATCCTCATCTTTGGCCAGTCTTGCTTTTCACTCCTTGCTCTAGCGCTGTGGAATTGCTACTCCCCAGAAGACAACATATGCTTATCCCCACGCCTCGACCCTTTCCTCCACCTGAAACCATTTTATCCCCACCCGCCTCCCATTTACCTGCCAACATTTGCTCTTTTCTCATGAGGCAGGTTAGGCACTTGCGGTGTTTCTCTTTTACTTTCAAGGCACTGCTTACTCCTATGCAAACTTCTCAGGCAATACTACATTGATATATCTCCTCTTCAGTTTCACTAGCAGACTAGCATGACTTCCTTCTGGACCATTTCCGTGCCTGGCATCACGTGCCCAGGCCAAAGCTAGGCTTCTTGCTCCTATAGTTAGCCTGCTCCAATTTACTCTCCAGAACATGATTTCTGAAGTGTAAGTAGAACTCGATCACTTCTCAGCTTGAAACTTTTTAGGGTTCTCTCTAACTTTTAGGACAATTTTTTTTTGTTTTTGTTTGTCTTTTATTTATTTATTTATAGTTTATTGTCAAGTTGGTTTCCGTATAACACCCAGTGCTCTTCCCCACAAGTGCCCTCCTCCATGACCATCACTCTCCTTCCCCACTCCCCCTCCCTCTTCAGGCCTCAGTTTGTTTTTGGTATTCAAGAGTCTCTCATGATTTGCCTCCATCCCTCTCCCTAACTCTTTTCACCCCCTTCCCTTTCCCGTAATCTCTTGATAGGTTTCTCCTGTTAGACCTATGAGTGAAAACATATGGTAAAATTCTGAGAGTCTTTTTCATGGCCCTTTATAATTACCTTTCCAGCCTTACTTTTCTCTACTCCCCCTTCATTTTGGCTACTCTTCATTCGGTTACAACTGTAGATCCCCAGAAGTACCTGCTTTCTCTTGCTTCATTTCTAGACCTTTTTACTTGCTGCTCCTTCTGCTGGGAGGCTTCCCTCTTCCATTTCCCCTTTCCTTCAGTGGCCTGTTACAGAGTACACTTCAGTTAGACCTCACCCCCTCTGCCAAATCTCCCTTAAGTTCCAAAAGTGTCCTGTAGTTCTCTGCCCTGTCACAGTGGTGGGATGAGGAGTGCATGTGACTCAATCTTGTGTCACAGGGTCTAACACAATGACTGGCTCTGGGCCTGGCCTTGTGGGTGTGTGAACAGTGCAGCTGCAAAAGGCCCTGTGCTCAGAAGAGCCCTGCACTCAAGGTTTAATGTTCCGTGTCCGCCAACTTGCAAGTCTTAGTAATATTATCTTTGAACTTGTGTTTTGTAAGTGAAGTCCTGTGGAATAATAGAGCATGCACTGGGGGTCCCACCCTTCCACTACATCATCCAGACAGTGTTTCAGTTGTTCGCTTCCCTGCCTCGACCTGCAACGTCTGCCACCCTCTGTCCCTAGTGGGGACCTGGGCAAGGGTGTGGTGCTGAGTCACAGGGTGGGCCCCTGTGATGGAGAAGCATTTGTCCCATGAGTATCCCTAAGGCAAGCCTATTCTAGGACATGCAGGTCTCCTCCTGTACACAGTCTTGGCTTCAGGCCCTCGCTTAGTCTCGCTATGCTTTTCCAGAACAGTCTAGAGGGGTGGAGAGAGTGAGGAAGAGAGAATAGCCTTTCCTGCTTGGGCACAAGTGGCCCTGCATTTTCATGTTGCAAGTAGCCCTGGAGAATGTCGTTTGCTGAAGACAAGCCATATGTCCGGCACATAGTAGGTGCTTAGAGATGACTGGATCTTAGTCTTCTTAAATATCTCATGAATCCACCCATATCCCTTCCCTTCAGCTTCCCTGACTCGAATCCAGATCCAAGCAGATTCTTGAATTATTACAATAGCTCTTCATCCTTGTATCCCAGAGGACCAGTAGAGGGTTTGCATAGAGCAGGACCTCAGTAGGTATATGATGCATAAATAAAAGAATTAAATAAATAGGAAAATAGTCTTTAAAATAGCATGTTGTCAGTTCTGCAGGTTCAAGTGCTTTGCTAAAGTGCCTCCCAGGTATACCATTAGTAAATGTCCCTGGGAAATGTTTATTCAGTTTTATACTCTCCTCTCTGCCAGGAGCTGGTCAGAGCCCTGGGCTGATCTGTGCAAACAGGTGTTGCCTCACCCTGCACTTTCAGAGAGCCCAGCTTCAGGCAACAGATGGGAAACTACAGAGCCTTCAAAGATTAAAAGCTGTTTTTGAGGCATTTGAATGACCAAGTGGCAGAGTTTATTACCAGAAACAAAGACCTATAGGGTCCTCGGTGAGCCTGGGAAGTCACATATGAATAATAACAGCTCTGCTGAAAGGGGCAGCGATGTGGCCCCATAGCTTATTCGTGAAGGGGAAGAGGTATTGAGAGAGTGGTGCTTGGTTATGTTTTTACTCCCTTGCCTCAGTTTATCTAATGAGGAGATTTATCTGTGGGTCCCAAGGAGGTTTGCTGTACTGTATGAGAAACTGCTTCTGAAGAAGTGTAAGGCTGCCTGTGTTCTGGCTGGTTTAGTCTCTGCTACTCTGGATTCACTGATGCCCAGTGAAGACTAAAAGGTCCAGTGAGCTGAATCTGCTTTATTTTCACCCAATCTGAGTTCCCATCTGAGCAGGCACAGACTTCCTGCTCACCCATCACTGCATTGGTCACATCCTCTAATGCTTCAGAGGTTCTTACACTGGCAAACTGTCAAGAAATTCACAGCTATGATGCCCATAACAGCACACACTATTGTAGACATATTCTGCTGAGAAAGTGCCAAGAAGTACATGTAGTGGCCTTTATCATAATATTGGACTGTTTTATGGGGGCAGGTGTATTTTTCTGTCCTTCATAAGTTCAACAAAAGGCAAGTTATGCCTGTCAAGTATTGTTTTGACAGGTGTCCTTGCTACAGAAGGCAAGCGTGGTTGGGGTGTGGAAGGTCTGCCAATGGGGTGTGCTTCTCGTGGCTGATGATTCGTGGTGAGAAGAGTGAGCTCTGCTTCTTGGTGATTGTGGCAGCTGTAAACCAACAAGTAGTAAAGGCATCTCATTTTTTCCATCCCTTTCCTTTACTAACAGGAGATAGAATTCATATGCTGTGGACAGTTTGGAAGTCCTTTCTAAGGTCTTTATGGGATCCACCATAACATTAACATTGCATTAACATTAAGGTCATACTCCCTGAAGACTTCTCCCAGTGAACAACTAATTGTGACACAGGTACTAAGGAGCAGACACCTGGGATGGCTCAGCAGATGAATTTGGCTTGAGTACTTCCAATGACCTGGCTGAATCTTTCTTAAAACTGTGCTGCAATCCAAGATTCCCCCAACCATCTTTACTTTCCTCTTTCTGTTTAGAATTGTCAGAGCTGCATCACAATCTAAAGATGCTCCTTTCATTCTCCTGCTCTTTCTTTCAACCAATCTCTTATATGTTTAATGCCTTTTGATGTCCCCTTCTCAGGGACCTAAATGAATATGGTCCCTTCCCCATGGATCCATCTTCAGTGATAAGTTAACTTGCAATATTTTTTGCTAATGGGGATTTTTGGTCCTAGGGATCAAGTTCCTTTATTGAAGATGTGGAGGAGACATAATTGGAGAAGGGAGACTGGAAAGGTGCCAGGGTTTTTTTTGGCTTTGAAAAATGTGGAAAATGACACTACCTCCTATGAAGAGTCCAGAGAGGGGAGGGTATAGGAGCTTTGATAGCAGTGGTGGAAGTTACCATGCCTGGCCTGTGTTTAGTTAGTAACAACACAGTAAGGATTAACTTTGAACTCATAGAGGTGGTGGTGATTGCCAATAGTAAAGATCAGATTCATTGTCAATGACCAAAACTTTCTCCATTTTCCAATGAAAATGAAAATATGACAGATCAAAATTTGTGGATGCATGTAAAACAGTACTTAGAAGGAAATGTATAGCACTAAGTGTCTATATTAGAGAAGATAGAAGGCTCAAACTGATGATGTAAATGGAGAATTGTTAAACTACGGCAGACATATAAAATTGAACCCACTGCCTAGTTTTGTAAATAAGGTCTTATTGAAACACAGCATGTTCATTCATTTATGCATTGTCTAGGGCTGCTTTTGTGCTACAACAATAGAATTGACTAATTGCAACAGAGATCATATGAATCTCAAAGCCTAAAATAATTACTCTCTGACCCTTTATGAAAAAATGTTGCTGATACCTGACCTAAGTAAGCTTCCATCTTAGAAATTAGAAAAACAACAAATGAAATGCAAAGTAAGCATGAGGAAGGAAATTATGAAGAGCAGAAACCAGTGAAATAGAAGAAACAAAAATTAGCATAATCAGTGAAACTAAAATATGGTCCCTTTGAGAAAGTCCATGAAATTGACAAGCCTCAAAACATATATAACAGGAAAAAAAGAAAAAAAAATACAAATTGCAAATATCAGAAATGAGAGAGGAAATCACAAAGATTACAGAGATCAAGAGTAGGCTGCCCCAAGATGGGCCACTTTGGGATGAATGTTATTTTGAGTTAAAAGCAATCAAAACCTAGGAGATTTAGGAAAAACTCTTCACCTCCCCCCGTAACTGCTTCCTGGTACCAGGAAGACAGCTATTCACAGATATTCCTCTCCACCTAAGAAACATATCTATATAACAGAGCAAACTTTGTCTTCCAAACCTCTCCTTTCATCTTCCTGCCATGGGTGCTTCCTCCCTCTTGTATCTGCAGACCTACTCCTCTCCTCTGCTACTGTAAGCTACCTATTGCCTGTCTTTGGAATTTCCATGTCTGTGTGGGTTCCCTGCACTATGCTATTAAATTGGATTTTCCCTTCTTGATCTGTCTCATGTCAGTGTGATTCTAAGTCCGGCTAGAAGAACCTTGCATGACAGATGAAATTTGTCCTCGCTACAAGCTCTTACAAACTTAAATACAGGAGTATTATGAACCATTTTATGCCTGTGAGATTGACAATTTGGATGAAATGGACAGACTCCTTGAAAGACACAAATTACCAAAGTCTATTCTAAAAGAAATGGAAAACCTGAAATATATATTTTTAAAAACCCGGAATTTGTAGATAAAAGAAATTCCCACAAATAAACTCTAGGTCCAAATGGCTTCATTGGTGAATCCTAGAAATATTTAAGGAAAAAATAAGATAGCAATTCTGCAACTCTTTCAGAAACTGTGAAAATTAGTCACCGTATACTTATAATTTATGCATTTTGTTACATGTAAATTACAACTCAATGAAGAGTATGGGAGAAAAAAGATAAAATTGCCTCTCCCTTTCTCCTTTGACTGCCTCTGCCTTCAGAGATAGCCATTATTAACCATATACCTCAGATTATTGATTTCCCTTATAGCATTTCTCCAATTTGTGAAGCTGTATATGCATATGTAGATGTATATAAAAACTATTTAGCTTCTATTTGTATGTGTGGGTTCAGTGCTCATTACAGATCCCTTGACCATAATTCCGTTTGTTCTTGAGTGGCTAGATTTTGTCATCAACATTTTTTACTTAAGGGACGAATGAGTGCTCCTACAAATCCGTGAATGCATGTCTGACACCTTTATACTCAAACAACACCTTGTAGGGTCTACAATTTGTGGATCGCAGTTTTTCCCATTAGAAACTCACATATATTGTTCCCTGTTTCCCCCTGTATTTTAAAGAGTTATGAGGCTAGCCTTATTCACTAGCCTTTTAAGTAAAATTTTTGTTTCTTCTTTTCAAATGCCTAAGGAATTCTCTCAATTTTTTTTTTTTAACGTTCAGTAATTTACCAGGATTGATCTTGGTAGTGCTCATTCTGTCTCAAATTTCCTACAACAGGATCTACATGGAATTGTCTTTCAATTATGTTGATTTCATTCTTCCTTCATTTACGGAAAGGTTTTTTCCCCCCTATTATATCTTGAATTTGTTTTGTATCACTTGTTGTGTCTCTACTTTGGAGATACCAGTTATCCTTTGTGCTATTACCATGATTGGAAAATACCTATTATCTCCCAATTATTTTAATGTAGTTATCTTAAGTACACAGGCGCCAGCTCTCCGCCTCTGTCCCTATTCTGAACTGTCTGCAAGGCCTCCCACTGGAGGCCCTAGAGTTCAGAATAACAGGCTTTGGCCCAGGCATAACCAGATCTGCACAGGCACGCATAGCCCCCAACCCAGGGAATCAGCTCAAGCAGTAAGCCAGCTTTCCTGCAGCAACGGCCTCCCTGTGAGGTTGCCAGACATTCCTCTGTCCCTCAGTACTTCAGATCATGTTCTGTCCTCCTTCACACTAAACTCCGAGCCCAGAAAAGGATCTGAAATTGAGCACTGAGCCTCCTCTCTGGAGCGGGTTTCTAATTCCATAATCCCAAACTCTTCCCTGGGTTTGCAGACCTTAGACCACCTTGTGGGAAGTGGAGGACCTTCTGGCCGCACTCACTGCACCCACGTGTTGGGTGGTCGAACCTACAGCCCGTTAGTGTCACCTCCAGTCTCAACCCCCAGGGCCCTGATTTCTGTGTTGTGGCCGTCCTTGTCACCCAGCGTGGGGAACCTCTTGTTTCTAGAATGCTGCTCTGCATCCCACCTGCTGACTCACCTTGGCTCCTGCTCTGAAGGGCACCCTGCTCCTCGGGCTTTCCCTCATGGTAGTTCATGTTGCACAGACGATTCCTTTCATTCTCAAGTGAGCTGTGTGTTCCTAGTTTATTGGAAATATCTAATATTTGTATGGAGCTTGATAAAGTGTTAAGTTGGAAGAAGAAACATCCATAGACAGCTTTTCTGTTAAGGTGTAATTGCTTTTATCACTTTTATGGAAAAAGTGCTTGTTAGCCTAGCTGCTTCAAATGCACTTTCCCCCCTTCAATTTAGTTTAAGGATCATTGAGATTTAAAAATATCCCTCACAAAAGGTATTTCCAGCATTGGTTTTATGCATCCAAAGCTAGTAAGATGGGCAGGCTTGGATTGTCATATTTCCTTCTCTTCTCAAGTGGAAATGCCATCTCTTGCAAAGAGCCTTGTCCCATATCTGGCTAGTCTCAGTCACTGGTTTCTTTTGCTCACAGCAAACTTGTTTCTTTCTGATTACACCCAACTGCATTGGCCTTGTCAGGAAGTGAGTTGTTTACAGGTCTGTCTGTCCATCCGCTTAGCTGATGATGGAGGCCATGTGTGCTTAATTTCACATTCCTAACAGCGCCCAGAATTATGTAGGGCTCAGGAGAGGCTCCAGTGTTTGCTGAATGTTCAGTGCCTTTCTAATCATCAGGGGGGAAGAAAAGCCTTTTGAAATGCCCAGACTGCCATGAACTGGTGACTCCAACCACTTGCTGGTTTTCTCCTTTCAAAAATGACGCTTTGTTTCTGACTAGTGGTTTCAAAACAAAAATCTCAGCCAGCGTGGTCAGTCAGTCAGTCTGACCTTCAGACTGAATACTTCCTCATTTATATGGTTGACTTGTTTGAAGCACGGTCCAAAAGGGAATGGAATGATGACTTTCAAGTAAGATTCCCCTGATCCCAATTTGACAAAGTCTTTCAGCCCATTGGATGCTGGAACTTAGATGTTAAGTGTCACTCAGAGGTAACTTGCAAGCAGAAAGGTTACTGTTGCTGGATAAACCATAACTTTTCATTCCTAAACCGTGTCACTTTTAAATCCTCAACCCCAATGTCATAGCCATGTGCATTGCATTGAATAATAATTGTATTTCTCACAGGACATCACCAATTTTTTCCTGACCTTTCAGAGGAAAAGCTTTTTAATTTTAATCAAAGTATTTCCTTTTGAACTTTAAGGAAGGACTGCTGATTTACTCCTCTTAAGACCTTGACAATGAGACATCTCTACTTGCGCCAAAGGTCGTTGTCCACTGTTTACTAAAGTGGACCTCATTTGGGGTACTAATGAACTGGAGGCTAATGGGGAAAAATTGATCTTTTCATAATTGGTCAAGTGAAGAGTGGCTAGCCGAAAATATCATTATCAGCACCATTCTAGGAAAACTGTAAAAAAAAGTTAGCAAAGGTCATTTTCATAAAAATTCCTTTCAGGGTGAGGAGGACACTTGGTTGTCATTTGTTGAAGAATCTGCAGTAGTTTCTATGACGCTGTAGCAAATAAAAAAAGTGATTTGTGAAGTTCCTCTCAACTCCCTTTGGAATGAGGGAGAGCCTTATTCCATTTTCTGAAACTGAAATATGATTTAAGGAGCAGCGTTAAGAATTGCCATTCTAGCCATTACAATTACAATGTAGCTGCACATTTATCGACATGGATAGATAGATAATCATATTATGTTAGTATAAAACATGGATTACAAAGTAGGATGCAAAGGATGATTCTACTTTTGTTTTTAAAATGTATATGTATTAGTGTGGGAAAAGTTTAGAGATAGACTTGCATAATCACAATAAGAAAGAAATAAGGATAAAAGATAAACACACCAAAAAAAAAAAAGAGCCAAGCATGCAAACTATAATTAATATAAAAGAACTACAGACACACAAAAATAAGTGAATATTTTATACTTTATTTGTAATTATAGAAAATAATTTAAAATAATAATGAGATATGTTTGATTGTGTTTATCAGTTTGGTAAAACTGTTTAAAATAAAGGAATGACCAATGTTAGGGAGGAGAGAGAAGGCATGCCATTATATTCCTGGTGGTGATTTATTTTAAATTTTTTTAATGTTTATTTTTGAGAGAAAGAGAGAAAGAGAAAAAGAGAGAGAGATAGCAGGGGAGGGGCAGAGGGAGAGGGAGACACAGAAGTCGAAGCAGACACGGGGCTTAAACTCACAGACTGTGAGATCATGACCTGAGCTGAAGTCAGATACTTAACTGACTGAGCCACCCCAGCGCCCTGTGGTGGTGATTTATTTTAGCACAAATTTAAAAAATAATATATATTGCTTACAACTTTATTGGGTACAATTAACATAGGAGACTGCACACAGTACACTGGGCATGGGGTCACTAAAGCATACAGTTTGATAACATCTGACATATGTATACGCTAAGGAAACCATCATGAGAGTCATGATACCAAACACACCCAACACCCTCAAAAAGTTTCCTCCTGCCCCTTCACGTCCAGGCATCCGCTGATCTGCTCTCAGTCATTACAGATTATATTTCCTAGAATTTTATACAAGTGGAGCCATGCTCTATGTACCCTCCATTTTGTCTGGCTTCTTTCATTCAGTGTAATTGTTTTGAAATTTATCCATGTTATTACATATATCTATAGCTTATTTAAAAAAAAATAGCTGAATAGTCATATGTGGATCAGGAGAAACTTAACAGAGGACCATAGGGAGGGGAAGGGGAAAAAATAGCTAAGGTGAGGGAAGGAGGCAAACCATAAGAGACTCTTAAATACTGACAACAAACTGATGATTGATAAGTGGGAGGAGAGAGGGGAAAATGAGTGATGGGCGTGGAGGAGAGCACTTGTTGGGACGATCACGGGGCATTATATGGTAACCAACTTGATAATAAACTATATTAAAAAATAAAAATAATAGCTGAGTAGTATTTTTTTAAAAATTGTTTATTTATTCTTGAGAGAGAGTCAGAGAGAGACAGAGTGTGAGTAAGGGAGGGACAGAGAGAGGAGGAGACACAGAATTTGAAGCAGGCTCCAGGCTCCGAGCTGTCAACACAGAGCCTCCCATGGGACTCAAACTCACAAACAATGAGATTATGATCTGAGCCAAAGTCGGACGACTAACCAACTAAGCCACCTAGGGGCCCCTGTATTATGTGACTATTACCACAATTTTTTCCACTCTGTGTGCTAGGTACTATTTTGGTCTCAGTTTTTAAGAACAGGAAATGAGTTTATCACTTGGATGAATTTACCCAAGGTAACCCAGATAATAAACAATGGGGACAGAGTTTGAATCCAGACACTCTTACTTTAGAATCCACATTCCCAATCACAAACTTTGAAATATTGTATATATGATTTAGAAATATCTTAAAGGGGGACTGGGGTGGCTCGGTTGGTTAAGGGTCTGACTCTTGATGTAGGCTAGGGTCGTGGTCTCACAGCTGGGGGCTTGAGCCCTGCCTTATACTCTTAGTATTCTCTCCCTCCCTCTCTCTGCCCCTCCCTTGTCCGTGCACATAGGCATGCGTGCTCTCTCCCTCTCTCTCAAAA
The DNA here is from genome assembly GCF_006229205.1 of Suricata suricatta. NCBI lineage: Eukaryota > Metazoa > Chordata > Mammalia > Carnivora > Herpestidae > Suricata > Suricata suricatta. The sequence continues at coordinate 147,701,185 of NC_043703.1, forward strand.
TAAATATTAAAAAAAAGAAATCTTAAAATCCCAACAATAGGGGAAAGAGTTAACTGTTTTACACTTCTGCAGTAGAATTTATGTAGTCACTTAAAGATGATCTTGTAGGAGAATATTTAAAAAAGACTTTAAAGATATGTAATAAAATAATACCAGTTATTCCAAGTGATAAAATCATGTGTAACTTTAATTTTTTTCCCCTTCCTTAGAATTTTCAGATTTTCAGGGGTCCCTGCTGGCTCAGTTGGTGGAGCATGCAACTCTTGACCTCAGAGTCATGAGTTCGAGTCTCACGGTGGACATAGAGCTCACCTTAAAAATAAAAATGAATCTTAAGATTTTTGGACTTTGCTCATAGAGAAAATTAATAAATAAAAAAGATGGCAGCTTTGTTCTTCCATGTCCATGAGCCAGGAATGAGCTCTGAAAGCTGGGCTTTTGGCCTACATTTCTGATGTTTGTAGGCTCCCTTTTCTTTTCCATTCTCATCTTCTCCATCTTTCCACATTTTACTCCATCCTTTGTAGCCCAGATCCTGTTTAAACTCTTTGGGATATCTTCTGTCATTAACACCGACCACCACTTTTCTGCAACACATAGTGCCTGGAAGGGACCATTTAACGAGGGTAATGATTGTCTCTGGATGATGTTATTATCTCTCTTCCAAGTCTGGTTACAAACTCCTTGAAGAAAGCTCCACACTCTCCCGGATCAGCTGTCCTCTTCTCTAGTCTGGGGCATGGTGAGCACACCAAAATGAGAACACACCCTGTGGGAGCCTAGGACCATATGGTGAAAAACTACTTCCTTGGCTGTTGGCTCATTCTACTCTTTAGCCGTCCTCTGCAGTGGTGGTGACTGGGTGGGGGTGGGATGGAATTGTAACTTCTGTTTTACGAGGAAGTGTACTGAAGCCAATATTGGGTAGACAACCACTGAATACCACAACTAGCAAGTAGCGAAGCAGGGAGTAAAATATGGGTGCCCCAAGTGCCAGCCACGGATCTCTCTGTGCTGTCAAAGGCTGGGGTGACAAGTCTTGAAATCCTAATTTCAAGTCTGAGCTCTCCCATCCCACCTTCCTTTTGTCTCCTTTCAGCCTCTTGCTCTGGCTGCCCTTGGCTGCTTTCTCTCTGGTTTGGAGGTGCATGCATGACCCTGGAGGCCGTCAGTGCTTGCTCATGGGTTATGTGCCCAGTGGGTTGGAAAACCCCTGTTTTTGTGTAAATAAGCATGGCCTCTATTACTGGCTCTCTCCCTCCAGGCCCCAGGAAGTGAATTCTTAATTTCCCTCTGCCACTGTTGGGTACTAATTTGAATGCCCTGGGCCTGTTTAGTTGGTTCCCAAGCCTGAAGGGATGTGCAGGTCTTTGTTTCTTTGGGCATATGAGGCACCCTTCCTTCTTGTTAATGAATAAAGGGTTTTCCTATTGACAATTTCTTCCTGAGCTCTTCACTGTTAACCCCAAATATGTCCACGTGGTATGCATTGACTCTGGAGTTTATAGACTTTAGAGCCCTGAGTGGATGCTTTTATGGATCCTGGGAGAAGTTGGCTTATGGTTGGGAAAAGTTTTGCATGTCCTTGACACTCACCCTGGTAGACTGGGCAGGCTGGCAGCAGACAAAACAAGATACTGGGTCCTCAACCAAGGAGGTGACTTTAGCCAGAGGCAATAGTTCTGATTCTAGGCCTAGTCTAACTGGCTCCTCACTTTGCGTTTTACGAACTCAACAAGGAGAAGATGCCCCAACTCATTCACTTTCTTCAGGAACTTTAGCCTCTGCTTTGTCCTTTTGATTTTCATAACTGTCAAGGCCCATGCTCAGAAGCACCTTCCTCCTTATTTTGATTCATCCTTTTTTTCTCCCATTTCTTACCACCCCCAACACGAGTCAATTCTCCTATGTCCCTGTGTAGCCCATGGTTCTTCTGGCTCTCAAGATTTTGCCACACTTTTCCTGCTAATTCACAGATTCAAGTTCTGCTCTTTCTCAGTGGCTCAGCTCAAATTCCTGCTTCCTCCAGAAGGCCCCATCAGTCTTTGCCCCTCCAGAGAACTCATTTGGGGGTTGATTATATTTGGTTGTAACTTTATCATGACACTGTTTCCTTCTCTATTTTTATCATGGTTAAGCAACACATGTTTAAGTAGGCTGTGAACTGCTTGAGCCAGGAATTCTCCTGCAATGCCCAGCATAGTACACATGATAATTGCTCAATAGCTCAATATGTTAAGGTGTTGTGGAATATCTTTACTTTAATTATAGAACTCTCATCCTGGGGTAGAAAATAAGGTTTTCAGGGGTTAGCATAGATAGTGCTTAGAGTTCTTGGCTATTGGGTAACAGAAGGGGGAGGAGTCTATAGTTCTCCACATTTTGGCTCAAGCAACTAGGAGCATAGTGAGACCATTGATGGAGATAGTGAATATAGGAAGAAGGGTGTATGCGTATGTGTTGCATAAATGTGTTTGTGCTGTGCACATGTTATGTGTGCATGTGCAGAAGGGATGGTGGAGATGATGCATTCCCTTTTGGATGTGTTACATTGGAGGCACATGCAGTCCAACCCCCTTCTTGGGCCAGAGCATACATGGTTCAGACTGTAGCCAAGGGAGTTATGGACAGACTTGGTCCTCAGGGATTCTCTGGGAGTTAGCCAGGAGGAAAAAGAGCCAGAGCAATGAGCCTAAGCCAAAGTCCTTAGTAATGCTGAGAGTCCAGTCAGAAAAATCGATGCCTTGTGAGTTCCCTGGCACGTCTCTGAATCTCCATGCAGGTCACCTTTGACAGGCTGGTTATGGGCTGCTGGCCTTTGATATATAAGAGAATGACTTTTTTTCTTGAGACAATCAGCCATATTAGTTTTAATCTTATCAAAAGGTGAAATATACTTTGGAAAATTTGAATTTTACAGTGGTTTAGAATATGTACCATAAAAATGCGCCCAAGAACATTTTATTCTGGTATAGTCTGTCTTGGATGAAATATAGTACTTTTGATGAAAAGTTAGTTGAGTTACCATTTCTTCTTTGAGTCTAACAGTCAAAATTCAAACAACTCAGCAATCATCTCTCTAACCTCAATCTAATTTCATATTGCAGACGACAATGTTATTTGGAGGGAAGGCGAAATACATAATTCAAGTTTAAATTTAATAGGGGATGGAGGTTTGAAGATGAGAGGGACATTGCCATAGTGTGGGTCTGGAGCAGCTCAAGCTTCCTTGTGGGCTAGGGCTAGCCCTGTCAGAGGACTGGGGACAGGGAACAGGAGCTCAGCTGGATAACAGTCCCAGTGGGGGTGCTGGTGCTGGGCCACAGCACCACAGGCACTGCCCAGGGAATGCAATGACCTCCATGTGTCAGAGTTTCAGTTCCTGAGCTACAAGTGAAAACTGTTTTCACTTCTGGACTCTACTGACTCTGTAAATCACCACTCTGAAATTTTTTACCTTTGTGGGCAAGCCCCCCTTGAGACATGGGAATATAATCTTCATTTACCCTCACTTTCCCTGACATACAAAAGGCACAAGGGTATTTATGTCCATTGTATAAAGCTGTGAATGGAAAACTGTCCAGCCCCAGAGAAGAGAAACTGTATCCTGATTTCATTACTCCACAGAATGTCATATGTTTTATATAGAGAGAAGGCCAAGCCCTAAAGGATGCCATCTTGCCCTTGCCCAGGGCCTTATTGATGTCATGCTGCTTGATGTGATCACTGCTGTTCAGTTCTGTGTGCCTTCATAGAGGTGGCCAGGTCCATCTCTTCAGACTGGAAGATGCTAGTCATGCCAGTGTGAGCCCGGTGTGTAAGTGGGGACCAGATCATACATTTACCAGGCAGAGTCCTAGGTGACGACTAGCATTCTTCAGCTCATCACCCAGGGCAGTCCCATCTCTGGACAGAATTTCTGGAAGGCTGGGTTGTTACCTCAAACTGCTTGATGACCAAGGAATTAGAGCCATGGGTCCTAGTGGAGTCTGATGAACCATTCCCAGCTCAAGGAGAGGTGACCACATGTCTCTGTCCCCAGTACTGGGCCTCTTCCTCAGGTGCTGCTGGGCACACATTCTGGATCTTTGAGCTGTTGTTGGATAGTCCTGGCTCCCGGAGGCTATGTCAGTCACGCTGGTCTTCTTTAGCATCTCAGATCTTGGCCTCCCTCTGTGGCTGGCTTAGCTCTTCCCTGGTGAACTCAATTTATTAGTTTTGTACCTGATGATCCTTTTATTTTTAAATCCAGGAATCATCTCAATGATTATAAAAATCAAGACCATAATTACATGGAAAGTGTAGAAACTTGGAAAAAATACAAAGCAGATAATAATATGAGAAAGAAGGATACATAATTTTACTTAGACTCTTCTATAAAAATGTGGGAAGGCCAGAGATTATGGAGAAATGTAAATTTCATGTGATTAGATAGTGGGAGCTTGTGTGTTGCAATTTCCCCTGACATTATAAACATGTTTTCATCATAAATGATAACCTTTGGATGCATGAACTCTAATGGCCCTGAGTGAGCGATCCATCCATCTGTGTCAGAAGAGGCTACATCCGGGGATGCCTGGGTGGCTCAGTTGGTTAAACGTCCAACTTTGGCTCAGGTCATGATCTCACAGTTTGTGTGTTTGAGGCCCTGCATGGAGCTCTGTGCTGACAGCTCAGAGCCTGGAGCCTGCTTTGGATTCTATGTCTGCCTCTCTATGTCCCTCCCACACTTATGCTCTGTCTACTTCTCTCTCTCTCAAAAACAAACAAACAAACAAATAAACAAAAAAACAGAGACTCTATCCAGGCTTGTGGCCAGAACAGACCTCTCCTTGGATTCCAGCTTTTGTAATCAGAATCTCCACTCTCTGCCTAAACACCTACCCCTGCCTGGCCAGACCTCCCAGGAATGTGGCAGGGTCCTCGGGAACATGATTTGTAAACTCCAGCATGGAGGATTCTGATGGGTCTGAGGTCGGCACCTGGAGGACAGGTGAGGTGATTTCTATTTCAGACATAGTCTCAGGCTTGGGCTCCATGATGGGGAAATGACTGGGGGCTTTTCAGCTTTCCAATTCCTGTGTGTGTGTGTGTGTGTGTGTGTGTGTGTATTGTTTTCATTGAGTCCTACCCACAGGTTTTGAATCTCTCTCTTTTTCTTTTTTCCTGATGGACTTGCTATTATTCAATTCTTTCTGCCTTTTCCATTCTTCTTTCCCTGAAACAAAGAAAACTTTTGTTTACTTGATCAAATGAGATAAGTGTTTTGTAAAATGCAGAGGGCTGCACAATATAGAGGGTTATGCATGGTTATGCTCCCAGCATCTATTCGGGAGGATGTAACAAAGCCATTAATTTATAAAACTGTCAATGCCATAGAATTCTAATATATGCATGCTCATTGAGGGAGGTGGGAAGTTAGTTGGGCAAAGCAGAACACAGACTCAAGGTTGAAAAATCACTTTGGCACATTAGCACGTTGATTAAGTGGGTGATGGGCATCAGGGAGGGTGGAAGACCTCTTGGTGAAGTGTCTGGCGAGCAGGACTGAAGCGCAAAGGTCTTACTGAGTGGGACTCTTGGCTGGTGTCTCATGCCTCCGTGTCCTCCTTTGTAAAACGAGGGGGTTGACTGGGGGATCTCCAAAGGCACTTCAAGGCATCATGTGTGATGCACAAAAACTTAATTGAGATATTTGGTTCTCCTATGGTGATTTTTCATCATGCTGAATTGCATGCTACTCTATATAACGGCCATAACTTAGAGTTAAAAATCCAGAGGGATGATTATGTGGCGAGGTTTCTGAGATTTGCAGTTTCTTTTTTACTGGAAGGTCTGGTTTGTAAATGAAAGTTACAAAGATGCACTCTGGAGCAGGTGCCCCCAGCATCCGGGATATTTCCTGTTCCTTCATGATTAGCAGGTGGAACAGGATCACAGCATGAAAGACAGAAGAGGTCAAAGACAAGAACCTACTGTGATAAACACAGCCAGGGCCCAGGGTTCTGCCAGGAGAAAGTTTGGCTTCTCAGGATGCGTATGTGGCCTCAACCCATAAAACGATCACAGAAATCTAATCCTAGCACTTTTCATGGGTCTGCGCGTATAATGTCTCCTCACATAAAGACATACCCTAGAGGAGAAACACCAGGTGAAGTCCTTTATGTTTATGCATTGTGGGTCCTCTGCCGAAGAAAGCCAAAAAAATTATGGCATTGGTGGTAAGGAATTACTCACAGAAAAGAACGTTAACTGATGATTCAGGTTCCCAGGTGTCCTGCTCTGAACGAGGCTTTGATGGATGTGGCTGCTGTGTGACATGTTTCATTGTCTCCTTATAAGGCCAGGTTTGTGCCTCATTTCACATGTGACAGAAAAAAGTGATATATAAGCTGATTCCATGTATCCACAAAGCGCTGGGTAATGTCAGTTGGTATGTATCTATGTATACACATGCACAAATATACATACATATATGGTAAGTATAAATACAATAAAAATTGGGGGGGGCTAAAACTTGAAATAAGAACAAGGTTAAAAAAACAATGGGGTGCCTGGGAGGCTCAGTCGGTTGAACCTCCAACTCTTGATATCAGCTCAGGTCATGAGCCCATGCTGAGTACGGAGCCTGCTTAAGTTTCTCTCAGGTGTTCTCTCTCTCTCTCTCTCTCTCTCTCTCTCTCTCTCTCTCTCTCTCTCTCTCTCTCTCCCTCTTCCCCTCTCCCCTGCTTTTGCACTCTCTATCTCTCTAAAAAAAGAAAGAACAAGGTTAGTTTTTATTTAGCTTTATTGTAGGTTTACATATTTCAATGTGCCCTTCTTTTTTAAAAATATTTTTAAATGTTTATTTACTTTTGAGAGAGAGAGACAGAGCATGAGCAGGGGAGGGGCAGAGAGAGAGGGAGACACAGAATTCAAAGCAGACTTCAGGCTCTGAGCTGTCAGCACAGAGCCCGATGTGGGGCTTGAACCCACGAACTATGAGATCATGACCTGAGCCAAAGTTGGATGCTTATCTGAGTGAGTTACCCAAGCGCCCCAGTGTGCCCTTTTTAAGAGCTAATTTTGACTATGGGAGGATTATGTCATCCGCCGAGTGGCGTATCCCCTGCCCCAGGCTCATGCTTGTGTACGGCACTGTGGAAGGGGCAGCTGTGGCTGGAGCTGAGATGGTCTACGTAAGGCTCATCTTTCAGAAAGTAAGCTTGACTTGATGCACCAACAAAATATCTAGATCCCAAATCACAGTATTGTTACTATCTGTTGGCAGCATTGCATTAAAAAAATTAAAAAAACCATTAAGTTCCATTCAAAGATGATTAGTTGAGAACCACTATGGTGGCATCTATAGAAGGTTTTGAACAGATGCAAACTGTAGCCCTTGCCCTAAGGAACTTACTTTATTGTGAATTCTGGAGGTTGTCAGTAATTTCAAAAGCATATTACATAGTTTTAGCAAACAGACTTAGCAGGGGATAAGCCCAGTTGATGGGTCATTGGAGGAGGAATGGGAGAGAAAGACTGGGGAACAGCTAACTAGGAAGCCCAGATATGCTGCTGCGGGGGTGATGGGGGAATCCATCATAATTTCGAGAATTTTCCTACAGTGGAATATTGAGAATCCAAAGTAGAGAAAGAAACAAAAATGATATAAGAATACAAATATATTTCTAATAAAATAGTTTAAAAACTGTTTGCAACTCAGTCCATTTCTGGATTTTAATTGATTGTCCTCTGGGATAGGGATGGGCCACGGAGGTAGTGGGAGTTTGGTCTTGAGCCATTGTGAGGTGGACACCCCAGGCCAGTTGCCTCTAATTGAGAGTCTAGACCTCTCATCCCTTTCAGTGGCTTTTGGAAAATGTCCACACTAGGAGACGTTATCATACCAAAAAAAATCTTTTAATTTTGTTATTTATTTCTAAAAAGCTATGGAAACACAAAATGAAAGACCATAAGCATTTACAGAATGTCAAGAGAAAATAAAAGCATAAAATCTGAACATTTATGAAGCGCTTACCATGCCTGGTACCACATGTTATCTGATTCAATCCTTGTAATTATGTATGTGGCTTGTATGAGGTATGTATTATTATTCCTGTTTTATAGATCAGTCATTAATTAGGACAGCAGCCAAAATGGAATGCATGGTTGAACAGGTTGAGAAACGAACTGTCAAACACGGTGCTCTGGTTAATTGGCAGTTTGCTGACGGATATTATGTGGCTGGTGGGTGGTCGCTAAACTACGCCTTGACTTTGGCACTGGAAGAAATGTCTTTGGTAACAATGAATTTATCTGAAATACACATCACAATACTGTGTTTTAAATCTCATGTGTAAAAATTCAAATATAGAATACATATATAATTTTCCCCTTCTTTTTAGGTCTCTTTGATTTTAAAACTGCTGTAACAATCACAGTCAATTTTAAAGTGTTGATAATAACAATACCATCCTGAATTTTTATAGAGACTTTTTCTTGCAAGGACCTTGAAGTGCTAAAAATGTTGTCATCCATATAGGCAAACCTCGGGAATATCTAATTTAGCAAATGTCAGTGATAAATTCTTCTGGTGCCATTCTCCATGTCTTTGAATATATTAGAACGCCCTGGAAATAAGAATGTTTATTCTACAGCAATTGACTGCTAGTAATATGGTTAGTTGGTATAATTCCACTTGTATTTACTGTTTATCTTTTAAATAGCTGCCAGGATTAAAAAAATCCTTTACGTTTTCATTCTATTTCTAAAGTGGTAGGTATTACCCAATTTTTAGTGCTTTCTTCAGGTGGTCTAAGGAAACAGTGTCTTTAGCAAAGTTCATTCTTATGCTGCTGAGCACCCTTCCACAAATACAACTAGATTTAGAATAAAAATCAGTATTTTAAAGGCCAAAACACACAATTCCTGTGCGAAAGGAAGCAGTGTAAACCGCGAGGTCACGCAATGCGCAAAGGATGCCAGGAGCGGATTCTGCGGGCATCCCCGGGTCTGCCGAGCCCATGAGCCCATTAGTTGACTGGGCTGGTTGTAAAGCCCCCCCAGGAGGTGACTCAATGTGTCCCATGTTTTATTTTGTAAAGATTATGAAGTCATTCTGTTTCACTGAATGATTGTGAGCGGTTCAGTCTTTGCTTTTTATTTTAATTTCAGGGACTTAATTAGTGACAACTAAACTCTGTTCACAATAGCAGCATTATGTTTAAGAGTCAATTAAATGTTGGGCAGTATCATTAAATAGAATAGTGCAGCTGGCAGTAGCTGTGGGAGCCTGCAAGCGAGGTGGCCTGGGCTCCTCGGGGGTGGAGTCGGGCCTGGCCTCAGATCCCGGTCGGTCCCTGGGGCCTCTCCCTTCCTCACCCTTCCCCGGACCTGCCATCATGTACCCCCTCCCCGCAACTGTGTCCTTCTCACAGATCAAAAGCTCGCTATTCCTTAAGTTCCAACTTCAGTCCCTTCATTCACAAACCATTTCCTATTCTCTGCTCATTGCCAGCCCCCGGTGATGACAGAAACCCCAGTTATTATTTGGAAATAGCTATTTGCTTCCTGTCTGGAGGTGGATCTGTTAAGTCTTAGCCCAGGCAGGATATAAAGGTAGGGGCATGTCTGGATTACGTTTGAGGATAGGGCTTTGTTGCAAGGGTGCTTGGGAGCCTGAGGAGTGAGTGGGGAGGGGGCTCCTCTCAAGGAATTCAGCAGCCCTGCCTGGGGGTGGGGGTCTGGTGAGTTCAGTGGGGTCACTGACCATGGAGACGGCGGCAAAATGTGGTCAATGGGAGCCATTCGTTGAACTGCAAGCTGGGGCTGAGTGAGGTCCCACACTCACATTGATCTCCTAGTTGGCTCTATAGTCATAATTCCTTAAAGGCAGGGCCCCTTACACCGTGTCGAGGCCCCTGATCTGGAGCGCCTTTTCTAAGCAGAGCTCGGACCTCTCAGAGGTGTGGCTAAACGTCACTGGCAGGTGGGACTGTGACCTCTTGTACCCAGAGACTTAGAGTATCTATTTCATTTAGTTCGCCAGTGTGGACACTTTGGATGTTCCTGATGATGCTGGCACCCCAGGTGTAAGCCTGGACTGTCCTGCGTGAACTAAGCGTGTGGTCTTCTGACCCGGAAGCCACCTAGCGTGATGACAGTCCAGTGCGCAGGGCCCTCTCTGTTTCCTGTGTATCTGGTCCCTGTAAGTTTACAGTATCTCACGGTGCAGAGGAGGAAAGGCAGACTTGCTAGAGGGTCCTGGGGTGGTTGACGGATGCAGACACAGCCGTGAGCTAACACTGCACTTTGTTGATGAGAAGGACCCCCCCCCTCCCCCGCCTGCCAGCTCTCTTTCAAGGGTCCGGTGCGCTGTTCATGCCCGTGGGAGATCAGGCCTGGCATGCACAAGGACACTGCCCCTAGAGGAAGGCTCGGAGTCCTCAGAGACCTGCTGACGTGTGGAGCAGGGACTCTAAACTCACAGATGCAGCAGGAGATCTCTTCTGCAGTCCCCTTGGGTGGCCCACAGAATTGTTTCTGGGTCTAAAAGCACTCCGCTGCCCCTCCTCCCCTGGGCTGTTGCCCTGCTTCCCCCTGAATTCCAACAAGGTGTAGGGCGTTCACGCCACCAGAGTCATCTTCCAAATGAACAAATTGTGTTTTCTTCTTCGTTGAACCTGATATTTGAGCCAATCTGTGCAGGCAATTTCCTCCTCTTTGTTTTGCTGACCCCGAGCGCTCTCAGCCCCGCTGTAATTACCGGGCCTCTCCCGCCGCTGGGACTGCGGCTCCTGTGCTATGGCAGGAAGGATGCCTCCCAACAGGAAGAGAAAAAGGCCCGACTGCCTGGCTTTGTCTCCCTTTTAGATGGTGGTTATTTACAAAGTCCTCATTTCAGTGTTGAGTTAGACTTGCCAGGTGACACGTGGGAAACCATGGGCCGGTGCTGTCTTCACTGTCCCCCAAAGACAGCGGGACCGCCCCCCAGAGGCAGCACCCCCACACATTCACCTCCGGGTCACATTCCCTGCTTCCATCCTTTTGGCAACCTTGTGTCTCTGTCCTGGGGCTGTGAAGGGAGCAGGGAAATTGGCAAACAGGTGCTTCCAGGGAGAAAGGAGAGGCTGTGGGGGAGGAGAAAGGGGCCAGGCTTTCCCAGCCCATCATTCCTGCCTTTAGCTCTGACCCCAGGAAATACCGATTAGCAGCCACTCTTTTTTTCTGTCCAGCCATCTGTCCTTCTGTATCCACACCCTTTCCATTCCACCAAACCCATAACATTTAAAACCATTCTTTTATAGTGTTTGTTTATGTTTGAGAGGGAGAGAGAGAAAGAGAGGGAGACACAAACACAAGCAGGGCAGGGGCAGAGAGAAAGAGAGAGACATAGAATCTGAATCAGGCTCCAGGCTCTGAGCTGTCAGCACAGAGCCTGATGTGGGGCTTGAACTAATGGACCAGGAAGGATATTATGACCTGAGCAGAAGTCAGATGCTTTATCGACTGAGCTACCTGGGCATCCCAAACCCACAACATTTATTAAGCACTTCAAGCATTAGTAGTTGTTGTGGGCTGAATTGCATTCTAACCCCCATCCCGATGCCCCTCATTCATATGTTGAAGTGTCAATCTCCAGTAGTTTAAGAGTATGAACTATGTGAGTATTTGGAGAAAGAGCCTTTCAAGAGGTAATTAAGGTAAAATGAGTTCACAGGGGTGGGTCCTAATTCAATCTCACTTAAAGTTTATTTATTTATTTTGAGAGAGAGAATCCCAAGCAGGCTCCATCCATGCTACCAGCATGGAGCCCGATGCCAGGCCCAGACCCATGAACCATGAGATCATGACTTGAGCTGAGATTAAAAGTCCCATGCTCCACTGACTGGTGTCCTTATAAGAAGAGATTAGGAGAGACACACACAGAGGGAAGACCAATGTGAAGATACAGCAACAAGATGGCCAACTATAAGCCAAGGAAGAAGGCCTCAGAAGAAAGCAACTCTGCTGACAACCTGATCATAGACTTCCAGCCTCCAGAACTGTGAGAACATAAATTTCTGTTGTGTGAGCCCCCCAGGTTGTGGCATGTCCTTGTGGCAGGTGGAACTCCCATGGTCTCTTGCAATGGGAACACAGTGATGAGTAAGGAATCCTCAAGTTGCTCAGAGCCTAGTGAGGGACCTGGAACTGGAAAGAAGTAGAGGCAGAGAGAGGTAGGCGGGCAACTCCCTGGCTTGCCTTTCCTTTATATTATCCATCATACAACACATAAGGGAAAGAAAGATGTGCATAAGTAGTCAGAGTGGTGGCTGAAGGAGGGATCCTGGCAGGACAGTGTGGACACATGATTATGACATAGGGGCACCATCTTGGTGGCTTAACAAGACAGAGTAGAAGAACAACAATAGAAAAACACATAGGCCACATCCAAGGATGTGCTAAGGGAGCTAAGGTAACGAAGCAAAATTAATGATGACCCTAGTTTTGTTGTTGTTTATTTATTTTTGAGAGAGAGAGAGAGAGAGAATGAGAAAGAGACACAGAATCTGAAGCAGACTCCAGGTTCTGAGCTGTCAACACAGAGCCTGATACAGGGCTCGAACTCATAAACGATGAGATCATGACCTAAGCAGAAGTCAGATGCTTAACTGACTGAGCCACCCAGGCACTCTGATGATGACCCTCACTTATATTCACAGGCATGTGAAGCTGTGTTATGTGAACACGGGTTTATACTTTAGACAATAGTCAGCAAGTGTTCATTAAGCAGAGTCTGATGCTTTGACAGGCTGATTCTGCTCTCTGGGAAGGAAGAGGAAGAAACCCAGGCCTGTCCTTAACTTGAAAAGACCTGGTCCTGGCCTTGGGGACATTCCCAGTCACAAGAAGAGAGAGACTTATCTATGAAGGCTTGGGAGGAATGTTCTGGATGATGTAGAAGTTCCAGAGTGAGTGGTTCAGACCATGAGGTCAGAGCTGAGGAAGATCAATGTAGGCTAGAACAGTTCATTTAAGTAGCAATTAGTTATAATTAATCAATTATGTAATTGAGTAGCACTTAATTATTTACTGCCCTGTTCAGTTTTCCAACAGCTCACAAATGTTGGCTTGGTTTCCCAGGCCAGAGCCGAAGCTCCCCGAGAATAGGGATGGGCTTATTTACTGGTGTCATATGGGGCCAGGGTCAGAGCCTCACATCTCAGGGCAGTGATCTGAGGAAACAAAAACCATGGGACAATCTCTCCATCACAGGATTCTGCCAAGAGATGATTGTCCGGTGAATCAAAATAAATACAGAACAGTGAGGAACAGCTCACTCTCTCTGGGAGATGGGTGTGTGGTTTTTCAATTGAAATGGGGCAGAAAGAGTGGCAGGGGGAGGACAGGCCCCCTTGGGGATGGATGGTGACAAATAATGCTCAAGACATCTGTGTACCATGTCTGAGAGTGTGTCCCCATCATGTCCCCGGCATGGGGACATGGGCCACGTTGATGCTTTCTGAAGGGTCCTATACTGACCCTCTGCGCTGAGACCAGCAGGTCCATCTGGTGCTCTTGGAGTTAGTACCAAGAGCTGGGGACTCTCAGGTGAACTTGGAGGACTTGACAAATTCAATCTCAGGGGCTCTTGGTGCTCTAATGATATCATTCTTCGGGATCAAGAGCTGCCTCATGGATAGACAATCAAGGGTAATGTAGTGAATGGCTTCTTAACAGTAAGTGTGGGGTGTCCCAGTGTTTTGAGCTTATGGGAGGCACTGCTGAACTCCAGCTGTATGGCCACCAAACGAGTCTAAAGCTTCTGAAAGGACAGATTCCTACAGTTAATGCTTAATGAGATCCTGAGCTTTGTGGGGGAAGCCAAACAGGGCCACCTTCTAATTCCAGGCTTCCCTGGTTGGCTCAGGTCTGGCTCATTTGCAGAGAACGATGGGGCCTCCTTTCCCTCCATGAGGTCAGTGGTATTATTACCTGTATTCGCAAATGGGGTAGAACACCCCGAGACTTGCAGACTGATTGCTTTCATTAACTTTAATTGGATTCTCTCACACTTGGAAAGAGAAGTGTAACCAGGGTTTAATTGGAAGAGCATCTCAGACCCAGGGTGACACAGGATTGTAAACATTTAAAAGTTCTACAGCTGCGTTGGTGGGAAATCTTGAAGTCACTTCTGTTGCTTGTAAGAAGAGCTTATAGACTTGGGGATGTTAGGAAGTTCTGGGTGTGTCAAATTTGGGCATTCTTTTTGTGCCTATTTAGAAAAAGTGTTGGGTGGAATCAGATGTGTGCAAGTGAAATTATGGAGGAGACCAATGGCATCCCAATTCTGCCATGTGCCCAGAGAATCCTGCAGAAGCTGGGGACCCTCAGGGTTGGCCTGTCCCCTGGGCTGGCCCAGGGCAGCGTGTGAGGTCTTTACAATTGGACTACTTCCTTCTGATGCTCTTTCGGCTCCCTTGCTCTACAACTTCTGCCTAGGACGTTCCTCTCTCATTTCTCCACGTGGCAAACTCCCGCCGGACATTTAGGACCCAGCTTGTGTGTCACAGCTCAGAAGTCTTGGCCAGCGGCTCTCCAGAATTCATTCCCCTGTGCACCCACAGCTTTGTTCATGCCCCAAACACTCAGCAACCCGGGTAATAAAAAGTGGGGGAAGGGAGACAGAAGGGTTACAGATTTAGGATCCCAGATAACAGTTAAAATACAATTATTTGGGGGGAGTGATCTTTTAAAGGAACTGATGGGGACTTTGGTATTTAATATGCATCTATTGAACATGTGAATGAGTGAATTGATTGATAAGCCTAGGGCTTCTCAGCCCTCTGCCAGGTCAGGTCTGTGTCGCTTAGTAGAGGCTGCTGGCCTCATGGAGGTGGGTAGTGGAGAAGTGAGGCTGACGATGGCTGGCAGGCTGCCTTGAGAGGGTCCGAAGAATCCCAAAGAGAGGACTGTGCCTGACTTGCTCCCTCAGCCCTGTGTCCTCTCTCGCAGGCCTAGCCCTGAGCACTGTGCCTGGCACTGAGAGGGCACCAAGCGACATCTGCCCATCACTGTCTGCCCTTCTGTCTCCTTTTCTGGGCTTTCCTTATTAAGAACTTGTGTCTAGAAGCCTTCTTTATCTGGGGTGACAATGACTGTCTCCTGCTGGGCTGTCCTGCCTTCAGTTTCAGGCAGAGGTGCTAAGGGTGACATTGCTGAGTCCTGTGAGGAGGTCGTAGGGCCACTAAGTCATTTCATGCATTATCTAGTCACTGCTTGTGGGTACAGGAGGTTCTGAGCTTCCTGTCCACCCTGGATTAGATTTTCAAAGAAATGTCTCAAGCACGTTTTCCCACTTACCCCTCTAGGAACCTGCTTTAATCTCTTTGCTCTCCGGTGGCTCTCCCATGACCTGCAGATGGCTAGCTGGCTGCAAGAGGGCTCGACACTCACCTTCCTGAGATGTGATGAGCTTTCCTTCCGGAGGCCAGTGCTCGTAAGTGCAAAGTGCATGCATAGGTCACTGGTGAGGAGGCTGCTTCCCCCTAAAGATCGTTCTTTGATTTTAAAAATAGTCTTTCCTAATTCACATGAAGAAATAAGACATCCTCTCACACATGTTTAAAAAGAATTTAACTGTTTCATCAGGACTCAGAAGGGCAGCTCAGCTAGCAGATCCTAGGTGAGAAGGGAGGTCTGGGGCAGAGTCGGCATCAACTGCCCAGCTGGGTCCTGCAGGCACAGAGACTGGCTTCCTCTGGTCATTCCAGACTCACAGGGGAGGCACGCTGGCCTTCGCCTGGGCTCCTAGGACATCCTAGCTGGGCATGAAGAACTTTAAAGGAGATCAATTAGCCTGCTCAAAAGGGAGGCTGGGAGCCACACACGGTGGTTGTACGTATGACATGGGGTATCCAAATCGAAGCACGCTTTATGTGTGAAGCATACACACCAGATTCAAAGACAGCACAGAAAAAGAATGGGAGTTGTCTCATTTATTAATAGTGTTTTATGGTGATTACATGTTGCAATGATAATAGTTTGAATTTTTGGAGTTAAACAAAACATACTATTAAAATTAATTTGCCTGTTTCACTTTTTAGAGTGTGCTGCTAGAAAATCTAAAATTATATGTGACTTGCATTCTTTTTATGTTGGGTAGAGTTGGTCTAAGTCCTCTAAGACCAGGGAGGGTGGGGGTGGGTGGGCGGTGGGAAGGCCTGGTAAGTCATCAAATTTGAGAAACCAGTGGGGCCAGGGACCTGAAGACATTTCATTCTCTCCTGGGAGTAAATATTCTTTGTTGTTATGCCCTGAAAACAGCTGGGGTAAGGTTTCTCTTGGAATATTCATTCCCTTTTCAGATTTGGAACCAGTATAGTGGGAAGTACAACATTCTGGGTAGGATTGGGCCTTCTTCAGGCCCTCTTCTGGGGGAGAACTAAGTTGACCAGATCTGTCTACCTGGGGCTTCTTTACTGTGACTCCAGTTGGGTTTCCTGGTTTAGATCATCTATCCCTAAAAATTCCCAAACCAGTTCTTTAAAAAATTTTTTTTTAAATGTTTATTTATTTTTGAGAGAGAAAGAGACAGAGCATGATCAGGGGAGGGGCAGAGAGCGAGCGAGCAAGGGAGATACAGAATCGGAAGCAGGCTCTAGGCTCTGAGCTGTCAGCACAGAGCCCAATGCAGGGCTTGAACTCACAAGACTTTGAGTTGTGAGATCATGACCTGAGCCAAAGTTGGCTCCTTAACCGACTGAGGTGTCCAGGTGCCCCCCAAAATCAGTTCTTCAAGTCAGGCTGGATCAGGACCATAACATGACTCACTGAAGATGCTCATAAACTAAGGACTAGGTGGAGTTTACCAGAGAGTTATCCTAAGTCTGACTACATATAAGTAACTCTATTCACTATACATTTTTGGGTCTGATTTAACTTTCAATTCCTTTTTGGGGTGGAATCAATAAATCTTTTAAGAACACTTGACTAGGGGAAAATTCTCCCTCAGGGTTCCATCTCATTATTTGTCTTTTGCTGCTGTGGTTTTATTTCCATCTAATGAGCACATCTTCTTCTATGTTCCATGTGATCCATGTTCTGTGCTAATCTGTGCCAGAAAACTCATTTTAGACTTCCTGGTCTTACCAAATGCAATTGCTCAGGGATATTTATCTCTCTCTATATATATATCCATAAATATCATATACATTTAATTCACCAACGTGTTTGAATTAAATAAATATTTTATTATTACATCGTTCACTCTATAAACCGGTCCATTATAATCATATACAATTCTTTGTGTATTTATACTAAGGATACACAAATGTATCAGTCTCCTTATAAAGAGAATTAAAAATGGTTTCAATGATGGTCAATAAAGGAATGTTAAACCATGTATTACCCGTTCTGTGGAATATATCACATAATCACTAAAAAGCAATTAATAATTTGTGCATTTATATTGCATATAATTCTGGGTAGACTTGATATTGTTTCAGGCAGTCTGTGCTTTCTCCTCTTTCACCTGGTTCATATTTATGGTTTTCTAGTTGAAGTTTTTCTTTCTTTAAATAAAACATATATATTTAAGATACACCACGTTTCGATATACGTATAAATTGTGAAATGATTACTCTACTCAAAGTAGTTAACATATCTGTCACATAGTTGCCTTTGTGAGTCTGTGTGTGTGTGTGTGTGTGTGTGTGTGTGTGTGTGGTGTGACAACAGTTAAGATTTACTTTCTTACCCAGGTTCAATGTACGTGATTAACTAGAGCCACCGTGCTGTACATCAGCTCTCTAGAACTTACCCATCCTATATAACTGAAACTTTGTACCTTTGACCCCACCCTCTGCCTCTACCACCATTCTACAGTCTGTGTGTGTGAATTCTGCTTTTTTAGACATCATATGGGAGACCGTGCAGCATTTGTCTTGATGCGCCTGGCTTATTTCATTTAGTATGATGTGCTAAGTGTTCTCCAGATTCTCCATGTTGTTGCGAATGACAGATTTCTTTTTTTTTAAGGTTGAAAAATATCCTATTGTGTGTGTGTGTGTGTGTGTGTGCATATGTGTATATATGTGTGTATGTCCATATATATATATAACCATACTATAGTGCAGTACTCTCTCTCTCCTTCCATATGTACATATGTATACATAGTATGGTATATACATAGCATGGTTACAAACTCTTTATCCATTCATCTGTCAACGGACCTTCACACTGTTCTGTATCTTGGGTTTTGTGAATAATGCTGCAATGAACATGGGGGTGCAGATATCTGTTTGAGATACTGATTTCATTTACTTTGGAGATATACCCAGAAGCAGAATTGCTGGATCTTATGCTAGTTCTATTTTTAGTTTTCTGAGGAGTCTCCATATTATTTTCCATAATGACTGCACCAATTTACATTCCCGCCAACAGTGCACAGGGTTTTTTTCTCCACATCTTCGCCAATATTTGCTGTCTTTTGTCTTTTTGATAATAGCCATTTTAATAGGTATGAGGTGATTTCTTAATATGATTTTGATTTGCATTTTCCCTGATAATTAGTGATGTTGAGCATCTCTTCATATATCTATTTTCCTTTTGTATGTCTTCTTTTGAGAAATATCTATTCAGATCCTTTGCTCATTTTTAATTGGTATATATACGTGCACTTTTTGAGTTGCATCCTTACATATTTTGGATATTAACCCTGTGATATTGTTACTTATAAGAAATGTATATTTGGTCTTTAGCAACAGTTCTGGGTCACAGCTCCTCAAAGAATTCCAAAGTGTTGAGAATGATAAATGTCTTTTCTGTTATATTAGTGAGGTGATTTTTGGAAAACCCCTAAGGATTGGGGCTGGATACCAATAGAGCCAATCACATGATTCAAAGGTTGGAACTTTCAGTCCCTGTCCCCTGACCTCCAGGACCTGGAGGTTGAATCAATTGCCAGTGGACTAATCGATCATGCCTATGTAATGACCTCTTCATAACAACCCAAGAGGACAGGGTTTGGGGAGCTTCTGGGTTGGTGAACATGTGGAAATTCAGTGAGTATAGTGCGCCCAGGGAGGGCATGGAAACTCCGTGCCCTTTCCCCCTATCTTGCCTATGTATTTTTTCCATCTGGCTCTTAACTGAGTTATATCCTTTTATGATGAAATGATAATCTGGTAAGTAAAATGTTTCTCTGAGTTCTGTAAGCTGCTCTAGCAAATTAATCAAACTCAAGGAAGGGGTCTTGGGAGTGTCTGATTTATAGCTAGTTGGTCAGAAGTACATGCAACAACCTGGGCTTGCCATTGGCATCTGGATGGGGTGGGGGAAGCCTTGTAAGAGCCGAACTCTTCTATGACATCTGATGCTATTTCTGGGTAGATAGTGTCAGAATTGGGTTGAATTCTTCATAGACACTCAGAGGTCTAAGCTAGAGTGAGTCATGAACATCTTAGTGTAGGTTGGGTTACTGTGTTCTCATAGAGGATCAAACACTAAATAGATAAAAGAACCATTGGTATTGGTATGCAATTAGAATAAACACTAAACCATAAAACAAGTATTCATAGTGTCACTTTCTACAATAGCCAAATCATGGAAAGAACCTAACTGTCCATCACCTGATGAATGGATCAAGAAGATGTGGTATATATACACAATGGAGTACTATATGGCAATGAGAAAGAATGATATATGGCCATTTGTAGGAAAGTGGATGGATCTTGAGGGTGTCATGCTAAGCGAAATAAGTCAGGCAGAGAAGGATAGATATCATATGTTTGCATTCATAGGTTTAACAGGAGAGACCTGGCAGGGGACCATGGGGAGAGGAAGGGGGAAATAGAGCAGGGAAGAGTGAGGGACACAGATCAAGGGAGACTACTGAATACTGGAGACGAACCATGGACTGAAGGGGAAGGGGGGGAGGGGTGATGGTCATGGTGGGGGGCACTTGTGGGGAGAAGCACTGGGTGTTATATGGAAACTAATTTGACAATAAACTATTATAAAAAAAAAGAAAAGAGAGAAGAATGTATGGAAAAAAAAACACACAGATTGTATAAAAAGAAAAAGGGCTAACAAAATTCTTATTTCCCCAATGATGATTACTTAGATGGCTTTTGAAGTATTTCAGACATCAAATTTGTTCAAACATATATTTTGGTGCTTCTGTTTTTCCAATGTCCTGATGATGGCTTAGCCTGGCTAGTAGGTGCTCCACCAGACCTGTGGGCATGGAATGGGAGGAGGGTATGAGGGAAAACAATACCCAGAGGAGACAGTGAGAACTTCACTGATGGGGCCTGGTATGAGGTCCTTGTCTTTGCATTTCAGAACTGAGCTGGGCTCCAGTCCTTGAGCAGTCTGGGGTCAGGGGAGGCAAATACCTCGACTAGATTTTTTTTTTCTATTTTGTGTTTAGTGACCTACATTAGAAAACCTGTTACTGATATAGCGTTCATAAAGCAGGCAAGGCCCCATAGTCTACCCTGACCAACGCCCTTGTTTTATTTATTTATTTTTATTTATTTTTGTTTCTTTTGTTCTCTTTAATTTTTTTTATTTATAGTTTATTGTCAAGTTGGTTTCCATATAACATCCAGTGCTCTTTCCCACAAGTGCCCTCCTCCATGACCATCACTCCCCTTCTCCTTTCCCCCTTCCCCTTCAGCCCTCAGTTTGTTTTCAGTATTCAAGAGTCTCTCATGATTTGCCTCACTCCCTTTCCCTAACTCTTTTCCCCTCTTCCCCTTCCCATGGCCTTCTGTTAGGTTTCTCCTGTTAGACCTATGAGTGAAAACATATGGTATCTGTCCTTCTCCGCCTGACTTATTTCGCTGAGCATGACACCCTCGAGGTCCATCCATGCTGCCATGAATGGCCAGATTTCATTCTTTCTCATGGCCATGTAGTATTCCATTATATAGATAAACCACATCTTCTTGATCCAGTCATCAGTTGATGGACATTTAGGCTCTTTCCATGATTTGGCTGTTATTGACAGTGCTGCTATGAACATTGGGGTACATGTGCCCCTATGCATCAGCACTTATGTATCCCTTGGGTAGATCCCCAGCAGTGCTATTGCTCAGTCATCCAACACCCTTGTTTTAGAATGTGGCAAAACAATACAATCTGCTGAAAGCTTGTGACAGAGTTGTCCCTTGTCTGGGCACATTTCCCAGAGCCCTTCTCAGTCTGTCACAGGTACAGGGAAATCATATCCCAAGATGCTTCCTGCAAAGTGCTTGGCACATGGTCAACACTCACTATGTTTTTGCTGATTGAATGAATGAATACATGAGTGATTTACTCATGACCGTTTCAAGCCATACAGCATCCTTCTCAACCACACATTGGGACAATCAAACCTTTTAATATTAGGCTAAATCTCTTGAAATAATAGTGGATCCCAAATATTTATTTATCTATTAGATTTTTTAGAGCAGCATTCTTCATTCTAAAACCTCAGGGTGCATTCGAATAAAATTACAAATAATTAAAATCTTTGTAAAAATCATAAAAACCTTAAAAGCAAAAATGATATTTTATGGTTAATAAAGCTAGAATGTAGGCATGATTATAATGCTATAAAATCATGTATGTAATTATTACATAAATAATATATAATCATCCTAATAAACCATGCAATTTCAGCCACTCCTTCCCCTGAAGCTTCTCTATTTATAGGCCTGATGTGGTTGGCAGGGGGGAAAAGATAGATTTAGGGGAGGCTTGAGGATTAAGCACAGTGTGTAACTTGGAAGGTCCTGTGCGTTTACTAATTTAAGAGAATCTGCATCTAAACTCAATGAGGAAGACCAGCTTCAGCTCAGGAGGGCCCTTAAGGGAATCACCTGGACACAGCGAGCTGATTCTTCTCCATCCCCCACCCCACCCCTTTCTCCCAACCACACACAGGAATGCCCTTCCTCATCTCTGCCTTTTCACAGCCAACTAGTATCCCTGGAGACTCACTGCCCTCCTCCCCGGACCCCTCCTTCTTCTTTAGCACTGCCAGCCTCTGCAGGCAAGTGGGTCACACAGTTCGGGGATCTTTGATTATTTGCCAATTGCATATGGATGCCGTTCTTGCTCCATTTAGCTTGAATTCCTCACAAGGCTGGGATGGAGATGGGCCCTCCTCTTGCCTGGATCTCACTCACCTCCTCCTCTGTCCCAGCTGAAGAGGGCTGGCAGGCTAAGCCAGAAGTGACAACTTAGGATGGGGAAACACCTGCTTTAAATGAGTCACAGATGCCTTTGGGTAGTGGTTCTTACCCTGGACCACTGGGATCAGATGCAAGGCTGATTTCTCCACCTTCCTCCTCTACCTTCCACCAGAAGTTCTGCTTCAGTGGGGCTGGGTCTTAATAACTTGCATGATTAACAAAGTTGAGGGGCCTTCACTCTGAGAACTACTGGTTTAGGGAACTATCATATGGGCCTGTCTTAGTTTCAAGACTGTGGTGGTTTCCAGTGTGATGGTGACAGTTCTCTCCTATGGATGTGCATGCTTTACTGCATACAGAATATGCTTCCTCATCTATTCTTCCACGACCTTCCCAGGCAAGTGACCAGTTGGGTGTCTATCCTTGTCTAGTTGCAGAGAGGTTGGGTGACTTGGCCGAGTCCCCCACTGACAAGCAGGGGAGCTGGGGTTTGGGCCCAGGAGCACTTGACCACGTGAGCCAGTGCCTCTCAGCCTTCCTTTTGGGATGGGGCTTGTTCTGCTGGTTTGAATTTTCAGGGAGTCCTTTGCCCAGGGAGGCAGGCAATGGAACAAAATGTGCACGAGCTTCCAGGTGGGTTGATTGTTCCAGGAGTCCTGCAGAATCCGTTAGCACAGCCTCTTTTCTTTAATCGATAAAGCACACTCTTCTCACACTGGAAAGGAAACAGGCAGCAATTTGCAAGATGACTCACAGCCTGAAGTTTGGGCCCATCTCTGGAGCCGTGAGTTGCAGCTTCGTTGTCAGCAGGGCTGAGTTTGGCCATTGCTCACTGCTTCTCATTCAGGTGGCCTATCGGGTGACATCTCTCTGACCTCAGGTTCTGGAAGGTCAAGGGCTGCTGCTCAAATCCCTCATGTGAGTGAGGCAGCAGCAGGTTTGCCTTTTAAATCTATACAACTTGTGACCACGTCTAGGAAGTAGAAGTTTCCCCAGTCTCAAGGGCCTTAAGTAATGGTAGGGTACCTGGGAATATACCCATTACCAACCTCACTGTTTCTTTCCATCTGAATGTTGCATTCTGTCCTCAGATAAAACCTCTTTCAAACTACTGTTCATAAAATCTGTATCCACTTTGGTAGTGATCTTCTATTTGTGCCAGATTTCTCTGATCTATTAGAACAGAAATGCCATGTTTTGGTAGATTATTGCCTAGGGTTCCCTCCATTATAGTTTGCTCCACCGTATCCACCCCCACTTTTTCATGGAACGTTCTAAGCATCTGGTGCCCACAAAGCCTATAGGTCATGGTCAGTTGCCTAAGTCCCGAGCTCTCAGAAGGATGAGAATAACTAAGGTCTGTGTTTTATTTCATGGTTCCACTTTGTCTTATTTGGAAAATACTGGCAGTAAAAAGAAGAATTTCTCAGAGACATCTGTATTTTCAACAATAAGTTTCATACTCCAGAAAAAAATCTCAGCAGGAGCTTCTGGGTGAAGAGAGCTTGGATTGTAAATAATTTGAAATGCATGAGCCCGGTCTGAGACCTCCATTCTGGAGGGGACTTGTGCATTGTTTCCCAAGCATTGATCATATCATGGACTCAGTGGCTTTAATTGTCACCGACCCACTGTCCCATCCTGCCTTTCATGGTACAATGGATGCTGAGCTGTCCTGGCTTCGATGATGTCTTTTTTAGAGCTTGTTTATCCTTGGGGCTCTGCGGGGAGCTGATGATCTTTTCACGAGATGCACATGCCTCCAGGACCGCGATGTGCAGGATGGACAATCGATGACCTTGTGGTCGCTGCTGTCCTGCAGAGGGCGAGACTGGGGCTATTCACAGCTTGGTAATTGGCCCCGATGCTGAGATCTTCATCCTGAGCAAATGCTGGCATCAGGGGGGCAGTTACAGATCAATGCAGGGGCGCTGAATACACAGGCCCCAGAAAAAAATACCAAAATCAAAAATGGATTTGTGTTTAGCGTGCATTGTATATCCTGGTCTGGTTATGAATAATTTAGCCTTCCCCAGGCTGAATAGACTATATTTAGCAAGCCTATTTTGCTTATAATACGTCCTATCCTTTTATGAAGGAGCATAAAGCATGGGAGAGCTGCTTCGAATTTGGGGTGACTTCATTTGGTGGGAGCAGGGGTGTGGAGGCATCCTCGCCAGCAGCCCTGTGCTCATGACATATGCCTGGGACAACCAGGGGCAGAGGCCGCAGGTCACTGGAGCTGAAAAAGGCATCAGAATTGTATCTCCCTAACTGGGCATGGGATAGGACTACTCTTCCTGTGACGTTAGTGGCCGCTGGCTGGGTCACCTATCCAAGAGAGCAGACATGGGAAGATTTGAGAGGTGCTGAGTGGTTTCACTTCCCTCCTGTTTTGTTACAGTCCCAGCGGGAAGAGGACAGCACACTCAAATCAGGCAATGTGAGGGGACTTTAGTAGACTCTGTGCAAAGGCGTAAGTGGGATGAAGGGAGCCCGCAGGGGATGATGCAGATTCCCAGGGCAGGAATGGCAGGGCTCCTTAATTTTCCAGGGCCAAAACAGGAAGGGTAGAGAGCATTTTCCAGAACCCAGGAAAGGGAGGGCTATGTGAGCTGGCTGTTGAACGGAAAATCAGGCTTTGATTGGGGACAACCTGTGGTGACTCCATGGGGAGGGAACCAGAAGGATGAAATCCTGGACCGAACTTTCTTCCCTTTTCCCCATCCCCCGTGGATGCCCCCAATTGACTGAACCCAATAGAAAGCTAGAAGGGAGCCCCTCATATAATCTATATAGGCCAGCCTCCCAGGGACAGAAATGTGGGAAATAGATCTGGAGGTAAGGACATTTCTGCTGTAGGTTACACTGCACTACCTCTAGAAGGTACTTGTTAACTTGCAAACTTCAAGCCTTGTGAAAGTGATGTACTTAGCCATTAGGAGAGGGTCTGAGTGTCCATCATGTTGGTTGGCTACCAGCTGTCTCAGAGATGTCACATAGACAGGTGCATTTTATGGGTCAGGTGGAAATAGTAGTAGAGCTAATGGTAAAGCTCAGGTGGTTGAGGGAGAAACATTCCCAGGGAGCTCGCCTTTGGGGGCCTTTGTCTACGTGATTGCTCTGGACACCTGCGCAGTGGGGGAGGGGGTACCGGAGGGTGTATGGACTTGGAAAACAGAAGTCACTGGCTTTGTTTTGGGGCCTTCCAGACCTTGAGGTCCTTGGGAGGCAGATACTCAACCACACTGCCAATTGCCAGGGTATCCCAAGAATCCATCCCCAAGTCAGTTTTTTTTTAAAGAACATAAAACATATTTTTTCTGTAAATAGCAATTCTGTGAAAACTGATTATGATTCTCGACTGCTTCTCAAAAGTCTATTTAAATGCTGGGTGGTAAGTACAAGGGCGTTTGTTAAATTATTTTCCTTTTTCCCCCAGTATGTTTGAAATATTTCATAAGAAAAAATAAAATAGATTAAAAATTCAGTTTAATACATAATAATCTGACCTCCCTGTGTCCTGGGAGGTAGGCCAATGGAGATGGTGGAGAAGTTAAAGAAGTTTTTGGGGTAAAACTTTGAAACACGGTAGATATGTCCTTGGCTTCCCTCAAGTTCCCTTTGGCACCTTCACCAAGCTCTGGCTTCATCCAACGGGACAGCTCCACAGCCCAAGTCAGCCCTTGGGCACACTGCCTTCCTGTGTTCCCCCTTCAATACTACCTTGTGGCTAATCTTGGAAAGTGGTTAAGGAAATTATCTATCAAAGCTCAATGAACTGTCTTGAAGCAATACTTTTATTTGCTCATGCTTCTGTGGGTCGTGTATTTGGAGAGAGCATATGGAGATAGATGACAGGTGTGTGTGTGTTGTGTGTGATCCATGATGTCTGATGTTGACTAGAAAGGCTCATATGGCCAGAGGATGCCGGTGGCAGCCCACCTGGATCATATGTTTGGGGTTCTGCTTCCGGCTGCCAGTTGGGCTGGTTTTCTTCCATGTGGCTTTCTCATGGGCCTAGCTTAGGCTTCTTCACAGCATGGCGGCCTCGCAGTATTTTGATGTCCCACATGGTATTCAACTTCCCATGGAGGAAGAAGTGGAAGCTGCTGGCTCTTTGAAAGACTAGGCCAATTACTGTAGAGCCACTTTACCGCATGCTGTATTGATAAATCCAGCCTATATTCAAGGGGAGAGGAAAGAGGACCATGTTTGATGAGTGATGTGACATGTGTGTAACAGCAGGGAGAAGGAGTCAATGGGGGTCATTCCTGGATACTGACTTTCCCACAAAGGAATCAAGCTGACTTAAGTTTTTCTGGGGTACAAGTCAATAGCTTTGTGTGGCATTTTAAAAAATGGCTGCAAATTCTTTGATTCTCCTTCCTAGAGAGATGGTCTTCTCTTAGATCTGGGTGGGCATGTGGCTGGATAACCAGAAGAATGTGGTAGAAGTGACTCTGGTGATTTCCAAGGATAGACCAAAAGGGCCATGGAGCTTCTGCCTGGTTTTTTCAAGATGTTCTCTCAGGGGAAAGCGAGGTGTCCATGCGTCTGACCATCCAGAGGCCACTGTGCTGGAGAGACCC
Source organism: Suricata suricatta (assembly GCF_006229205.1). Taxonomy (NCBI): domain Eukaryota; kingdom Metazoa; phylum Chordata; class Mammalia; order Carnivora; family Herpestidae; genus Suricata; species Suricata suricatta. The sequence goes on from NC_043703.1 coordinate 147,727,925, forward strand.
CATATAGGGGCTCCAGTCTGCATCCCCAGTGAGCTTCCAGCCAACAGCCAGTATCAACTGCTCCCTCATGAGTACCCTATCGTGGATGCCGAGTCCGGTCAAGCATTTACGTGTTGCAGCCCCGGCTGACATCTCTCTATAACCCCAAACTTGAACATACTGAGAGGCCACAAGTAAGAACCCCTCAGACAAGCCCTTCCCACATTCCTGACCCATAAGATGGTCAGTAAAATAAAATGGCTATTTTAAGCCTTTATGTTCGGGGGGATTTGTTATGCAGCAGCATTACCAGATCATCTCCTAAAGCTCCTGGAGATATTTCCATGTTAGTTATTCCCATTTGGGGAACAGAATTCAGCAGCGAGGTAAAAATTTGGGCAATGGGGGAGAGATATGAGCTGGTAGCGTCTAAAGTAGACAGATTTCCTTTAACTGAGAGTCTGCCTTCCCTAAGTAGCTCCTGATTTTCACAGACTCTTTGTTTCCTCCCTTATATGAACCTGCAGATTGTCACACCCTCCAGGCAAGACAGAAGCCATTTCTCTAAGCTCTAGGGCACTCATCTGAAAATAGGTCTACAAATACTTTCCTGAGCTCCTGCGAGGCTTAGATGAGGTAACATTCAAGGAATCATATAGCATGTTGTCTGCCATATAACTGTGCAAAAATTTACTGAACATGAGTCTGAGAGCATGTTCATTCACCAAATATTTCCTGAGCAATTAGTTTGTAAAGCCTTGTGTTGGATGCCAAGATTCAGGAGGTTCTTAGGACAAGGGATTGTCCATATCTCTTCATTACTTTACATACAGTTTCTGTACATACATGGTCTTCTTGGAGCCGAGGCTGAGGAAAGGGGTAAACAGTCATGGCTCGGGGAGGGAATTTCATTCCTGAATTGTAGCTCCATCTGGTCCCTTATTGTGAGGTGTGCAAGGAGCCTGGGGCCCGGAAAGGCCCAGGAGTCACATGGAAGGAAAAGTTTAACATTTAACATAGCGATTAGGAGCATGGGGATGTGAGTCAGATTGCTGGAACCCAATCTCAGATTTCCCACTTAGTAGCTAATGAAATAGTGATAATAATAGTAACTAATTTCATATGATTATTGTGTCTTCAAGCTGAGTGTCAGGCACATTCCTGTTTAGTCTAGACTGGCCCAGCTCTGATGATAATGATGATATTGTTATATTATCATTGTCATTACACTTAACCTTGAAAACTCAGCACAGACGTGTACAGGCAAGTTCAAGGGCTAGGCTGTTAGGGTCTTGAATGGGGGACATAGGCACTGTGTCCCAAAGACAAAGGGGAATTTCTAGCTGGAGAATGACAGGATCAAGCTCCTTCTCCCTCCCTCGCTTCTGCCCTTCTGCCCTTGCTCTCTCATTTTCTCTTCTCTCCCCTCCTTTAGAATGATGACAGTATGTTCAAGTTGTGCAAATCAAAGGAATAGATTAGAAACAGGAGAATAAATGTGCTTAGCAGACCCGGAAATCTCCAGGGGACTGGAATTGATTACCCAGCATGTAATATACCAAACGATCATTCTTCTGCATGTGGTGAACAATGGGAATGAAGTAATTCCCCACTCCAAACCCCCTAATCGGATGGGGTTTTCTCAGTGACGTTATGGAGTCATAAGGGTGAGCAGGTTCCAACTGGGTCACCTCCCAATGACCTTTTTTTTTTTTTTTCTGGAAATGCTGATGGCAGAGGAAGAACAGAATGCTCTCCAGTGCACTTACTTACCTTGTTTAATTTAGAGAGGAGACTCTACCTGTCCTGGGAGATGCCAGGACCCTGGGAAGTTTTGTAGATGAAAGGATCAATATTTTATATTGAAAGGCTTATTATAATAAAACATATCTTGTTTCCTTTTCTCATGTGAGGAAAGACCTCTTTATGTGTACCCCACATGAGCTCACTGTCATCTGGGGTGGTTTCCTGGTGTTGGACTTAACTGGATTCGACAGGGTCTCAAATTCTTTCAATACTTGGAGAACCCCAATTGTAGGATAGAAAATGTCATGCAGGCCATTAGCATCAGAGTTTTGTCTTGCAATTGATTTTAGTGTCAGTTGAGATTGGCCATGAGAACCTGGCTTTAGTGAGTTCAAGGCACTATAGGGAATGGAGTCACCAGTTTTGGATAAACTGCTCGTCCATCCATGTGGAAGGGTAAGATTCTGGTGCACACTTTCTTTCATCCTGAAGAATGAGATTTATTGGAATAAAGGGTTGAAGATGCCATGAATTGACAGCGTATATGATGTCTTTGTATTTATTAGGGAAAAACCCACACATATTCAGGGCATATGTAGCATATTAAACTAATGATTTAGGAGCAAGGATGGCCTATATTTTTAGCCTCCTAATTATCCCCTGGTTTGAGAGAATTTGTGCAGTACCCAACTTGCACATCCATATATGGCAGTCTTGAACTAAAGACAATTCATAGAAATAGGCGGATCTGGTGCTTCAGAGAAGTTTATGAGTGTGGGAATCTTTTTTGATTTAGTAGTGTCTGGTTAGTAGTTTAGAGTTTCTAATTTATTAGATTGGAGGTACAACCCAAGAATTTGTATTTCTAATAAGTTCTGACATGATACTGATGCCCTTGGTCTGGGAGCCACATTTTGAGATCCACTTCTCTGGAGTAGAATTCCCTGACTTAGAATTCCCCATTTCCAGGCACTAGTTACCTGACCTGCTTATCAAAACCAAATATGTGAGGTGCCTGGGTGACTCAGATGGTTAAACATCCAACTTTAGCTCTGATTGTGAGCTCACAGTTCATGGGTTCGAGCCCTGAGTTGGGCTTTGTGCTGACAGCTCTGAGATTTAAGCCTGCTTTTGATTCTGTGTGTGTCTCTTTCTCTCTCTCTGCCCCTCCCCTTTTCAAACTCTCTCTCAAAAGTAAATAAACATTAAAAATTTTTAAAAAACCATGCTTTCTTATTTAGTGGTGCAGTTTGGTCACAAATATATGGCTTCACTGGAACTCTCTGGAAGAGTTTCTCTCCAGGTCTTCGCAGTTTCCTGTACTCTAGGAGCCCCCTGATCAGTCTGGAGAGCATCTGTAGCACCTGGGCCAACACAGCATCAGCACCAGAGTGGTGTTGAACCAGTTCCTTGTCCCACAGCTTCCTATTCTTCATCATTGTTTCTTGGACTCAAACATCTCCTGCTTGGTTGTAGCCTAGAGATCTCATTTTTATATTTGGCAGAAAATATGTTCTGCTATTTTTAAAAATGTTTATTTATTTTTAAGCATGTGAGAGAAACAGAGTATGAGTGGGGGAGGGGCATAGAGAGAAGGAGGCACAGAATCCAAAGCAGGCTCCAGGCTCCGAGCTGTCAGCACAGAGCCTGACGGGGGGCCTTGAACTCAAGAACGGCAAGATCATGACCTGAGCTGAAGTCCTACGCTTAATCGAATGAGTCATCCAGGTGCCCCTCTGCTCTTTTTCGAGGTACCTAAGTGTCAAAAAATAAAACAAAACTTAATGTATTATGAATTATGCAGAGACAAAGTTAGTACTTAGATGTCTTAGAGTACACACATGTGTACATGCGTGCAAGACGTACACACGATGACACAAGCTTCTTTGGAGACACTGCTGAGTCAGGATGAATGAAAACTGGGCTGTCTGGGTGCTTAAAGCTGACCTCATGAAGTTTAGACTCACTGGAGCTTCATTATTGGTGTTACCATGCTCCCTGTGGGCCATCAGAGAGTGAATTGGGACAGTAATTTTTAGAGTCATTGGAGTTTCAAGCTACTTCACAGTCTTGGCAGTGGACCTGGTGTGCTTTTGGATGTGGATGGCCTTCTTGCTGACACCTCGCGGGATCACAGGACGTTTTTTAAAAGGTTGAGCACCAAGTCACCACATCTCGTTAGTGACAGCAGTTGCTTCCTTCTTAGTTTCTCAATTTGTCACCTGTGCAGTGATTTATTACCTTCCAAAGCCGCAGTAATTGTATAATGATACAAAAATAATGACAAGCCATTCTGATAAACTTTATTACCTGTAGCATCTTGTATTCCACCTGCATTTCAGTATGCTCTTAGGATTACAGAGCACAGCCACATGGGCGACAGCTAGAAGGGAGGGTGGCTTCTTGGGCCTGGGAAGAAAAGAGAAAAATAAATGGGTCTCGAAGTCCCTGAACAGAGGCTAATAAGAAAAGGGCTGGGGTAGGTTAATTTCATTTAGGGCACAACATGTCAAATGGAGTTACCTATATTTTTATCCCAAGAATGCTCTTTTCATGTGACTGTGTTAAATTGGGAATACAGACTTGGATTTTTAAAATATCTTTAATGAAATATATGTTTACAAGAATGTATATAAACGGTGTGCAGTTGGATTTCCATTGTTTACATTAACTCCTACCTATCTAACTCTGGAGTGGCCCAGAGACACACATGCTCTAAAGGAGATTGTGGTTTCAAGGCCGGGGCTAGAGCAGGCTTTCTCAATCTTGGCACCATTTATAGTTGGACTAGATAATTCTTTGTTGGGGCTTGGGGGGCTTACCTGTGCATTGTAGAATATTTAGCTACCTTGACTTCTCCCTACTAGATACTAGTAAGTGCACCCCCCATAGTTGCAGCAATAAAAAAACTCAAGACATTGCTAAATGTCCTTTGAGGGACAAAGTCATCCCTAGTTGAGAACCATTGGGCTGGAGAAAGGCAAATCCCCAGCACAAGACTTTGGGAGCATGAGTTTTCTTCTAGTATGTAGCCAAAGGAATGTTTTCCTGGTTCTTTCTCTACTTATGTCACAGATTGAAACATAGCTTGCTCCCTAATAATACATTAATACTGGGGGTGCCTGGCTGGCTCAGTTGGTTGAGGAACCAACACTGGATTTCAGCGCAGGCCATGATGTCATGGTTCATGGGATTGAGCCCAATGTAGGGCTCTACACCAGGGATGTGGAGATGTGCTTGGGATTCTCTTTCTCTTTCTCTCTCTGCCCCTTTTCCACTTGTGCACACTCTTTCTTTCTCTCTTTCAAAACAAATAAATAAACATTAAAAAAAGAACAAAGCTAGTTTTTGGTATTCAACGCTCCTTATGGGTGGGAATGTGTTGCTTCTACTGGCTTCCTTTCTTTTCCCATACCTATTAGTTATGTATCTGCAAAACCAATCACCACAAAATATAGTGGCTTCAAGAAACAATTGATTATATTATAGTTCCTGTGAGCCAGGAATTCAGGAGTAGTTTTGTTGGGCATATCTAGTTGAGGGTCTCTCATGTTGTTGCAGTCAGGGGGTAGTCATCTGAAAGGTTGAGTGGGGGTTGGGGCTCCTCACATGATTGTTGGAATTTCCTCACCATGTAGGTTCTCTGTGGCTGCTTGAGCATCCTCACAACATGGCATCTAACTTCCTGAGAGCAAGTAGCCCAAGAGAGCAAGAGAAAACTGGGAGGAAGCCTCAGTGTCTGCTTTGATCTGGTCTCTGAGGTCACACACCACCACTTCTGCTTTTTTCCTTTCTTAGAAGCAAGTCACTAAGTTCAGCCCATGTACAAGGGAAGGAGAATTGGCTTCCACCTCTTGAAAGGAGGAGTATCAAGGAATTTGGGGACATATTTTAAAACCAGCGCATCCCCAGCACAAAGCTTTGTCTGCTTAGATACACTGGGCTACTCGTCAGCTGCGGCATGAAGCTTATTCCTAGATTTTGAACACCCCTACTTCTCCTACCTATAGTACCTCCAGACTGTCTTCCAGACCCCCCAATTCCCACCTAGGGCTCCCCCATGGAAAGCATCTGATAAGTTCATACAGGGAGGTTGTAAAATAAAGAAGGTTTGGAGTTTGGTCCTTCCCAGAGGTAGCTGCCACTTTATAGGAACTCCTAAATTTTGTTGGCCCTTGACCAAGAAAGTCATGCTCAGGGTAGGATTTCAGATCCAATGATAGTTGTGTGGAGGAGATTGAGAAAGACTGTTTGGTGCTGGGCCCTGGGACATGACTGCCACCTCCCTTCTAATCTCAGCCCTGTCTAGATTCCCAGCTCCATCTGAGTCCAGGGACCACCTCCCCAGCAGCTTTTGAGCCCAGATCAGATAGCACAAGGGTAAGGAGGACAGTTTCTGGAGCCAGGCCACTTGGGTTTAGATCCAGGTGCACCACCATGCCAGGAGGGGCTTGCTGACCGTCTGAGCTTTGTGTTTCCCTTTCATCGTGTAGAATAGTGACCAGAAGTGGCCATTGAGCCTGGGTGAATATTTCTCAGCCTTTAACTTGTATCCAGGGAGGTCTGTGTGATTGAGTGTGGGACCCTGGAATGTGCATGAAAGTAAGGTGCTCCTGCTGGGTGTGGTTCATAAACACCTCCCTTGTGTTTGTGTCTCCCCATCCCACATGCTGGGTGGAAGTAGGTGCTCAGAGCAACACTGCACATCACACGGTGAGAATGGCAGGCTACACCTGTCATTGGGGTGCTGAGTGACTGTGTAGGACTGAGCACCTGATTTTCTTACTAACAAACCTTTCCATGAGTGAGATAAATTTCTGTCATGTCAAACCTGTAAGCTTTCAGGGTTTATTTATTACAGCAGTTAGCATTGCTTAATAAATATAATTACCTTTAAACTATATAATGTTTGGGAAATTTAACCTTTGGGAAAATTAACCTTTCTTACCTCAGTTTCTTTATCTATAAACTGGGTATCCTGAAAGTCATGATCTTATTATCTCAGAGGGTCATAATAATGGACAAATGAGATCAATCCAAATAAAGCACATAGAACTGGCTCATAGAACATGCTCACAAAGCTTATCTATTCTTATTGCTAATTGGAATAAATAATCACCATCTGTCTGAACTCTGTTGTGTGGAAACGACTTTTTGCTTCAGAATAATTTCCCCTTCTGATTTATGGAGACTTGCTGGGATCCATCTGGGATCCAGCTAGAAGGCAAAGCTCTTGTGTGCTCTGGCCTAAGGAAAATCCAGGTGGGCAGTGGGGCTGGGGCTGATGATGGTCCTCTGTGATCCTAGCGATCCACAGGCTTGAGAGCTGAATCTGGCCATAAACATATCCAGTGTTCTTACTATACAAATACCTGAGAATCAGGCCATACCAAAGCAAGGCACTGGGTGGACGGCTGGCCTTGGTGAGAGGACAGTGGGACTCTGCAGCTAGGTGATGTCCATGGAAGTCACGTGGTGGCCTTCCCTAGGCATTTTCACCTTGCAGCATGGCGCCTTCACTATCCAGGCTGCTGGTCTTTGCAAACCCTCCTAAAACTAAAGGAGTAAAGCAGCCCCTGCTTCACCTTAAACAGCGCTTGTTCCTGCTTAGCCAAGCCTTTTCCCCGTTTGCACAAACATAGAGAGGCCGTTTTTGTTTTGTTGGTGGAGCTGGGGGTGGTGATGACTGGGTGCTGGGCGGGAGAAATTCACGTAGACTTTGCATCACAACCCGTTTTTCCCCACCGCCGTTTTTCTGTTTGGATATGTTGGGCACTCTAAGGGTATTTGTAGTAGTCCTAACAGTATTATCGAGCTGGGAGATGCACTTGGGGAAGCATTCACTACCTCAACATTTTGGCCACCTCTGTACAGGCCAGGGATTTACTGAGGTCAGCAATGGTTGGAGAATCAATAAAGCATTTCAGATAAAACTCCATTTTTGCCTCTAGCAAATTCCCAGTGTTACTTTGCCTTTGTAAACAACATCTTAAGGAATGCTGATTGTAAATCATCTCCAGTGCACCTCTACACCCCTCAGGCTGTGTGTTCTTCCTGATAATTTTATACCAGAGGTGAGAAAAGGGTCTCTGTGGCAGTGAAGACACGGAAGCCCAGAGGATTCAGGTGACCTATGTAAGGTTATGGTGAATTAGTGTGGGGTGGATAGACTCCCAGGCCTTTGCCCCTGCTTGGCATAGTCTCCAGACTCGCACTTAACTCAGGGCTTGGAAGAGCTCCTGACCTGGCTCTATGCCCTTGCACATCTGATGAGCCCTAACCAGTGGGCGGGCTGCAGGCAGCCACAAGTTCGGGAACATTGTCAGAGCTGGAGGCTTACATCAGCTGGGGGCTGGCCAGGCCGGTGGGGATTGAATTTGCCTCTGGATCTAATTACCCAAGAAGAAAAGAACGTCTCCCTGTCAATTACTTGAACTACCCTTTAAGCAATCTGCAGGCAGGTGTAAGCTGAGGATGGGTCTTGGCCTGGGAGGGAAAAATCCAGATGTGGGTATACTATGCAGCTGACCTATCGCTGGCTCAATGGGTCTAGGATATGGGCTCTATGGGGTTCTCATCAATCCAGAAAGAAGCACCTTCCAGCCTGTGGTTAGTGTGGTGGATGTTGGTTCATGTCTGCCCTTGGTGATGGACCAGGGTCAGCTGGAGTTCACTGCCCCACTCCTGGGCAAAATGGTGGCATGAAAGGGAACCAAAGCACACGTCATGCCCTCATAACTGACCTAAAGAACATAGGGCACAGGCCTAAAGATCCCTGCAGGGTTCTTTTAGCCAACCCTGCAGGCATCCCATTTCTGGAGAGCCAGCACGTTCCTGCACCGAGCAGGCGTTGACAGTGGACGTGTCTAGGGGTGGCTCTTCACCTGCAGAGTGAGGACTGGGACCCAGTTTTGTACCTGTGATGGCTCTGTCCTTACCCCAAGCTTCCAAGTCTCCTTCTGGAAGGAAAGTGGGGGAGCTGGCTGGTGGCACACACAGGTGCCCGAGCAGGTCAAGGGCCCGGCAGAAGATGCAGCTGTGGCCCTGTGGGTAGAGAGCACCGGAGTGGACAGCAGGTCACCAGTGACATCTTGATTAGTGAGGGTTAAGGGTCTATGGTAATGTCACTTAGAGTTCAGTGTGCCGCAGTCAGCATCTGGGCTCACAAGAGCCAATGGTTAGATTTTCGGCAATTTGGTGAACAGATTGATACCCTCTTGATAGTTTCTAACTGGCCATGGTGGGAATATTTACACCATAAAAGCTGGCAATGCTCCTCCCACCCAGTTGTTAAACATTAACCAGAACACCCCTACAGAGGGCTCCCTGATTGGGGGGGTGGGGGTGGTTCCCTGCCTCATGCTAGACATGCCCAGATTTTGCTACGACTTACATATTTCCTCTCGCTTATATCCGAGCACCCTCTCTCCTGATGTGTGTGCCTGAAGGTCTCTGCATTTCTCTGCTCTGGCAGGTGTGTGGCAGGCTGCAGTTCTCTCCTGCTGGGTTGGAATCCTGTGTCCCCTCTGCTAGGGGAGAGGCCGGCCAACCTTGAGGTGACACGGATTCCTCGTGGCGCTGCCTGTCAGATGCAGGAACCGAGCTGCTCTGACCTCCAGATTCTCTTGTTCCTCTGTCTTCCCAGGCCCTGTGGCCGATTGCTGCCATCTGCTCCTTTCTGTTCCTCGCTCTCAGGGCGGACCCTCTGCTGGGCCAGCAGACGCTGCAGAGACGCACACTGGGCTGTGTCCGCCTCTGGCATCGGACGCATCTCGGATCTTCTGTTCTTGTACCTTTCAGGGCTTAGCTCACCTAGGGGAGGACAGTCTTCTGAAGGCAGCTCCCACTTCTGGGTGCTCACCGTGTGCCAGGAACTGTGATGTAGCCTGACTATCTCAGCAGCACTGCTGCCAGTGCTGTGTCACCCATGTGTCACCGACAAGGGATGGTGGCCGGCTGTGCCTGTCGCACCTGCTGCTCAGCTACTAAGGGGCAGGAGAGGGACCCAAAGGCAGGTCTTTGGCTTCAATGTTCCCACTCACAATGACTATTTCACTGTCCTTCTGTCCCAGTGACAGTGAGGGACATGCCATGATGGTTGGGAGTGACCATCACCTTGGACCTATGTAGCACTTGCGGGTTTTGGACCCCTTTGGTGACCAGCGGTGACGTGGTGCTGGCGCAGCTCTCAGAGCCAGTTTGCTGTGTTTGGGATGGACAATGAGGAGAAAAATACGTTTCAGATACATTGCTTGCTTTTTGTACTGGTTTGCCAGGGCTCCACGGGCCTGGTGGTCCAAACAACTGACATTCATCGTCCCGCAGAACCTGAGTTTTTTTTCCCCCTCTATCTATCTATCTATCTATCTATCTATCTATCTATCTATCTATCTATCTATCTAGCATCTATGAGAGAGCGCATGAGTGAAGAAGAGAAAATCACACGAGGGGCAGAGAGGGAGAGAGAGGATTCCACATAGGCTCCACAAGTCAGGACAGAGCCCAATGTGGGGCTCAAGCTCACCCAATGTGAGGATTGAGTTCAGGAACCGTGAGATCATGACCTGAGTGGAAGTTGGATGCTTAACCCACTGAGCCACCCAGGCGGTCTGGGGTGGGGCCCTTCTGGTGAGGGAGAATCGGTTCCAGTCTTTGCTTCCAGCTTCTGGTTTACTGGCCACCTGTGGTGTCCTCGGCTTGTACAGTGTCACCCAGATCTTTGCCTTCATCCACACATGGCCTCCTCCCTGTGCACGTCTGTCCCTGGGTCTACGTTTCGCCCTTTCGTAAGGACGTGGTCATATTGGATCAGGGCCCACCATCTTCACTACATACATCTTTAATGACTCCATTTCCAGGTAAGGTCACGTTTTGCTGTCGTGCTCTAAGAGGGGTTAGGGCTACATTTTGAGGAGGCGCCACTCACCTGGAATGAGTTCGTTCATACCAGCCCTCAAGCCGAGAAAAACTATTTAAGGAAAAGCTTTGTTCTTTCCATTTGTTGCCATAAAACTTTTTCTGTACTGAAACTCCTGATCAAACGAAGTAGGCGCATGCTCTCTCTCCTGCACTGACCCCTTCTCCTAACCATATTCAGAGCAGCTCCCTAGGCCATCTGGGGTGTCTTCCTAGGCCCCTAAGGATGTCCCCTGACCCTTGGATATGGTGAAACGACACACAAGGTCAGTGCCTCTCCCCCTGTCCCCCCACCCCCATTGTGATGTCTGAGCTGTTTCACTCCCAGACCCCAGAGTTTTCTCCTCTAATGGGCTTTGTTTTGTTTTGTTTTTCTTTTATAGTTTATTGTCAAGTTGGTTTCCATATAACACCCAGTGCTCATCCGCACAAGTGTCCTCCATGCCCATCACCCCCTTACCCCCCTCCCCCATCAGCCCTCAGTTTGTTCTTTGTATTCAAGAGTGTCTCATGGTTTGCCTCCCTCCCTCTGCCTAACTATTCCCCCCTTCCCCTCCCCCAATGTCCTCTGTTAAGTTTCTCCTGTTCCACTTATGAGTGAAAACGTATGGTATCTGTCCTTCTCTGTCTGACTTATTTCACTTAGCATGGCACCCTCGAGTTCCATCTACAGTGCTATGAATGGCCAGAATCACTCTTTCTCATGGCCATGTAGTACTCCATTATACATATATTTTTTAATGTTTTTTATTTATTTTTGAGAGACAGAGAGAGACAGTGTGAGCAGGGGAGGGTCAGAGAGAGAGGGAGATACAGAATCTGAAGCAGGCTCCAGGCTCTGAGCTAGCTGTCAGCACAGAGCCCGATGTTGGGCTCGAACTCACGAACCATGAGATCATGACCTGAGCCGAAGCTGGATGCTTAACGAACTGAGCCACCCAGGCACCCCCTCCATTGTACATATAAACCACATCTTCTTGATCTATTCATCAGTTGATGGACATTTAGGCTCTTTCTATGATTTGGCTATTGTTGAAAGTGCTGCTTGAACATTGGGGTACATGTTACTGGGCTTTATTTTGATTATAATGTGAATGTTCTGAGCCCTGCAGGTGGAACATGCAGGCTGGATGAAATGCTCTGGCTGATTCTAGCCAAGCTAGTGGCCGCTGCTGATTGGGCTGTTAGAAGCTTCACACCCAGTGTATGATCCCACGGATGGAATAAGCGCTCGCTCACAGACTTGGGTGTGATGGATGTGGCTGCAGGGGGAGGGACAGTGAGCCTTGACTGAGAACTGAGGACCTGGACTGGCTGCAGGAGCAGTGAGGGCTGGGGAGGGGGCAGAAGCCGCGTAGCCTTCGGATGCCGCTCCTGGGGTTATCAGCAATGTTCTCTTGGGGGCGTGGCTGGTAGATCCCGGAGGACCTTCTGTGTCTCTCCTACCCACCAGCCCCCCACTGATGCTCTTTCAATTATCAACTAAGTCTTCGGGGCTTCATGGTGACTCCCCAAACTCAATCCATCATCCACATATTTCTCCCAGACTTGACCATTTATTTATTCACCCCCTTTCTTCACTCACCAAAGACAAGACTGGCTGGAGGGGGGTAAAAGGGGGAAAGGAGAGTGTTCTGGGCCTAGAGACAAAGGGCCGAAGGGGGTGAGAATGCAGCACGGGCCTGACATTAGAGAAGGTGGATCTGTCTGGAGGGAGAAAGAAGAGGAGTGGACATGAGAGCAGGGATCTTGGCATCATGGCCTCATGTCAGTGAGATCCGCACTAAGCCTAGATGTTTCCAGAGGGCACTGGGCTCTTCTACCCACGAGAGGCCTGAGTGACCACTCTGGAGGTGTGGGGCATGGTTCCGAAGCAGGTAACATAACCGTTGGAAGATGTGCGAAGGGCTCTTGTAATAACGTACGTGTTCGCCTACTCCCTGCTCGGCCCTCCTCTCTGTGTTTACAGCGAGTAGGTGGTTTTTGAGGGGCCACCCCTCCAGCAGGGGGGCTCCCTGCTTGCCGCTGGTGGGGGGAGCTCTCCCTTCCCTTCACGGGGGTGAAGCAGCTACAGGGCTGGTAAGCTCCAGCCCGAGCCCTGTGCATTTTTTTCTCATCCCTCCAAAATACTGGGAGAGCAGGAGGCTGTCAGCTGTGTTTCCTGCATTGTTTGAAGTGTTGTTCGAAGAAGTTTCTGAGTGCAAAAGCCAGATGGAATACAATGGAGACACAAAATGAAATTGCTCTTTACAGGAAATACAGGTGCAATAAAGTGGAGATACACTTGTTTCAACGCTGCAAATATCCTGAGATTTCTAAAGGCTACTGGGTAGATTAAGCACAAGTGGGCATCAGCAAAGTAAATGGGGAAGGCTGGTCAGAGAGGTTGCTGGGGTGCATGCGTGCATGTACGTACACGCACAGGTACCTGTGTGTGTGACTGGGAAGCACGGACTGGACAGACTTGATGGAAGCACTTTGAGCAGCAATTAAACACAGAGGCTCTGCTAGAGCAAGAGCCCCAGCCCCTTCCCTGCCCGCCTTCACCTCTCTGCTCTGTACCCCTTTGCTCGCTGTTGCCTCTGTGCAGAGAATGTGAGCACCTCCCCGGTGCCCAGTAGGCCCACAAATATTTCACATGCCATCTCTGCAAAAGGGGAGACTCACTTCCTGAAATAGGACCCTTTCACACTGGCCTTGACTCCTTACTATGACCTGGCACTTGGCTCTTTATACCACAGTCAGTCACCAGCCAGCATGTATTGATTTAAGTATATACCTTATTTCCACTTGCTGTAGGGCTGAGCTTACAGTCAAGACTGGACCTACAGAGGCACCTGAGTGGCTTAGTCGGTTAAGTGTCTAATTTTTGATATCAGCTCAGGTCATGATCTCACAGTTTCATGAATTCAAGCCCCAGCTCTGTACTGAGAGTGAGGAGCCTGCTTGGGGTTCTCTCTCTCCCTCTCTCTCTACCCCTTTCCCCCACCTCTCTCAAACTCTTAAATAAATAAATAAACTTAACAAAAATAGACTGGACCTACAAACCTGCAGTTTGCAGGTCTCAAGGGATTTTGTTTCACTTGACTGGTGCTATTTACTTATTCATTTGTTTGTTTATGCCTCCATGACTGGTTGGGGCGATCACTTGCTGGTTAGTCATAGTTGTTCATTGCTTTGCTTGCAGTTCATGTGACAATAAAAGTACCTCCCTCCAGCCCCCCTCCCCATGAAAGACTTGTGTTTCTTCAATTCAAGATGTGAATCAAAGTTTGAAGCAGGGAGAGTCTGAGACAGCAGGTTCTTGTAAGTCCTCAGTAAGTTTGCTATCTGAAGTTAAAATGGGTAAAGTGTCATTGAACCTCCCTTGTGTTCAATGCTTCTTTTTCTGAGAGCTTTGCACTTTGGTCCCCAGACAAGTTGAGTTCAGAGGAAACAAGTGGTTGGAACTCATAAGAAGAACTCATTGCTTTTCCATGGATTTCCAGTGTTGGGTCCAAACGGGAAGGAGGCAGGGGTGGAGACCAGTTACTCAGCCTGGAGACTCTTCTAAGCTGATCTCATCCTTCCTGACTCATTCTCAGTGCCACTCACTGCTGAGGACTGCCTGGAGCCAGTGCTCTGAGCAGTTAGCTGGGTTTCACCCCTGCCTGCCCACAAGCCCTCATGTCCTTGTATTCACTGAGGCATCTGTTCAAGACATGCTTAGGGAATGCTTGGGGACCAGGTGCACTCTTGGGATGCTGGGGACACAGCAGTGACCACAGACACCAATTCTTGCCTCCATAGGACTTACATTCTAGCATATCGGTGGGGAAAGGGGGACTGAGAAGAAAATAAATCAGTAAATTACGTGGTGTGTTAGGAGGAGACAGACCAGATGCTATGGGGATTGGGATAGGCCGGCAAGTGCAGCAGGTGGGGAAATGACATGATGTTAAATAGGCTGGTCAGGGTAGACCACTGAGAGGGCCATTTGATGTAGAACATGAAAGGAGTGAGGGATAGTAATGTAGATATCAGGGGCAAGAACATTCCAGGCAGGAGAGCTGTTCAGTGCAAAGGCCCCAAGGTAGGAACAGATCTGCTGTGTCTGAGAAACAGAGAGTAGGCCAGTGGGATGGTGACAGGGAAGGGGGAAGCAATAGGGCAGGAAAGCAACTGGGGAAAGCAGAGGGCCTCGCAGGCGATTGTGGGGACTTCGCCATTCACTCTGCTGAGGACAGGGGCCATCTCAGGGTTTTGAGCAGTTTCATGATCTGCTTACTTTTTATTAAGATCATTATGGTAGCCTCTGGAGGAGCAGGGGTGGAAGCCAGGGTTCATTTTGGAGGCTTATTGCACTGGCCAGGAAAGAGGTGACAGTGACTTGGACCCGAGTGTTGCACTGGCCCTGGTGAGAAGTGGCTGGATTATGGACAGACTGACAGGCAGAGGAACCATTCATGTCTGTCACTGTGGTCCCTCTGGGGGGCAGGGCAGTTGGGGGATTTACTCTGCCCATCCTGTGCCACATGCTAACCCATGAACTTCACAGGCATGTGATCTCATTTAATCCCCTGGCATCCTGCTGAGGTAGATAAGGTTTCCCCCATTTTACAGAAGAAGTTGAAGACTAAAGAGATAAACAACTGGCCCACAGAGCTGATGAAGGACAGAAGGGGCTGCCTCACTGTTACTAGACTCCCTACCCTCCTCCAAATTGAAAAAGGTTTGGTAGTTTCTGATTCCAGTGGAAGGAGCTGATGCACTGCCTGAGTGAGGTCAGCTGTGACTCGGTCGGCAGGGTCTGAAGGACAGAGTCTTTACAGAGCTTGGGAAGTCTCTGTGTGTCCCTGTGTCAGGTGGTTCCACAGATAGGGGGACAGTGGCTCACCTGCTCCTTCCTGCACTCCCCACCCAGCCCATGCTATGCCCTAAGCAGGCTTCTCTTGCTCTGCTTCAGTTTTAGCTGGCCTTGAACTTCACTCTTTAACCAAAGCCATGACTGAATAAGATCAGATTCTACTCTTTTCTAAAATGTGAATTAAGTCCCAAAGAAATAGAAGGGCAATTTGGACCCAAATCTAAACTTGTACATGTCCAGGAAGTTAAGTGGATTTTCCTGTGGGCTCAGCATTGATGAGTGGGGCTAGAACTGAGGATAGAGGTAATACGTTCCTTTTTTTGTTTTTGACATTTATTTATTGCTGAGAGACAGAGAGAGAGATAGAACATGAGCAGGAGAGAGGCAGAGAGGGAGGGAGACACAGAATCCAGAGCAGGATGCAGGCTTTGAGCTGTCAGCACAGAGCCTGTTGTGGGGCTTGAACCCATAAACTGTGAGATCATGACCTGAGCTGAAGTCAGATGCTTAACTAACTGAGCCACCCAGGCGCCCCCGAGACGCTAAGTTCTGTGCATGCTAGAGACAGCTGCTAACATCTGGGTCCAACGCCAGTCTTGCTGCCATTGGCTGCCCTGAGTCCTTCTTCAGTTTCTATGTGAGAGGGCAGAAAATCTGAGCTGAAGTCACCATTGCACATGGTCATTGTGAGAGGCACATCACTCACCTTCTACCTCACCCTCAAGTCAAGTGAAGGGGCTCAAGAGAATTGGGGGTGCTTACAACAAGACGATGAAGTTCATATACTAATTCCAGTTTCAGTGTCTGCTTAGACTGACAGCTTTCTGGTCTGGCCTTATACCTGGAAGAGCAGGAGAAGAGAAAAACAGGTAGAGAAGCAGTGTGGACACAGAGGTGAACAAAGGCGAGTCTGTATTTTGGTGTTTCAAGGGGGCATTTCTGTGGGTCTAGCACACAATGTGGAGATGCCCATTATGCCTGTTGCCCAATGGTGGTAGACGCTGGCACCAATAGACTGGAGTGTACAGGGCATGGCATCACTCGGTACGAGCTACTCTAACAAAATCACCATATACTTGGGGGGCTTAGATGACAAACGTTCATCTCTCACAGTTCTGGACGCTGGGAAGTCCAAGGTCAAGTTGCCATCAGGTCAGGCATAAATGAGGATATGCTTCTTGGTTCGCAGATGATGGTTTTCTCGCTGTGACCCTGCATGGTAAAAAAGCTGGATGGGCTTTCTGGGGCCTCTTCTGTAAGGACACCAACCTCCTCATCCACAGCAGCTCCACCCTCATGGTCTGATCACTGCCCCCCCCCCCACCCCGAGGCCTCACCTCCTAATAGTATCACATTAGGAGGTACTATTTTAATTCACATGGAATTTCAGGGGTGGGGGACACAGACATTCAATTATCCACACAATAAGAGACATGGGATGGAATTAGACCTCCCATCCTCCCAAGGTTAAGTAGCTGACACAGGTTAAGTATTGATACTTGCATTCTCAATCTGGAGTAGCCAGGCCTAGGGGGCCTGAGGTGGGAGGACCAAGGGGCCAGGGTTCCCTCCTGCCAGCAGGCAGCCCTGCAGCTGAGCCCAGAGGGAGGGAAGTGAACAACATTTAAATTACACATGAGATGGAAGTTTAACACTTATCTGGCTTTTCATAACCAGAAGTGAACAGGAAGTCATGAAGTTTGAGGAAAGTGGTAAAGAATGAGAATGGGAGATGGAGTGAGGTTTAATTAAAGATGGTGACTGGAGAAAACTCACGCTTACATGTTGAGACTGCTCAATAAATGAGTTACATGCATTTATATAATTGAAGCACAACTGATTTCAGAAAAAAATAATAAAACAACAACCATCAGTTATTCAAGCCAGACCTGCACCGAGCTAGCTGGCCTGTGAATAGCTCCACGGCATGGCCTGGACCCCTCACTGGGGGGCTGCATTGAACTCTTGCAGTTCCTCAGGCCAAAGTGCAGAATCAAAGGTCACCTTTGTCGCAACACAAGTGGGAAAGCCCTTCAGAAACATTTCATGAGTGCTGACTGATTAATAATTAAGGTATACAAGACAAGGAGAAAATAAAAGGAAGACTTTCCCAAGCATCTTACAAATGGGAAAACCCCAAAGAGGCAGCAGGCAGCCACCATCTGGTAGGAGCCTCATCCACACTGGAGCATGTTCTTGGCCAACTCTTCGTGATGGTGAGTTTTGTGGAATCTTTGGAACAACGACAGCCACAGGGGCTGCCTGAACCCTTAATGCTCACGAGTCAGGGAGTGTTTCCAAGCAGCTGGGGAACAGGCTGGCAAAGGGCATCTTCTTCGTGTGTAAACCTTCTTATAGAAGCACGGAGGACTTTTCTCAAAGATGGAAAACACGTTCCTAATCCCCCAATTCCCTTCTTTCTAACAGGATCACTCGCTTTTTCTTGGCATAGTTTGTGTTTTGGCCACAGCATCTATATTTTTACACAGTTAACATCACAGTGGAGATACAGCTTGGGTCTCTAAGTAAGCGTAGACTCCCAGTTACTCCTCTCCATAGTTTGAGAATATTTTGTCATGAATGCCAGGGTACCTCAAACTGTACGCATCTGGTTATTTGTGTTTTTAAGATCCTTTGTGTGACTGTAGAGAACATCTTCATCTATGTAGTTTTCTGCTTTTGGATGAAGTTCTGCAGATATATTGCCAAAGGTGGGATTCCCGGAGTCAAATCAAGTGGCTATTGTTGCCCATGGCTGTGTTATCCTGTTGGTGGCCCCGACTTGCACAGTGTACACTGTGTGACAGGGATCTTCCTGGGGGTGTGGGCGGGTTGTCCCATGAGTGCAGTTCCCAGGCAGAGCCACACGGCACAGGAGAAGGGAGTGCTGGCCTATTTGCAGGCAACTTGTTCACCAGGTTAGAGTTTTGAAGGAATTGAGTTGGCTTTCTAAGTCTTATACACAGAGGGTATTTATTCATCTTTTATACCTCCGCATGATAAATTGTGGTTAAACTCTTTTTTTATTATAGTTTATTGTCAAGTTGGTTTCCATATAATACCCAGTGCTCATCCCCACAAGCGCCCTCCTCCATGCACATCACCCATTTTCCCCTCTCCCCACCTAGTTATAGTTAAACTCTTAAGAGCCTTCTGTCTGTCTGTCTGTCACTATAAGCCCTACTGCCCTTCAGGTAGGATGGCATACAAGTAATTTATTCACTTTAAGTCTATTTTAAGAAATGGTTCTTGTACCCAGATCGGTGTGGCTAGATCTCATGGGAGGGCAAAAGTGAAGAACATACGACCCTTGCTTAGGCGAAGCTTCCTTTAACCTTGTTGACGTTCTCTGAGTGCTGCTTCATGGTAATGATAATCATCAGACCCATGGGAACACTGATTCTGAGCCAAGCACTGTCTACACCTGACCATCTCATTTCATGTGCACAGCCATCCTCTGATCCAGGATCTGTGATTGTCACTCTTTATAGAGAAGGAAATTAAGGACAGAGAGCACATAGCTAACAATTGGGTTTATTGGACCATGAGGTGGAAAGTTGACTAAGTCTCAGTCTCCAGCACTAAGGGGGTCACTACATGTGTGTGTGTGTGTGTGTGTGTGTGTGTGTGTGTGTGTGTGATACACCAGTAAGTAGATAGAACAGACCTTCCAGTGGCACTGACAGCTCGCAGAAGAGGACACCTACCCCATGCTGGATTGGGGGGTCAGGGTATGGTCAAAGTTTCCACAGGAGCAGATGACAACTAAATTGTTAGGCAGCAATAGGAGTTAGATAGGAGAAGGATGCCCTGTAGGTAAGGAAAGAAAAGATTTACTCAAGAAAGACTAACTCATAATACGTGAGTCAAGGGTAGGGGTAAATTGTGGGCCCAGGCACTCTGGGGGAGTTGTCAAATCAAGGGGGTCAAATCATTGTTGAGGGGGAGGGAACATGTTAGGAGCCATTTCTGAACTGGGAGGGGAGTGTGGGAGAAGAATAAAGCTGGGCCTCTAGCTTCCCACTGGGGGCTGTGGCTGGGCCTCAGAGACGGTCGGTAATGGGTGAGACAGGCTGTCCGAGAGGGTTTGATGATGTTTCTTGATTTCTTCAATCAACACTTACTTCTTTTATTTGATTATGAAGGTTATTTCTTTGATGTTATGGACTGAATTGTTTGCCTTCCAAATTTATATGTTAAAGCCTAATCTCCCAATGTGACTGTATTTGGAGATAGAACCTTTAAAGAGATAATGAACAGTAAATAAGGGCTTGAGTGGAAGTGGTCCTGAACCTAGTATGACTGGTGTCCTGATATGAAGAGGAAAAGTCACCAACACTGTAAGAACACACAGAGGAAAACCATGTGGGGGCACAGTGAGAAGGTAGAGTTCATCTACAAGCCAAAGAGAGAGGCCTCAAACTAAATTTTCCCACACTTTGATTCTTGGACTTCCAGCCTCCAGAGCTGTGAGAAAATAAATTTCTATTGTTTAAACCAACTCCATCTCTGATATTGTGTTACAGCATCCTAACACAGCAATACAGTCGACTTAAGAAATACCATCGATTTTGTGGGGGAAGAAAAAATTCCACTTCATTCCATGTATATATCAATTGCAGGGGTGTATCCAAATTTCACAAATGTTGAAATGTGAGAGACTATGCATAATTCCCAGATTTGGAATTAGCAGAGCAGGGGATGTAAACTATTTTGATACCCATTGCCAAACATTGTAGGTAACACTATTATTCCGAACTTTCCTAACCTGGACACTGGACTTCAGATCTAATGCAGCCAGCAGATAAAAAGCAAAACTATGATTTCTCTCTCCTGGATACAACAGACAAGTTAACTCAGTATCGACACCAGGGTGTTCTTATCTTTTTGTGTTTGATTTGATTTTAAGCTAGGAAGTAATGGCTATCTTTCAGACACAGAACCAATACAAAACATAAGATGCAATGCCATTGTCCCAGAATTTTGATGGCGGTGCAGTGCAGTGGTGAATATGCTCCATTATACAGGAGCCCCACTGTCACTGCCAGGTCAGGACCCCACGGTGACAGCGGGTGTTCCATCTCCAACCCTCCTTGGGGCTGGCTAGAATAAAGGAAGCCTCCAATATTTATGACCAAAGACCCCCTGTTATCTGCACATCTTGGCCACACCTGGCTCATTGCTCACGCGGCCCCCAGCTCCAGGAAATGAGGCCGAGAGATGTGCAGAGGCCTCACTTAGGACATACTTTCCTTACTGTGGATGGAATCCATGCTTTTGCTTCTTTTCCAAGATTCCATCTTTAAGGGGTCACTGCCCCACCCACAATACCATTGTGTCTTTAAAAGAATTACTATGTGGCAAATTTCTGGATTCATATCAGTTTTAGGATAATGATCCAAAAGATAGAACTTTGTGTTTTATTTGGACTATGCTTTGCTTTAACCTTGTTCTTGGTACAATATCTTTAATATAGATCTGTATGTCACATATATTGCTGTAACATTGTTTTCATATAACCATATTTGACACCCCATTTGACAATGTCAACATTTACAGTGGTTCCTCAATACATTTGACAGTATCAGCCCTTAAAATGTTTTCACAATACTTACATGTAAGCACATTTGACAGGATCAGCCGTTGAAATGTTCCACAAACTATGCATTCAGAGTTTCAAATACCAGCAGGTAGCATGTTCACAATATCTCCACATAGTGACTGCTTATTTATTCAGCATGCTTTTTTTTCTTTTTCTTTTGAAAACTTACGAAACACCTGGCTTTGTGATAGGCTCTTTTTGACATTAGGTACAGAGATCATTATGATTTAACTGACACTTTCATAAAACTCTTAGTGAACGATATCAAGTAACTACTAACCAGTGTGTATGGAGTACTTGCTGTGTGCCATTCACTGGTCCAAGTGGTCTCCAGGCAGCAACTCCTTGATCCTTGCAACCTCCTTTTGATACACAGTAGCTTCTATCAATCCCATTTTACAGATGAGGAAACAGAGGTACTGAATGGATAGTGGTTTGCCTGAAAGCACATAGCTGGGAAAAGGCAAAACTGGGATTTAATCTAAGCGTTTTGCCCCTAGACCTCTCGTGCTTTCTTTCCTCACTACATTATGTCACATCATAATTATCATGATAGTGCGTGAGCAAAGAGTGTAGTGAAGTGCTTTGGGGGCAAGGCAAAGGGGCCATCTACTGTCTGGAGGTGTTGAAAGAAGCCTTCCGGTGAAGGAAATATTTGAAGAAATTTCAAAGGTTTAAGAGAAGTTGGGTCAAATGGAGAAGTTAGGAAAACATGAGAGTATGTGTGAATTCCAGAGGACACTTAAGAGGTGAAATTGGTTAGGGGTCACATTTAGGGCAGGGCTGGGAGGGGTGTGTGTGATAGAAGCAAAATTGGGAAGGACTTTGAATATGTTAGGAGGCAAAATGTTTCCTCTACCTTCTTAGGTTCTGTGCCTGGGGCCTGCATATTAAATTAAGAAAAGACAGGGGGAAAGGCACACAATTTTTATCAATATTTATGGGTATAAGAAGTTCATAGAAAAGAAGTAAAACTCACAGAAGTGGTTAGATTTGGATGCTCATGTACCATTTTAACAAAGGAAAGAAGGACTGAACTTCAAGAACAGTAAGTTGTAGAGAAGTAACTTGAATATATTAAAGGAACTAATGGAAGATAAAAGTTATTTTAGTAAGGTCTGTTTATGCAAACTCATCTCAGTCTTGACTCTCTACCTCAGGTGACAGGAGTCCCTCTGCCCTTCCTGGTGAGGGTGGGTGTGGGCTGTTAGACCCCTTCACAAAGGGAAATTGATGCTCTTTTTAGAGGTGGTTAAGCCAAGGGCAGAGAAGTCTTCCTACATCTGTTCATCCTTAGTCGCCTTAAAGTCGAAATAGTACTGATGCCAGTGTGGCACATTCTGGGGCAGGTCTCCTGACCCCCTTCAATGCCATGCTGGGAAATTTTGGGCTTTATTTTATAGGATGAGAGGTTTTAAGCCTTAGGTGACATGGTCAGATTTGTGTGCTTGAAAACACATTGTGGCTGTGTGTGGGGAAAGTCTAGAAGGCGAGAGCTGGGCACAGGGAGGCCTGTCCGGTCTGGGCTCCACCACAGAGAGAGAGAGAGAGAGAGAGAGAGAGAGAGAGAGAGAGAGAGGAGGCGGGGTGCTGCTTTGGGACCCCCGCTCTCATTTCTGCCCCTCTGAAGGAAAACTGGGATTTCAGTTTTCATGTACCCTGTGCGGCTGCTGTTTGTAGGCCCCTTCGGGCTGCGGGGCTCATCCTTGCTGCTTCTAAGACGCCCAGCCCCAGAGCCTCTTGAATTCTACAGAGGCTGCCCAGGGAGCAGCCACACACGGGTCACCCCAGACCTCTTGAAGGGCCTCTGCAGAGGCTGTGCCCAGGAAGTTGCCTCTGCACCGGCTCTGCTGCCCCGTCCCCAGCAGCTCTGTCGTGCTTGGTGCTGCTTTCAACATCCTTCATGCTTCCTCCACAGATAGACACCTTCGGAGATCAGATGTTCCTAGGGGACCTTTACTTTTCTTCTTTGTGCTCGAGCATGGGGAAGCTCCCACAGATACATGCACAGGGGCAGGAGGAAGGAGGGGATCCCCTTGTTCCCCTCCCTTGGCACAGACTGGTGGAGAATATCGCCCTGCTCACCCCTGTGCGGCCCTGGGAAGCCAGCCCTTCCTCACCCGCTCTTCCTGCTCAACGGCCTCGCTCTCCCTCTCTCGCTGCCCAGGTTCCTGGGAGACAAACATCCTGTTGGGCTCTCCCAGCTCCTCCCCTCCCCGAGACAGTATCTTTCCAGAGCCGGGCTCATAGCTTAATGATGTTCCTCCAATAAGGGGTAGGTAATTGATTGTTAAGTGAAAATATAAATTGTAATTGAATCCGTCACATTTCAGTTTTTCATTATCGTGTGACAAGTCTCTTAGTGGTTTTGCAAGGACTGCGGGGATGGGGGGAGGATAGAGAGAGAACTGTCCTGTGTTCCCACATCCAGCGTGGTAGCTGGGCTCCCCTGGGCTCTCGCACATGTGAGAGTGTGTGTGCTGTGTACACACTCACTCTGCACAGGGTCAATTGAAGCTGCTCTCAGGAAGTAAGGTGAAATGCTTCCAGGCCCATGGCTGCAGGACTCAGGTCCAGTTTGAGCTTCAAGTTTGTATTTCTAGCTTCCTTTTGGACGCTTGGATTCTTTAATGGGCTCACACACACTATAGGCATCATGCCAAGTGTGTTCACTGTTCTCCTTAATACTAAGTAGGAAATAAAACATGGTGATTGAGAAAAGTGGGTTTGTGGGGGCTCCTGGGGGGGCTCAGTCGGTTGATTGAGCATCTGACTTGATTTCAGCTCAGGTCATGATCCCAGGGTCTTGGTATTGAATGCCACATCGGGCTCCATGCTGAATATGGAGCCTGCTTAACAGTCTCTCTCTCTCTATCTCTCCCCTCTTTACTCCCCTACTGCCCCGGTACTTTCTCTCTCTCTCAAGGAAAAAAAAAAAAAGCAGTAGGCTTGTGATCCAGGCTTTGATTAGTGTAGTCATTCTGCCATTTACTCTGCAGGCTTCAAATTTACTAACCTTCCTATGCCTCTATTTTCTCATCTATAAAGTAGGGATAATTACTGTTTACTGCTTAGGACTATTGTGAGGATTGGATAGGGTTAACTTAGGGGAAGCACTTAGAAAAATATACGTGGGGGCCACCTGGGTGAGTCAGTTGGTTAAGCATCTGACTTCGGCTCAGGTCATGATCTCATGGTTCATGGGTTTGAGCCCTGCATTGGGCTCTGTGCTGACAGCTCAGAGCCTGGAGCTTGCTTTGGATTCTCTCTCTCTCTCTCTCTCTCAAAAATAAATAAACCTTAAAAAGAAAGAAAAATACACATGATAACAAGTCAATAATTATTAAAAATTACTAGGATTATTTTTTAGAGACAATTTTGTGTTGGTATGAGCCTGGGTACCTAAGACACAGAGGCCGAGGCCAAACTCCTATATTAGTGGTTTTTTGGGGAAAGGGCAGGGTTAACCCCCAGTAGTAAGAGTGAGGGGGAAAAAGGGGAGGGAAGGCAGAGGGGGAAGGAGAGCGCATGATGGTGGGGTCTTTGTGGGGTTTCCAGTTTGCTCCAGCTTCATGGAAACACAGCATGTGTCTCTGTCACAGGAAGTTTCTCCAAAGGGACTAGATGGAATGATGCATTTCAGACTAGTCCAGGGAGAAGTTAGGGGGAAGGGGGAGGTGGACGGGAAAGAAACTTATCTATTGGCTTTCCCTAGCCTCTGTCTCTGGCCAAAATTCACTCCTCTGCGGGGGGCTGGGGGGGGATGTTGAGTCGCTGGAATTTCTGCACTGAGTTATTCAGCCCCTCCTGGCAGCTGCAGGGGAGATGAGAGCCTCTGTGTACCAGATGGGGGGGGGGGGGCTGACCTGACTGCGGAACTCTGGAGCTTCCTGCCAGGGGAAGTGAACAGGAAGGCTTACTAATGCCATCCCTCTCCACCAAGTGCTTAGGGCACAGGGGAAATGGTGGCCGAGGATCTGCATGCACCCCTTAGCTGAGGTCTGGGGGATACACGGGGCCAGGTGAACCCTTGCAGACATATAAGCTACACCCCATATTCTCCCTGTGTTGCTCACATCAACTCATACCCTCGGGAGTTTTTGTTTTTTAAAATTTCATATGAGAAAACAATGCTCCAAATTTCCCCCTGAACAGAAAGGTGCTAACTCACTCCTTTAAGGAATGTAAGCTCTATTAAGGCAATGAATCTATCTATCTCTATCTCTATCTTTTTATATATTTCTATATATTTCTATGTTGATATCTATCTATATCTGTTTCTATCTCTATCTCTATCTGTATCTATATATACTTTGAAACTGTTTTTATTCCCATCTTGTAGTGAATTATGTGCCATCTACAGATGCCAGTCACTGTGTTGGATAAGATCTATCCATAGTTTCCTCCATTCATTTCTTGTTGATATTTAATTCACATAAGATAAAAATGCATAGATGTTAAGGATTTGATTTGATGAGGTGTAACGATTCTGTGCACTCACGTGGCCCTCTTTCATTTCTCTGATCAAATTCCTCATCTTTTCACACATATTGTTGATGATTTCTTTTAGCTCTTTTAACATAGTTAGCATAGATTTTCTTTCTTGCTGATTCCCTGTATGATAACTCCAACATCTGGACATTCTCTCAGTTGGATTCCTTTACTCTCTTCTTCTTTAGACCATGGACCACGTTTTCTTGCTTCTTTGTGCATTTCCTGGTTTTTCAGCTCTGTATCAGAATGTATGTATAAAAGAACAGAAGAGGCAAAAGTAAGTAAACTGTACACATAGAAAAGGAAAAGCTCCTTCTTATGTCTGGCTGGTAGAGTGGGATGAGGAGAAAATCTGCTATGTAGTTGAGCTGGGGCCGGCCTTATTGAAGCTTTGGTTAGATGTACTTACTTCTGGTTTTAAATATTTTGAGAGTGTGATCAAGACTCTCCCTTCAGCAGGGCTGGGAACAGAGGTGATCAAGAGATCTCTTTAAACTTGACAGCTGTCTGAACAATGGGAGATGGTGTCCATTTTATAGTTCACCTTTTCCCGTCATTAGAGCACTCTCTATTTTCTCCCATCCTGCAGCTGATTTTCTGTTCCGTGGGGGAGGGTCTTTCCATCCTGCTCCCTTGCTCTCAGCTTTTGGAGGTCGAGTCCAGTGAGTCAACTGAAGACCCTGAGAGCCTTTGTAGGGATTTCTTTGCTCCCCTGCCTGCCCCAGTTCCGGCCATTGGTGGCCCACACCTGAGCACCAGATGGAAGTCCAGGATATCTCAGAGAGATGTTCCCAGCTCTCTTGCTCTGCCTTCACCCTGCCATGGGTCCCTGTCTTGCACTTTAGGAACATCCCATATGCTTTGGGAGGGGAGATCTTTTTTCAGGTCTCTGCTCTGCCCCCAGCCTTAAGTACACTATTCCCGTCCACTTGGTGAAGGCCTGTAAGAAAGAAACAGGGCATGAGTGCAGAGTTATTTTGTGGAAGGGATGCCATGGGCTTCCTATCTCACTAGCTCACACTTGGCCATGAGAGATTTATGAAATGTTTGGCTGGTTTCTCCTTACCTTTGTCTATTTTGAATTCCTTCTTCTACCACTCTGCCAAGCATGAGAGTAACTGTGGATCTCTACTCTCCAAGGAAAGGCTCGCTGCTTTCTGGAATTTAATTCATTTTAGTTAATTGACATTCTCAGCTCTCTGATGGGTTTAAACACTATGATTTTACAGCTTATCTGGCCTCTTCTACTGTTAGCACGGGGGTGACCCTCCTCTGATTTTCTACATTCTAAATCTAACATCCACATTTTGTAGTGTGGCTCTCTGGAAGTCTTCACTGTGGGAAATAGCAGGTTTCATATCTGGACAGTGAAAGATTATTAAACTCCAACCAATGGCTGTTTTGTTCTTCTGATGTGCAAAGATCCATCCATATAGATGCAGACACCCACACTCTCAAATAAAGCTTTTCACTTTTTTCAGGTCATTGCTCCTACTACTTGGAAAGCAATACCAGGAGGCAATATTAATCTGAATAGGGCTGATTTGGGTTGGGGAGGGGTTTAATAAAGCAAATATTTTCTCTCTGACTTTAAGCAATGGTTCAAACTAGGGCTACAGCATGATGGAGACCAGGACATCCCCTGTACTTTTCTGTTAGAGCTAGACCCACAGTCAGGGGAGGGAGATGAGTTTCAGGAAGTCCGAAATATCTCCAACATTCACCACCCATTTCGCATAAGAATGCCTTCTACTCTGTCTGGGGTTTCACTTTGGAGGCTCAATTTGCCTTTGTTTGGGTTTAGGAATTTCTACTCCTGATCCTGATATCTTGACATCCCACAATGTCCTCTGGGAGATATCGACAGAGACTGACAAGGTACCTTGGAGGGCAGAAGGGCTCAGGAAATCAGGAGGAGGTGGGGAGTGTGTGCCTTGTCAAAAATCACAGCTCCTGCAAGGAGCAGCACAGTCACCATAAATCCCTGGGCTCCGTTAGGCAGGAGCACCATAGGCATGATTATGGTGCCAGAGCTAATGAGGCACTTTTCATAGTGTAGTAATAATCATTTTAATTAACGAAGATCAGTGTGCAGCTCTTCATGCTCACAGTCGCTCATGCCCCTCAATGTACGAGGAGGTGTGCGTCTAGGGGTGGGAGAGGCCGCTGTATTCCGCTTTCCCGTTCCATAGCTCATGGTGTCAGGGTCACCCTCTGTGACTTGGGTTTGGCCTGAGATGATGAAGTGAGGAAAGCTAATTCCAAGGCTGATTTCTAGCGAAAGAGAAGAACACTTGCTTTAGGAAGATGTCTAAACAGACCTATAAGAGCTTAAAGAGGCATATTTCCAACAGCCGTATCATAAAATCATAGAAATAATTGTCCTGGAGCTGTTGCGACAACATGATTGAGATGCTGGTGACATAGAGCATGAACCCAGACCTGGGCCAGTTTGCCACTAGAGATGGTGCCTGTCAATGCTATTACAAGTTGCTTTGTAGGTCTTTGATCTTCTTCTGCTGCCTTTTTAGGTAGCGCTGAGGACACCATCCAGCATGGCTCTGTTTTCACGGGAATAGTCTGCAGAGCTGTGCATGACGTCACCGCTGAGCGTCTAATACACAAGTCAGACTTGGCATGTTCAATATAGAACTCTCGATTCTTCCCTAAAACCCCTCATGCTTCAATCCTCCTCATCTACTCACTTTAAAGCCACAGGCCTAAGTACCATCTTTAATGTTATTTTTTTTCTTTTATTCTCCATATCCAAACCATTTGCAGACCCTACTGCCTTTTCTTATAACACATTCATCTACAATGTCAGTACATATGTTCATATATGTGATAAGCATGTGCATGTGTGTATACATGTGCGTGCTTATGTATGCATATATGTATGTAGGGATGTATATTTTATGCCTCTCTTCCTACCCTCCCAACTAGCATGTGAGCTGCATAGGAGTAAGTCCCTCAACTACCAGCTTTGCACCCCTGGTGCTTAGGAGACTCTGAATACCTGAATACATGCTGAAAAAAAACATCTGGAATTGTAATTGGGAATTAAATATTTTCTACACAGGGGGCACCAAACTCCAGAGAGGCAGAATCATTTACCTAATTTCACCGGGGAAACAAGTTCTGGGTCCAAACAGATACTGGGGAGATACCTGGTAATGATAAAGATCATGGGTTTAATGTTCTTTGGAACAAGATTGTCGACCAAGAATCTGACATCCAGCTCTGGCCTGCACAATGTTTAAACATTTTTGAATTCCTTGACAACATAAAACAAAATAGATGTTCTGAGTCCCTTGAAAGCCAGGGTTGTCCGGCAACACAGGACTTGTTATCCTGTCTAGCGACACACTGGTACGAGCACTGAGCAGCGGCCGTCCTCGAGCCAGGGCCCCATTGTCTGGGTGGCCACAGAAGCCTCTTTCGCAGCCCATTTCACTCATCTGCATTACCTGCCTGGCCTCCGTAGGCCTCTGAGTTTGAGACCGAGGCCAGGTTGGATTTCTGCAGACCGTCCTTATGAGCAGGCATGTAGCGAGGATGCATCCCCAGCATCTTTATCACCAGCCTAGGGATCAGTCCCCAGGTCTAAATAGATGTCTGGAGATTTGAGGGTCAGTCACTGGTCCCCACCTGGGCCCGGTCCCTGTTTGGGCTTGGTCATGTCATACCATAACCCAGTATCTTCCTTGTTCTCTGGTTACTTCCCTGATATGTTCACAAATGCGTGGGGGAGAGAGGGTGCGTGCTACTGGCAACCATTGCCTTCACGCCTGAGGAAATGACTTAACTTTTAAGTCCTGGTGATTTGGCCTTTAGGGTCATCTGCCCAGAGCTATATTGACTGGAAGAAGTTACGGCCCGAATGTCAAGCTCTTCCTAGTCAACCACAACCGGAACATTTTCTCCTCCACTTCCCTTGACCAAAGGATACTGGTGTTAGGCAGGAAGGTCTTTGAAGTCCAGTTCTTCATCTTCTTAATACCTTTGTGCTTAGGAAGCTGGGCCCCTTGCAGGAAAAGAAACAGCCAGCCTGGGTCAGAATCAAGGTGCCACTCATCCCGTGTTCTTGTGTTCTCGTATATGCGGCCAATTTCCTGGAGATTTTTATATTTCTCAAGGGTGGCAGGAGGTCAGACTTCTGTGAGAAATTACTCCCTAAGATGAAGTTGTGAATCAGAATTTCTCTTAATGTTTCCACCACCATACAGCACAGCCGTGGAGTCCAGGAGATTTCCCTTGGGTTAGAAATGCCTATTCATTTTGTTATGTTGGTGGGTTATTTTTAATATAAATAGACAACACGACTCGCACATGCATGGCATAAAACTTGGGCTCGGACGGCAACCTTTACATCCCTCACTGTGGTTCCAGCCCAGCCATCTCCTCATTTATCCACTTGTTTTAGAACATCCCAGTGATCAATATGCTTAACTCCTGTCTGGGAGGCTCCAGTAATGAACAAAAGGCACTGTCTGCAGTGGAGGCCATGTTCTATGATTACAACCAATTTGCTGGTTTTCTCAGAAGAGCTTAAGAGGGTTTCATGAAATGTCTGCTTTCAGAATCATTAACCATTGATTAAAGTCTTTGCTTTGCTTTGGGAAAATTCTGTTGAAAACGAAGAAAGGGTGAAGGGCAGTGATGACCACTGGACACTCACAGGACAGCGCCTGGGATGTGATCAGTGTCAGGCTTGCTGGGACGCAGGGCTGGCTGGGCACCTCTCGCCTGTCCTGGGAATCCGGTGTCTGTGACAGCTGTGTGTTTTGCTGCCCAGGTTCATCCTTTATGTTGATTTCTATTAGTGAATATATAAATACAGCCTGAAGAATGCTACCTGTCCCTTAGCGCTTGAACCATCATTACGATCCAGAATGGTAAATCCTTTGTAGGAGTCACCTTGGTGCGGCTGGAAAAAAAAAATTACTGATGTGCTTTGAAAAGGTAGAGAGAGTTAGAGGTTTTTTTTTTTTTTTTAATATAGCTGAATAGGATTTTAAGAAAGCAGAATTATAATGTGGAGTGAAAAGAAAAGCGAGAGGTTGGGTCAGAAACTGGGTTATCAGTACAATGCAGAAAGGGAAAATAAATGCTAATAGACTGCACATGTGCCCTGCCCGCTAGATTAGCGACCAGGAGGCCGCCTGCTCAATGCGGCCCATTGTGCGGCGAACAGAACACGGGGCCGCGCTATTATCCCTCCACACCCCCTTGTGCCGCAGATGGTGGTTCTTGCTTCTCTTATCGGGCTGCGCATTCAGTCTCTGTAGCTTGATCTCTTCCTCACTCTCGTGCTCATGCAAAATGGATTGATCTGCCGAAATACAGGGGCTGGGAGAAGGGCTGTCCGGGTGGAAGGGGGGCACGCAGGGACAAACAGCCTGGGGGGGCCAGGTGCAGGGACAGCAGCGGGGGGCAAGTCACTGGGTGCAGCGCGGGGACAGCCCTCAGCTGCCTGGAAAATGGCTTTGTGGCTTTGTGCTCTGGAGTGCCAAAGCCCTCAGCTGTTGAACAAGCAGTCTGACCCCTTCCCTGGGGAAGTGGGACCTCGAGGGGGGCTTTGCTTCCTGCCCTTGCTGCTACCTTCCCAGGAGAGCCCTAGTGAGCTCTCCTTCTGGGCCGGCCAGCTGGAGCTGCGAATTCAGCGATGGTGAGCTGGTGCCAGGGACAGAGGGCTTCCAGGAGTGATTCCTTCCAGGAGAGCCCACCCTCAGGGCTGAATCCAGAGCCCCGGGCAGGGGGCTGGCCATAGCCGCTCTTCCTCGGGCACACGAGGCCCTATGAATGAGTTCACATCTGGGCTCTCCCAGTTACCAGCTGGGGGACCTTGGGAAATTTACTCAGCCTCTCTGGGCTGTAGTTTTCTCCTCTATAAAATGCTGCTTAATTAAGAGTGTCCTGTGAAGATTAAATGTTCTATTAATTAATTCATAGAAGGGACTTGGAACAGTACCTTAGAAAGTTAGCTATTATTATTACCGCCCTCATCATTATCATCATACATCACCATATTATCATTATTATAAGATACATATGTTATAATATATATGTCATGTGTGTATGCATACATATTTGCATATGAAATCATGGTCTAACTGAGAGAACATGAGTTTGGGGCATGCCATTTGAGACCTCACTCTGACACTTAGCAGGTGTGTGATTTTTGGTGTGTTACTTAGTCTCTTCAGGCCTCATTTTCCTGTCTGTGAAGTGGGGCCACGCAGTGGGATCACTGGAGGGATAATGAGACAATGACTAGGAATTACCCAGTACAGAGGCTGGCACATTAAAGAAGTTTGGTGAACGTAGCCTATGATGTTTTAGCTCGGCTGTGCAAACATGTGTTGTGTGCATCTGCCTGTGTGCTGTTGGTGTCCAGGTGGCGTGTTTGTGTCCCTCTTGTATGCATTTGTGGGACGACACATGTGTCTGTTGGCAGGTGCCTCTGGGCTGGACGCCCGAGGCATACTGTTAGGGTCCCACTTATGGCTCCCATGAGCCTTCCAGCACAGCTTATGTCTCTCCTGGCAATCAGCTACCTGGTGTAGCTTGAAGCCCCAAAAGTAGTTTTCAGGGGTGAGCTTGGTGAGGGAGTTAAGAGATGAGTGGCATCCTCCTTACCAGCAGAAAATGGCACCTGGGGCATGGCTTTGCCCCTCCACGTGCCTTAGTGCACCATTTTTTAAATCGGAGAGCTGGACCAGATGAGCCCCAGTTGCCCCCAGCAATGCCACATTTTGGTTTCTTGCTTTGAGTTCTTATAACCTCTCTGGTCTCTCCTTTCTGCGTTTTCTTCAGCTCCAGGTCCCCAAAGAGTCTCTTCCATTCTCCTAGAAGGGAAAGATATGCTTGTAGAAGAGAATGAATGGTGTGTGCCCTAGGGAAACGTATCCAGAGGGTGTGCCCTGTCCCCTGAACATATCTTGCTCTGCCTTCGCTTGGAGGCTGGAATGTCAGGGTGAACCTAGAGGCGAGTGTCTGCTTCAGCAGAGCAGGCTGGAGAGAGGACGCGGTTGGCAAGAACAAATATAAGCAGAAACATAAGGACCTCAGGATTCCCTGGCTCATTGTTCTCTTTTGTTGTGGGACAAGATGTCCTTGTCTGAGTGAGGACTGGAGAACACCCTAAAGGGGGAGGCTGAGCTTCCCTAGGTTGCAGGTGCCCCCTGATGGACACAGCTGTGACTTACCCCTGACTGGCACAGAGGCAGGGGGCCCACGCGGCCGTGCCCTGTGCTGGAACGATGCAGGAAGCACTATTCACGTTCTTAGTCATCCCGAGTTTATATCACCATTATGATGATTTTCCAGCAGATGGCCATAAAGTGTCTTGAGAAAGCAAGGTCCATTTCTTCCCTTATAATTTATACAAGGTCACCCTATTGGCTAGTAAGGGGTTTGTGATTCAGGGTCTCTTTGGCTGCCTCCATCTGTTCTCCAGCCCTCCCTGTGTCCCCCTTTGAGGTCCTGTGCCACAACACCCCACCTCCCGCCTCCCCCCATGCTTGGTTTAACCCTGAGATTTGTACGTGGTAATTGCAGGTATCAGCTCAACATTAACAGCCATGGGGAAGGCATACAGCTAGAGAGCCTTCAAGGCATGCCCATCTCTGTTTTCCCCTGAGTCAGGGGGGCAGTGGGATGGGGCTGAGCTCCTTCCTTGATTGTTTTCATTTCTGATGTCTCCTTTATCGGGTTTCCTAAGCTGGGACTCCTTCCTGCCCAGCCAAGTCTTGCTTGTTAAATATTCCTGGGGTTGAAGGGCCTGTGTCTCTTCTCCCCATCTTTGTATGCAGTACAGTCCTTTAAGCCCCTGACCGCAGAGAGGGAGCCCCTCTTACTGTGTAAGTCCTCTTGTTGAGTCTGCAAAGAAAGATGCCGTGGATGAGATTTGCCAATGGCAAGAGTAGTGCCACTTTCTCTCTCCTTAGGATTTCGCTTGTCCATCTAGGCTGTGACCCCAGGCAGTTCTCAGAAACAAAGCCATGCTAACCACAGGGAAGGTAATCCTTCTAGAATGGGCAC
Source organism: Suricata suricatta (assembly GCF_006229205.1). Classification (NCBI taxonomy): domain Eukaryota; kingdom Metazoa; phylum Chordata; class Mammalia; order Carnivora; family Herpestidae; genus Suricata; species Suricata suricatta. The sequence continues at coordinate 147,761,551 of NC_043703.1, forward strand.
TCTTGAGTGTGGAGGGCACAAGGCTCCTCGGTCCCACGGTACCATGGTTTGTAGTCCCTTTAGCCTGTGTGAAGAAGATCATCTTTTGGAAAAAGCATGGACTGAGAGGTAGAGAGCTAGACCTGAGTCCCAGCTCTGTTACTTTCTACCTCTGCCGCTCTTGGTGGTGTGATAAATTTGGGACCTCAACTTACCTGAGGAATGGAATGCAGTAGTGGCCCCTTATCTGCAAATTTGCTTTTCACACAGTTTCGGTTACCCACAGTCCACCGCAGTCTGGAAACAGATGATCCTCCTTCTGACATGTCACCATGAAGTCAACCATAGCCTAATGGTACCTTACAGCACTTACATCATTTCCCCCCATTTTGTCTCATTATGTAGGGATTTTGTCATCTCCCATCATCACAAGAAGAAAGGGTGAGTACAGTGTAAGATATTTTGAAAGATATGGAGGCCACATTCACATGACTTTTGTTAAAATATATTATTATAATTTTTATATATTATTATTGTTACTCTCTTCCTGTGACTAATTTATAAACTAAACTTTATGATATGTGTATATATATACACATAAGAAAAATATAGTATATATAGGGTTCAGTACTATCTGTGGTTTCAGGCATCCACTGGGGTTCTTAGAACATGTCACCAAAGATGGGGGGGGACTACTGTAATAGTAGTTAACTTGTCTATTAGAATTGGATTTTCTGACACTAAGTTTGGAAGAAAGCATGAAAAAATAAATTTTGAGGACTGTGAAAATATTAGGTGGAAAATACCCATAATCATGGGAGGAATTCTTAAAAAAATTTTAAATGTTTATTTATTATTGAGAGACAAAGAGACAGAGCATGAGCATGGGAGGGGGAAGCACAGAATGTGAAGCAGGCTCCAGGCTCGGAGCTGTCAGCACGGAATCCGATGCGGGGCTCGAATCCACAAACCCTGAGATCATGACCTGAGCTGAAGTCAGATGCCCAACTGACTCAGCCACCCAGGTGCCCCCAGGGCATGAATTCTTGACTATCCCCTTCCCCTCCTCTCTTAGGCAGTAACACAATTTTGAAACCCCAGGCGTTTTGGATTGACTGTCTCTACCAAAGGTAAATGCACATTAGTTATGTTTGCTGCTTTATCTTAACACCCTTCTTTATTTTTCCAGCTTCCGGTATTAAGTCCCTGCTAAACATCAAGCGCTTTGTAAAGACATGTGGTCAGCAACCTGCCGTCCCTGTTAACCTGTTGGGACCAACTGGACCAACACTTGACTGGTGGAAAGATAAATCGAGTCTGAGATATAAGCTCCTGCATTTAATGTTCCGTGGCTTCCAGCTAGCCGTGCTGTTTGAGTCTTCCTTCCCTACCCTGCCTAATTCTCACGTGCCGGGGCTCCGATGGAGGAGCAAGGCTTGTCCATGGCAGCCTCTGGCTGTCCTTCTCAGCTTTCCAGTTCAGTTAGGCTCCCAGGACATGAACCTACAGATGATCCCTTCTCCCATATCCAGAGCCCAGCCCTGATGAAGGCGGACATGTCCCCTCGCCCTGCCGCTGCTCTGCCCCGGAGGTCGCCTCTGAAGGATGCGCCCCTTCACTTCCCTGCTCGGAAGAGCCAGGAGCCCAAACCCCTCACATGACGCCTCACCTGGGGACAATTCAGGGATCTCCCTGAACCACTTCCTCTTTTTGTTTGCCACAGGGTCACCTGCCAAAACAAGACTGACTCTGAGAGAAAAAAAAAATTCCTCAGCATTTTGAATACATTGATACATAGGTGAAACAAATCAGTTTGCGTTTTCCCTACACTTTCAACACTGTTTCTGAATAATAATAAAAAAAAATTCCCTGCAGCAAATACTATTTTGAGACTAATTTCTAGAGGCTCCTAGCAGGCAAATCATTCTTTTTCTTGCTGTGATGTTCCTTTTAGTCTTAAAAAGAAAAGACTTAGGGAAGATGAAGGCTTTTATTTTTCAAACATTGAGCAGGTGCATTGAGGAGGAAACCCCGCAAACTTCGGTGGCTGTTGGTGGGGGCAGAGCTGGGGGAGGCAGGCAGGGGGCCAGATGCAGGTTTGGGCTGGCGGATAGAACACTCCAGGTCTAGGATTCCCGACCAGTCTCGCTGTAGAGCCGCTTGGCATGATTTTTAAAAGGACCAGTTCCCGCACCCCTCCCTAGGTAATTGCTATTGAGCTTGAACCTGGTATAGAGCCTGGGAACTCTGCCTTTTTGTAAAGGCCTATTCTATACCTAGGGAATCAGAATTACCACTGGAGAAAAAAATTGTTTTTTTAAATTGTCTATAGTGATTCTAATGCAGGCAGCTTCCAGTGCCCAGAAAGGCATTTTTCAAAAGCAGCTGGCCATTTCAAGATGCTCCGTGAAGCTGGGGGGCTCCCTTTTGGGATAGAGCCCGTGGAGCAGACACACGTACCGGTGCAGCAGGCAGTGCCTTGCAAGGGGTGGACTCAGGGGCTTCCTCTGACTTCACATCAGGAGCTGGAGACATTGCCCTTGTCTCCCAAAGCTATTTGTCTGATGTAAAGCCATGTTCAGGTTCATGTCCAAGGTGAATGGAAGACATGGTTGGAAGGAATGAGGCCTCAAAGGAGGTGGTGGTGGTGGTGGTAGTGGGGACTTCTTTAGACTCTTAAGTAAACTATGGACTTTCCTACCTTCGCTGTTTTGTTTCACAAAATCTTCTGCATCGAATGTGTTGCACATCCCCCTTGGCATATCCACTTAGCCAGCCATGAAGACTCATTTTGTATTCCATTCTCCATGAAGCCTCTTTCTGCAAGCACGTCAGGTGGAGGGGCCAGAAGAATCAGAGGGAAATTAACAGTCACCTCTGCACAGTTGAGCCTGAGGACAGAACTGGCCCTGTGAGATGAAGGAGTCAGGTCTTAGACCGGGATCTTGCATTTAGGCCAGGAGCCAGTGGTTCCTGGGCCTCTGGAAGCTTCCACACCCTGCACATGTAGTAGGCCATGCTGGAGTGTTCAGTGCTGATGATGGCTGGCCTCTGTGGAAGTGAAGCACGGAGGCCCTGTTCACATTAGCAGGTGGTGAGCTAAATGTATTGCCAGATAATGCTACACATTGTAAAAATAAAGAAACCAAAACAAACCTTAAATCCAAAGACCTAGGTTCAGGTCAAATTTCTGTTCATTTTTAGTTATATGCCAGAGACCATGGATAAGTCAACATTTTTGATCATTAGATTTCTCATCTGTAATATTGGGGTGATAACACATAATTGGGCTGTCGAAAGGATTAAGTAAAACTATGTTCAGTGCTGTGTAAATTATAAATATTACATAAATGTGAAGAGCTATTCGTGTTACCTAGAAAGCTCACACTGGAGTCAAAAGGGTTTTACAAAATTGTTTAGACCTTTAATTTTCATTAAAAAATGTCACTCTTTCCCCCTCCCTCCCTCCATGCCAGATACACATATATTGGACACTTACTATGGGGCTTGGCATTGGGGATACCAAGAGTCACTTGGTCAGGTCAATTCTGACACTATGTCCCTAGAGATAGTGTCAGAACCCACACAGGTCAAGGCTCAGTCCCACCAGACTGCCCCCACTTCAGACGCCAACAGAAATCCAACTTGTAACCTGTGCTTCTGCCGGATTGGCTGTCGATGGGAAGTTCCTGCCACTCCCTTCTTGGGTTTTGTTAATTTTCAAGAGTGGCTCACAGAACTCAGAGAAACATTTTCCTTACTAGAGTGACAGTTTATTACAAAAGGCTATAACTCAGGAACAGCCAAACGGAAAAGACACATAAGGCGAGGTCTATGGGAAGGAGCATGGACCTTCCCTGGCCTCCGAGAACACCGCTCTTCCCCAATCTCCATGTGTTCACCAACCTAGAAATTCTCTGAACCCATCCTTTGGGTTTTAATGGAGGCTTCATTACATAGGAAGAGTCGATCAGATCATTGGCCCTTGGCCTGTTGATTTAATCAGACCCCTGGAGATCAGGGGAATGAGACTGAAAATTCCAACTCTCCAATCACATGGGGTTAGTTCCCCTGGTAAACAGCCTCCATCTTTAGGTGCATTAACATAAACTCATGTGTGATTGAAAGGGGCTTGTTACGAATATCAAGACACCTTCCATTGCTCTTATTACTTCCTAATCCAAGAGTTTTAGTTTATTATTCTTTTAAAGTTTTTATTTATATTCCAGTTACTTAATGTACAATATAATATTAGCTTGAGGTATATAATATAGTGATTCAACACGTCCATATAATACCCAATGAAAATTCCAAGAGTTATAAAAGCTCTGTTCCAGAAACATGATGAAGACCAAATATATATTCCTTTTTTAAAATCACAGTGTCACAATGTTCATACAAGAAAATGTAAAGTCACATATGTGGCTCACTTTATTTTTCTATTGGGTAGCCGTGGTCTAGACCAGGGTCATCAGCAAACATTTTTAAAAAATTGGAGTGTAATTAACATACAGTGTTATATTAGTTTCAAGTGTGCAATATAATGATTTAACAAACATTACTCAATGCTCATCAAAGTAAATGTACACTTAATCCCCTTTATCTACTTCACCCATCCCCCCACCCCCCAGCCTTCTGGCAACCACCAATTTGTTCTCTGTATTTAGGAGTCTGTCTTTTCATCTCTTTTTTTGTTTGTTAAATTGTTTTTTTTTTCTTAAATTTCACATACAAGTGAAATCATGTGGTATTTGTCTTTCTCTGACTGACTTATTTCATTTAGCATTATACCCTGTAGGTCCATCTATGTTGAATGGCAAGATCTCATTCTTTTCTTTAAATGGTCATCTTTAGACCTTGCAGGCCACATGGTATCTCTTGTAACTAGTCAAGTCAGTCATTGCACTATAAAAGCAGCACAGCTAATCCATAAACAAATGAGTGTGGCTATGTTTCAATAAAACTTTATTTATAGGCACTGATATTTGAATGCCATATGATTTTAATGTGTCCACCAAATCATTATTCCTTTGACCGTTCCCTCCCCACATCATTTAAAATATAAAAACCATGCGTAGTTTGCAGAATGTAAAAAACAGATGACAGTCTAAACGTAGCCTGTGGACCATTGTTTGCCAAGTCATTTTGAAGGACCTGAGAAACAAAATTGCTTTGAAAAGTATTACTAAATCAAACCCATGGAATGAATTACTCTTTGCAGTTTTTCCTGATCTCTTGCCTTCGAATTTCTTATTACAACCTATCCCATGTGACTTTGGGATACCAGTGAGGAGAGTGGGTGCAGGACCTGCTGGACCATGGCACTTGCACTGGTTAGTGGGATGAAGGTAAGAGGGCCATTTCCAGCTTCAGGCTTCAGAGGTTTTGTGTTTCCACCGATCTGCATGAGACTGCCATCATTACCACGAGAGGAGCTTCCTCTGGCTAGCTATTTCTGTTTTATCCTGTCTCCCAGAATAAGAACAGCTGGAATAGACCAGAGCACAAACTTCTGTTAAGACGCACCAATCCTAATCCGATCTGCAGCTTGAAGCAGAACCACCTAGACAAGCCCAGGACAGATCAGCAAATTTACAACTGACCCACAGATGTGAGAAAGGCAAATGTTTACTGTTGTGATGCTAAGATTTTGTGATCATTCATTACACGGCATTTGCTGACCATTACGCATTCTGTTTTCCTTTTTCTTTCATCGTATCTTACTTTATGTTTGCCTATCTTGTCCTAATCAGCAAAATCTGGGCCCTTCCTTGACCATCAAGAGAGGCGCCATGGCTGCTGCATTAGTATTGCACTTGCTTCTAGGATTTCTCAGTTTCAAGTATTGTTTATTTCATGCTGACAATGGGAGAAAGACAGCCAGTTAATCTAGATGCAATTGAATTTAGAAATAACTCAAATCTAATTTTACTCACTTCTCCATTCCCAAGTTACTCTTTCTGCTTCCTTTGGTTGTGTGTGTTTCAAATCATTCCCCACTGTTTATTTTTAATTTCTACTTTATTTTAATTATTTAATAGGTGGCATCTGTGCAGCGCCTGTCACTCATCGAGCAGTTTGTTTTCTGCTTATGGAATCACAAAAATATTTAATCTGCTGCTCCAGTGGTGTCACCATCACTCAGACTCTAGAACAGGAGCTGCTTCCTTCTTTGTTTGGAGGAACAAAATTCTCGAAGGTGACCACAGTCCTCTGAAATCCCAGCACCCAAACTGAACCTGAGCTCCAGTGAAAGGCGAGAGCCTTTCCCTCTTTTTCTGATGTTTTTGAGCAAATGTATGTTTTCTTATATGTCCCAGGTGACACAGCATGGATGATCTATCTGCTCAGTGGCTGGTGTTAGGGACCAGTGCTTAGACCTATCTGTGTTTTCCCAAGCCATGACCCCTTTCCTTTCAGGGGCTGGGTAGGCTGGAGGAAGTGAGTCAAAATACAGGTCTGCAGGATTATATCTACTCATGCTCTAAGGACACGACTCTAGAAGCCAAGTGAGTTTTGGGCCATCAAATGCGGTTTCCACAGAAAGGAAGAGGTTGGAGAAGATGGAGATAGGCTCCTTGGAACATAATTAACAAAATACTAATGATGGCGAAAGTTGTCCGTGGCATTTTATCCATTCCCAAAATATTTTTGCAATCTTCAGAGGTGAGGCCAAACCAGTCCTGTGGGTTTCCTGCTAATGCCTTCCAATTTGGACACTTCTATTCTCTCATCTCTAAAATGGGTTGGCTTCGTTAAATAGCCTCGCACAGCTTTGCCATCCCGGGCATTGGAGGAATTCCATGTTCTTCATCTAATGTGAGAAAATTTCAGATTTCAAGTAGTTGGTATCACATTTTTTCCCTTATACTTCTATGAAGGGCTTAGCCTCCTGTTAAAGTGTTTACATTTCTACAAAGTCTGTTGTGGTTTCTGAAATGACATTGCTAGAGATTCATTCCTTTGGAATAAGGGCTGAAGAAATGCCCTTTGGAGAGGCATTGAGATTAGACTAGCCACCTTAGAGAGAATCAGTGTGTGGGGTTAGTTGGTAGGTCTGCCTACACCATCTGAACAGGGTATGACTGTGGGTAAGGGCAGACTGAGCATTTGTGGGAAGGGTATGATGGTGTGGGCATATTTGCTTGTGTTACGGCGGAAAAGAAAACATGGTGAGGGGAATGTAGGGAGCTCTTTGGACCCTAGAAGTTTCCCTGGAGGCAAGCCACGGGGTTTCCAGAGAGACCAGAACAGTATGCCATGGAACAGATTGCAAGTGAGCTTGAAAGATGATATACAGGAAGCAGCAGGAACAGGCAAGAGAGACTCCTGCCGGGGCTCCCAGCCTCCACGCTGTGTCCTGAACAGTCTGTTCCATTCACCACGGAGCAGCCAGTGTGAGCACTGAGAGACTGCAGACTATGACTTTTCTTAGAACCCTTCAATGGCTTCCCACCACACCAGAAATGGACTCAACACACTTAATCTTTGATCAGACCTTGTCTCACCCCTGACCTCATTTCTCCCCTTATGCCTCCTTCATGCTCACTGTTTTCCAGATGCACAGGCTTTAGTGTTATTCATCTCACACGCTTCCTACCTTAGCCTGGGCACTAGGTGCTCCTTCCTGCTGCAAGCTGCTCCTTTCAGATATTAACACAGTTCCTTTCTTCACTTAGTCTGGTCTCTCTCCAAATGTCACCCTCTCAGCTTTTCTTTTACCACCGAAATAACATCCTCAAGTCACTGTCCATCCATTGATACTCCTTTATTTTCCTCTCCAGCATTTATCACTACATTATTACACATGTATAGCTATGATTTCTTGTTAGTCTGTCTTATTAGAACACAGACTCTTTGAAAGGGCAGGAACTTTGCTTCTTTTGTTTTCTGCTGTAGACCTGGTTTCAGGGACAATGCCTGGTATATTGTAGATATTTCCAGATACAGTATTGAAGACACACGTAACTTCACTGTCTGGCTGTAAGGCTATAGACTACAGGTACTTGGAAGGACTCGGTTGGTTGAAACTTCATCCATCTGTTGAATATTTGTATTAAGTAGGTGCTAGTAGTTAGATCAAAATAGATAGATGGCTGATAGAATCAGTGAACTGGCCTTCTGTACTGTACATTGTAGAGAGGTAGATGTTGTAAAAAAATGAATGGAAGAGGTCAGCTTAATACTATCTTTCCATTACCACACAAGGACATAAGACTATAAGCCAACCTATGGAATTGATATTGACTTTCAGAGATATTCCAGAATTGAGTTGGGGAGACGAAGTGCTTTCTCTGTCTCTACAAGGATTCAAGTAGGACCAGCATGGAGTACTTGCCAGATATGTTTCTTTTTTTGTCTTTTTTTTTTAAAGAAGCATTTATTTATCTCAGAGCTAGATGAATCATGATGTCCCTCCACGATTCTCAGTTCTTTTTTTTTTTTAGTTATAATTTTTCTATGTTACCTTGTGTGTGTCTGGAAAAATCCTTCAAATAGCTAAATCATATGCTGGTGTCACCTGTAGGGCTGAGTAGGTGATACACCCTTCTTGGCAGGTTGGACTTTATTCCCGAAGGGGGGATTGCTTCTAGCCAGTGTGGTTGCGGAGTGTTTCTGGAGGAGGTGAGGCTTGAACTGGACGTTGACAGATGGATAAACTTGGAAAGAGAGGAAAGGAGGACGTTTAAGTGCCACGGTGCCAGAAAATGGCTCTGAACCCTGCAAGTAGTGGCAACTCCCTCCTAGCTCTCCTGCTATGGAAGAAAATTCTCTTTCTAGGGCCTCATTATATGTAAGAAAGAGGGAACTGGGACAGCACTTCCCCCCTACTCAGCACTGACCTTCATGAAAGCTCTCTTACTTCATGCACAGTCACCTCGTTCCTGGTGCCACACTTCTGGGAATTACAGTGATCTTCCCAGTCTACAAAACCCTGCCTTCACCTACCTCTCCCTCCTCCTCTCGGGCCTCAAGGAATAGAAATGGAGAAAAGAATATAAAACCGACAAATTAGTATAAAGTTGAACCACAGCTGAGTTTATTTAGATATGCAACCAAAGTGGGCTAAGAAGGTGGGGTCTTGGAAATGTAAGTGGGATAAGTAGAAAGCAAATTACTGAAATACATTTTTAAAAATAAAAGTTGTAAAAGAAAAAAGCAAAAGCCATGGTCACACAAAATTTGAATTTCTGTTTTCCCTACCCATCATACCACTTAACTGTATTTAGGGCTGAAGATGTGCATTTCTTCTACATCTTCCTTAGGGCAGAGAGTGATCTGACAGTTTTAGGTAAAAGAAGATGGTGTCGACAAATGAGCATATGAACCAATGTGAAAAAGACACATTTCCTAGTACCAGAAGGCAGCTGCAGCTTCTCGATGATCTAAGACTTTGTGAAAAGTCCCTCAAAGACTATATATATAACTAAAGCTTAATCATTTAATTTCAAGACCTGTAGCAAATAGAGAACAAATATCAGCTCTTGCTCCCTAAAAGGTATAGATGTTAACCTTATAGAAGGAACTAGGATTCAAAATTATCTCATCTCAGGGAAAAAAAAAAAAAGATCTTTTACATCTTTGCCTTTTAAAAGAAAACTGTGTAATCAGCTGGCTTGTTAGGCTGTTTAACAAGGTAAAGAATATTAAAATATTTGTCTTGGCTTTTACACTTTCTCATTGTTATAAAAATCACAGAATAAAGCTTGCCAATCATTTATTTGGCTTCTTGGATGGAGGAGCTTGATGAATGCAGCAGTCTGTAACTAAACAAGACATCCGCAAAATTTGGGTTCTTGTGGCTGGTAGTATTTCTGGGGGTGGATGCCAGAGGCAAGGTAGAGGCAGCTCCCCCAAAGAGCATGGGGCCGGCACCAAGTAGTTTGCTGGGCTTCTCTGGAGGATCATCCCCAATCTCTCCCTTTGCATGGCTCTTGGGGGGCGAAGACCCACCTGGAGGCTTCCAGTGCCATGGGGTTCATGCCAAGAGTCCTTGCTTTGTAATGTTGTCATCTGTAGGGGTCTCTAAGGAAGCCCCCTCTGAGTAGGAATCCTTTGCTCTTCCTATCTCTGAGAAAGTAATGAACTGGAAAGTAAGGGTGGGTTTCAAGTGCATCACTGACAGCAGCTAAGTTGGAGGTCACGGGTATAGCTCTGTTAGCTTGTGGGCTTGTTAATTCTAAGCCCTAGATCTGGGCAGGCACATTGACCCAGCCCATGTAGCACTGAACAGGACAGGGCTCTCCACAGAGGGAGGGCTGCCCGGGCCAGAGCTTTGGGGCAACTCCCCTCCTCCGTGGACTGGCTGGCTCCCACAGGTAACAAAGTTAGAGTTCAGCTGAGCACCTCAGTTATGTTTCTCAGATTGAACCATCAGATGAGTGATGTGGTGGGAGATGAGGAGAGACCAAAATTTGTCTACAACAGGGTTCCCTCCATGTGCAGGGAAACATCAGGAATGAGAAGAAGTTTCCTCTTACCATTAACATCAGATTGCGCAGCAACTCTTCCAGCAGGCCGAATTCTCAGGCATGTCTTCTCAAGTGTACTCTGTCTTCTCTGTTCTATAGCCTCCCAAAGTCTTAACACAGACACAGCTGCTCAACTTTAACCTACTGTGTTAAAGAGTAGTGCCATGAACCAAACACAAATACCAGGACTTAGCAGTAAGGTGGCTCTTAGCTCCCCTCTCTGCTGTTTTCCAAGGCTCCCATCATGCCATGGACTGGTATTATCTCCCATTTATGGGAAGGCACTAGTCTTCTCCGGGACCTCCTGGAATTCTCTTTCCCACACTGTAATTCACACTGCATGCTATCACTGGACTAATTTTCTGAAAACACTACTCTTACTGAGTCAGTCAAACTCTCTGAGTCTCTCTTTCCTCATTGGTAACATGGATATGTTTATGTTTCCCTTGCTTGCCCACTTCATATCATGGCTAAAAGGATCAAATGAGACCATGGTTGCAAAAATGTGCTGTAAATTGGAAAGAGTGGTGGAGATGAAGGTGTGCCTTCCCAACACATCCTGGTAACTCCATGTCTTCCTGTGGTCTGTCAGATCAGGTTTGCACTATTGGGCTTGGTGTTCAAGTCTTCATCATTGACATGTTTTAGATCTTTCCTCCCTACAACTCTGGTTCTTTTTCCCTTCCCTGTCTCTCCACCTGGGAAGCCTTCCTGATTGCTCCTACCCTCAGGAATCTCCCTTTTCTCTCAGCTTTACAGATTCTGCAGTTGGAATAAATGGGTCTCAACCATGGCTGCATGTTAGAAATACACAGAAAGCTTTTAAATCACATGCATCTCGCCCCAGAACAATTAATTGAATGAAGGTCTCTTGTGATGGGGCCAGGATAACTGTGTTTTCTAAAAGCTCTCCACTAGGGCCAAGGTAAAGAACCCTTAGTTTACACCTTATACTCAACATTGAATTGCTTTTGTCTCATGAGTCATCTTTCCCCTGAGTGCGCTATAGATTTCCTATAATACAGAGGCCCTGCCCCATCCCCTCAACCCCTTCCCTCCTTCTGTTGTACTTATTATCTCTGCAGAATGTATCTGGTTTCTATGAGTTGTCCTTAGCAAATCTGCTTTGGACACATTCATCTGCTTCCTCTCCCTGTACCCAGACTCTGAACTCAGCAAGCAGTAGTGAATATTGTGTGAGGGGCCATGGATTGAATCCAGTTTGAGCTGCTTAACAGCATTCAAATTCACCATGTATGATTGGTCAGCTAATGAGAGGCATCACAAGAAGCCTCTTTCTAGGAAGGACACATCCACCTCTTGGGAGAGCACTCAATTTTGAAGTCATGGGAGTCAGGAATCACAGAAGGAAGTAAACATTTCAGACCAAACATCTAGAACTAACATTAGGAGGCAATGGTGAGGCATTTTTGTGCAGAAGTCTGGAAGATTCATGTGTTCAGGGCCTGGATGCTTAAGACAAATGTCTTTTAGTGATGACACTGTAGTTCACACTTCCTTAAATACACACTAGTCTTCATTTACATTCTAGGCCTGCTATCCCAATAGGTTCCCACATGGGGGGCTGTCAAATCCTTCTGGAGACAGGATGGTTCTAATTGTGGTAGAGAGTAACACTTAGAGTTCAAGAATGGAATTCCTATTTTCAACAGACACCTTTATTCTTAAGTTTATTTCTCAGGCACAATTCAGACACATGCACATAGAGAGACACTGTGCATATCAGTAATTGCATATTCACTCAAGTACACCCTTCCTGCAGACAGGTTGTTCTAATTATGATAATTCCTTCAACCTGATCAACTCTGGGCAACTTCAGGTTGGTTGCAGTTTCGATGGTATGCTTCTATTTCACTTCTGTTGTTTTAAAATATGATGGTAGAGTTTGTGCCATATTCCAAGCATTCTACAAAGTCTGCTTCTCCAGGGTTTTCTTGAGTATCTTCTCTGCTTAGTATCTCTCTAGGACACATCTCGTCTTTATGGGCTGCACTTAGCAGTTTTGCTTTGGGACACGTCTATTCTTTGGTGCCTGTTTCCTGAGAAGCCTTGCTTTGGTTTGTGGAAAACAAACCAAAACAAAAATCAAACAAGTTTGATTGTATTGTGCTGCTGCTGAACACTGAGTATCTTCTCACAGTTACAAAAACTTCAGACCGTCCACTGTACTTCCTTTCCAGGCTTACCTACCTACCATTTAAATCTTACTCCTAATCAGTGATTTGGCATAAACTCAATAGGAGGCTTGGCTTGACAGGCTCATTGTTAACAGTGACTAAGGCACCTTATAAAGTCAATAGTGCCTGTTACAAATGTCTTACCTTGGCTTATACCTGGATAATTCTGTATATACTAAACGCCTGATTCTTGAGGACATTGAATCTGTGTCCAGTAGTGAACATTATACTCTGGTATGCAGTGGGATCATAGTCAAGTCTGATTGGTGTTCACCAGTGGAATTCCAACAAGTTGTGTGGTTTGGTAGATGGATGCAGTGGGCCAGACAGAAGTCCTTCTTGATTTTCTGTCTGGCTCTCTGCTGGCTAACTGGCTTAAATGCTTCTTGGCTTATCTTCTTCCCTCGATTTGTTTATCTCTTTTTCTTATCTCATTCCTGGAAGTCCTGACCCTCCTTTGGGATCTCTGAGCACTTAGAGGACTTTCCTCTTCATGGTCAGAAAAATCATGTGTTCATGAGCTCAGTACTTGGAAAGGGTTGCCCATGAGTATTTCTTTGGCTTTGGTCTGATTGTTGATCATGCCATGAGGTGCCCTCCCTTATGATGGGAAATTTAACACTAGGTAGGCCATAGATTTGTCTCCTTTGAGACAGAGTCTTCTGAACTAGTCACAATAAACAGTTTAGATTACTTTGTAGTAGCTAACATATGAAATCAGATGTGTTCCAGATACGGTCTCTCAGTCTATTGGTGACTCAAAGATTTTGGGCTGATAAAGTACACCCATACTCTTCCTTGGCCCTGATGTTATATATGTGTGTGTATAGGTGTATGGTCTGCAGTCACTATGGTGTACGCTTCCTGCCACAGTTCAGAAGGTAGCACGAAGGCATTTTTGCATTTGTGGGATGCTTTCCAAACTTGGCATTTATTTCAAGGATTTCCCCTCCCTCTCTCAGGGTCAGTTGGCACATCTGTGGAGACCATTGCCCCTTGTGTCTTAGCACTGGAGGAGATTGGTGAGGACACCTGGCTTCTTTCTGTTCAGCACAGAGGGAGAGACACAAGGGTTGTGAGCTCAGCAGTGAGCATCTGAGTCTCATGGAGACATTTTAGCAAATATGCTGGGAGGGCATATGCTTGGAGTTATTTTTCCAGAGTTGGGAATAGAGCCAGAAGTACTTTATTTCACTCATTCCTTTGTTCAACATGATTTAGGTTGCTAATGTGTGTCATTTCTTGTTTTGAGAACTATAGGGGGTAAGGAAGGCAGATTTTTATCAGACATCTCTGCCCTCAAGTCTGGGGAGACCACACACATACACCCCGCTCAAGAGTGACCTGAATGAGGGGAAGCAGCCCCAGATGCTCATTAAGTGGAGACGGGGGTCATTTTGAGAGTGGTCCCCTGGATCTTGCCATGATCAGTTTGCAGGCCTACATTCATCCGCAGGCCTACTGCTGTAGCTGTGAGTGCAGTCAGCACAAGGAAGGAAAAGGAATATTTGTGTTTACGTTGAATACCAGGAGCCTGGATGGAGGAGGCAGTTTTGCATCAGTACCGCAAGACTCAGACGTGCGTCTGCTGAATGCCTTTTGAATGGATCCAAGAGTTTCTGCGGCTCAGGCCCAGAAAAAGATGTGTATCCTGCAAACAAGCATTCTTGTCTGAAATAAAAGCAGTAGACGTGTTTACTCAGTGCAGAGTGACTCCAGCCCTTTGAGGGATCTGAAAGAGGCCCCGACTCCACCCACAACTGTGCCTAGCAGGGATATGAACAGGTGGAAGGCTGTGGGGGAGAGAGAGAGTTACTCAGAGGACTGAGTAAATCTACACCAGGTGATCAGGCAGTAGAAGCTTTGACCAGGGACCTTTTCCCCGGGCCCTCATGCACCCCAGGCGGTGGGAGGATACATGGAAAATAGGAAGGCAGAGAGGCCAATGGCACAGGCTGCGTTTTTTGATGGATCCAAGTGTTCTGGAAAAGAAAGATGAGCATCTTCCCCTTCCCCAACTGGGAGGTGGATCTCTAGAGTATCCAGTTTGTGATCTTTTATTCATGCACACAATCTGTTTGGCTCTGTCTTTGGGAAATTACTTCTATTTAGTGCTCTTAATTGCTTAAATTGCTGTGGGTTTGCTGCATTTAAAAAAATTCGGTAAAAGACATGTGGGAAGATTGACAGTAAAATGTTTATCACGTGAAAATCTTCACGGATTTACGGACCCAGTTTCATCTTGTGAATACTGAATTTGGAGGCCCAGGAAATAGCTGAGAAGCTGTTGATTTTTCACTTGTCCACAAATAGCAAGTAGTGGACAAGTGACACTTGTAACAATCATTGTTACAAATTTTTGAACAGCCGAGGTATGTTAAGCGCTCAGGATTTTACATCACATTCGATGGACAAAGTGACAAGATTCTGTGATTCTGCCCCCAGGACCTCTGTGGCTTCTAGGCCTTTCTTGATCTTTATGGTCACTCCCAGCACTCTGTGAGCCCATCCAGCCAAGCTAGGGAAAGTTCCAGAACGATCCTCCCCCTTCCCCACCTTCTGCTTCCAAAGAAAGCCCTGCAATGCCTTTCCATTTTTATTCATGTCCACCCCTCAGGAGGGAACCGGAGAGGAGAGGTTCTGGGAACCTCTTTCCAATAAGCTAACAGAACGAGCCTGGGCTCCTCAAACCCAAGAAGTCAGAGCTGCTTCGTAGCAGAGAACCGCAGCAGCTGCCGCAAGGATGCCTTTGGACCCCGGCTCGGTTCCCTAGCTGCGACGCTTGACCGTTTCGAACTGTGCATCGAAGGGCATGCTCCCTTTTTTACGTGTACTTGGTGTTACTTGATCTCGCTGACCTCTTTGCAGACAACATCTGTATTGTTTGGTACAGCAAATCAGAAAAATGACCTGTTCATTCATTCACAGAGTTTTATCAGTTGCCTGTGGTGGGTGCATCACTGCAGAAGGGCTTAAAGCAAATATTCTGAGCAGAAAGGTCCAAATTTCTTCAGAATTGGTGTTCGTTGGAGCAGGATTGAATGCTGTCTGTCTGGGGTGCCCAGATCTGTGGACCACATGTCATGATTCTGTTCCCATTTGAATCAGTTGTTTACAGAGCACCCTTGATCTCTGGAGACTTTCCACCTCGGAGGGGACATTTGGAAATGGGTAAGGGGCCTTTGGTTGACCCCATGAGGTAGGCAGGAAGGGCATTTGGAAATGGGTAAGGGGCTTTTGGTTGACCCCATGAGGTAGGCAGGAAGGGTAGGTTTGGGTCCTGAATAGAAAGAATTGTCCTGCATCCTTCATGAAGCTCCAAAGTTTTAATGGATGTTGATGTACGTGAAAAACTCTTGATAATTAGCAGAGCATAGATCTTAACTGTTCTTCATATAACACAAAGTGTTTCATGCACAATTCTGATCTGCACTGAGTTTCTCAGGGACTATTTCCACTGTGCAAATTGAGAAAAGATTGCATTTTATTATGTTCAGAAATTTACCTAGAACTGTTCACGTCATTCCGATTGTGGAAAATCATTATTGCCAATGGCAACACCTCTTATGGTATCAGTCTCCCTACAACAGGTTTGGAACTGTCTGTGCTCAGAGCTGACGGTCCTGGTGAATCTATGTAAAGACATGAGCATCTGCCCACTCCTTTATTTCTCCTAACGAGGCAACCTCCTGTGCATTTTCTGGTTGCAAACCGTGTTATTTTATACATTCTTTTTCATCCATTTCTCCATTACATTGTAGCAAGTGCATTATCTTGTTGGTTGTCTTTGCATGTCTTAAACGAATGTGTCTTTTTCCTAAGAATGCAGTTTTATTGTGAAATGGGGTAAGGCTATACTTTGTTTGGCTCAGAACTTCACCAAGAATTTTTCACTGTTTTGGAAAATGGGCTCACCGATAGAAACAGTATCTGATAATGTCGGCCATAAATACAAGACACTCGAGTCTGCCTGCATTTTTAAGTGTCACATTCATTGACGATTCTTTCAGATATAGAGGTGAACATCTGATGACTTTATGTCTTCTGGTGTAGTCACAATTATTTACATATTGAGATAGTATTTTACTGTAAATTATTTCCTTAAATCTCTCCACTTACGTATAGTTAGGATGATATAGTTCTCTTTTTAAAAATTCTGTTGGTAGGATATATTATCCGTGACTTTTGTTTCGGGATAGTAAAGGGGCATGGCTAAAAGTTTTTTATAAAAATGGAAATTTGGCGGGGGACACCTGGGGGGCTCAGTCAGTTAAGTGTCAGACTTCTGCTGAGGTCATGATCTCACAGTCTGTAGTTCGAGCCCCATGTTGGGCTCTGTGCTGACAGAGCCTGGAGCCTGCTTCAGATTCTGTGCCTACCTTCTCTGCCCCTCCCCTTCTTGCACTCTGTTTCTATATCTGTCAAAAATAAATATATATATAAAAAAGGGAGAACATTGGTTTTGACAGGGCTCTGAAGGGAAGCACTAAGGGAAAGCCTTGGTTTAGGTGCTCATTGGTGTGCAGAAAGCACTAGTTCTTTTGTTCCAGCCTTCCTGGGTCAACACGGGCATCCAGCTTTCTGTATGGGGGTTCCCCCCCCCAGACACCCACATGACTTGGCTTAGGGTCAATTCAGTAAATATCAGTTGGAAATTTATCTATTGATCAGTCGATCTAAAATTCAACTTTCTTAGTGTTTTACTTTTCATTCAGGTACAATCTTTTTGTATTTTTTCCCCTAACACACACTACTACATTTGCCTTACCATTCTCTCCTCTTTCTTTCTCTTTGTATATACATATGTGCACATACATGATTTTTTCCTAATACATTTGAGATTAAATGCACAATGACACCCCTTCTAAGTACTTTCATATGTATTTCCTAAAAAACAAGGACCCTCTCCTCTAAAAGCCACAGTGTACCTCCACTACTACCACAACTACCCTCCACGATCAGGAAGTCAACACCCCACACATGTACCACCACAGACCCCAGTCACGGGCCTCACATAGCCTACTACTGCTCTTCGTTATAGCTGCAATTCAGGAACACCATCTCATTTAGTTGCCGTGGCTCTCCAGTCTCATTCAACCCGCTTCAGTTCCTCAGTTTGCCTTGTCTCCATGACCTTGACATCTTTTAAGAGGATAGGTCAGTTACTTGGAAGACTGCTTCACAGAAGGGTGGTGTGTGACATGTCCTCAGCAACGTGCTCAGATTGTGCATTCTGGGGCAGCAGCATCACGGAAGCGAAGCGGGGCTCTTCTCGGTGCAGTGTCAGAAGGCAAGGACATCAGTGCCCCGTGATTGACATGGATAAAACACTGAGCTTTTATGGCTCAGTTAAGATGGTGATGGTCAAGTTTCTCTACTGTAGAGGGAATTAGTAGGTATTTTTAATTAATTAATTAAGTTTTTGAGAGAGAGAGAGATGAGCATAGGAGGGGCAGAGGGGGAGAGAGAGAGAGAGAGAGAGAGAGAGAGAGAGAGAGAGAGAGAGAGAGAATCCTAAGCAGGCTCTGAGCTGGCCTCAGACTCACGAACCATGAGATCATGACCTGAGCTGAAATCCAGAATTGGAGGCTTAATCAACTGAGCCCCCTGGGCACCCTAGTAAGCATTTTGAAGGGGATGTTCTTTGAGATTATATACATAGGCTCTTCTGAATCAAAACTTCAGCTACAGCTGCTCTGGAAAACAGTGTGGAGGTTCCTCAAAAAACTATCAGTAGAACTCCCCTATGACCCAGCAGTGGCACTGATGGGGATTTACCCAGGGGATACAGAAGTGCTGATGCATAGGGGCACATGTACCCCAATGTTCATAGCAGCACTGTCAACAATAGCCAAATCATGGAAAGAGCCTAAATGTCCATCAACTGATGAATGGATCAAGAAGATGTGGTATATATATATATATACAATGGAATACTACATGGCAATGAGAAGGAATGAAATCTAGCCATTTGTAGCAAAGTGGATGGACCTCAAGGGTGTCATGCTAAGTGAAATAAGTCAGGCGGAGAAGGACAGACACCATATGTTTTCACTCATAGGACTAACTGGAGAAACCTAACAGAGGACCATGG
Organism: Suricata suricatta; assembly: GCF_006229205.1. NCBI lineage: Eukaryota > Metazoa > Chordata > Mammalia > Carnivora > Herpestidae > Suricata > Suricata suricatta. The sequence continues at coordinate 147,780,294 of NC_043703.1, forward strand.
GGAGGGGAAGGGGAAAAAGAGTCAGGGAGAGGAAGGCAGGCAAATCATGAGAGACTCTTGAATACAGAAAATGAACTTAGGGCTGAAGGGGGAGAAGGGGGGTGATGGTCATGGAGGAGGGCACTTGTGGGAAAGAGCACTGGATGTTATATGGAAACCAACTTGACAATAAACTATATATTAAAAAAAAAAAACTTTAGCCTAGAACCTGAGCATCTGTTGGTGAATCTTGCCTAAATCAGTTCTCAAATGGCAATTTCCTAATTCCATCATTCCTTCTACACATACGAGTTGGCAGACTACTACTCTAAGGTAGATCTATGCATGTATGTATGTATGTATGTATGTACTCAAGGGATTCTGTTTTATTCAGTGGGTTATAATCCTTGCTGTCATCATTTATTTTGGTGGTCAAGCTGTTCTCCATTTGGCCAGTGGGACAGCTGTCAAGCTGGATCTGTAGCTTTTGGATGTGTTCCTATCATTCTGGTACAAAATGGTCCAGCCTTGTGTATTCTCCTCCCAAGCCCTGGAATTAGTCCTTTTTTTTTTTTTTTTTTTTTTTTTTTTTTTTTTTTTTAAGAATTCCTGATTTCCTTTAGAAACCAAGGTCTAATACTGGATGTGCTCATTGGTATTGGTTTCTCTTGGTTCCAGGCTACTTGGACAGAGCTAGAAGATGTAGCTAGCCAGCTACACATCTACATGTGTTTCATTGTACATGCATATTTATCTGTTTTGGAAACCATGAGTTCACATCTGTATCCCTAAATTCAACCCAACACCCTGTGGATTATTCTAACATTCTCCTTTCCACGTTTGTACCTCCATTCTCAATAGAGGAAAAACCTGGTTTTCATGTCTTAATTTACTTACTTATTTTTGCAGTCGCCTTGCCTGTGACTAATCTCTTGACCACAGGAGCCAACTCTTTGGCCAAACACTGCAAACTCTAGCCCTGGTTGCTGCCACCTGGGGGTTTGCCTACACTGATAACCGTGAAGCTCTGTGGAAAAGAAAGTTTCTATTACCTGTGAATTTTATTTCAGGTTAATGGGGCAGCGCGGGAGGAGGTCATCCAGAGGACGTGATCTCAGGTTGACCCCTGAGCCCAGTCCCCCAAATTGAAGGCTCCTCCTCCCTCCCCAGTCCTTGGAAGGTACATTCTACTCACTGTTCGCACAGTCAGAGCCATTTTCAAAGACACAAACTTGAGAAAGCATTAGTTGTTGGGCCTATCTGGACGGTATAACGATGAATCCAGTTAAGGCCTGGGTTCAGGGATAAACTTTTAAGATCCTGGCCTACAGGCCTGGAGATCATCTGCTCTTCTGGTACCCAAGATAAGCCTCTGAGGTAAGTTCTCTCTAGTATCCAACCTGCCACTTCCCACTCTGGAATGGCTTGCTTCTTCCTCCTCTCCCTCCTTGCCCTCCCAGGACAGGGAAGGGTGGGGGGCAGCTTGCAAGCCCACAGGTGGTTTATTTTTAGAATAATATACATTAAGAAACATTTATTTTTAATGGTATATTTTATCAATTTTCTTTTCTGTGCTCAATATTGTTTCTCATGTATCATATCTTCCATCTGGCTTCAATTTTCCATGTCTGAAAAGTGACCTTGTCTTTTTTTTTTCCTGGAATAAGAGTTAAGCTGGCCATAAACACTGTAAAGTGTTTCTCCTTCCGCATTTTGCGCATGTTAAGCCTTTCTCCTCTGGGATCTAGTTTTGACCTTGGGAAGCCTGGTTTCAATCTCAATGTGATAGCTTTCTTTTCAAAGATGGGCTTTTAGATCTTTTGCATTCCCCGTAATGGTCTATAGTTTCATGCCGCTTTGTCTAGGTATAGGCTTAATTTTATTCTTGCCCTCCTGATAAATGGAAGGCACTTTATTCTCAAGATAGGCGTCTTTCTTTAATTCTGGAAAATTCTCAGTGTCCAAATATTGAGTCTATGCTACCACCTCTATATCCTTCTTCCGGAGCACTCATTCAACCCATGGTTCCTCTCCTGCTCCTCCATCTTTCATTGGGACCTTTCCTGTCTTTTGTCTTCTCCCCGGCCAGCCTCCAGGGCTCTTCCCCACACCAGCTTCTCCTTTGCTAATTTGCTTTCACTCATTTTCTGGAGCCAGAGTTGCTGTCATTTATCCATTTAAAAATCCTGTTTCTAACCATTCCTAGAATTTTTCATGCGTGACACTTCTTACTGATTCATTTTCATGTCATTTTCCCGTTTCACTTTGCCTTGTCATCATAGATTTTTGCTCCGTTAAAGGATGTAATTCTTTCACTAATCCACCTAAACATGCTTATTTCCACACTTCGATAAAGGGATCTAGAGTGATTTTGTGTTTCAATTGCTCATTTTGTTGGATTGCTTTCTTAGTGTAATATTTACATGGTTTGGAATTTTGATTTATGGCTTCATTTTGAGAGGGGTATTTGTTCTTTGTTATTCTCTCGCTTTTCTCCTACAAGGCTCACTCCTCAGTGAGTGGTTATGTGGTTGCCATGACATAATCCTAATCCCTGATCCTCAGCGGATCCTCTGGGGTGGTGATTGTTTCCAGCCCACTTATATAATCAGAGAAATTATTAACCCTGTTCCTGAACTGGTAGATGCCTTGCTGAGTTCCTGATCTTGGGCTGGATTTGCATTTCTGTGCCTCCTACAGTAGTACATGGGAGTAGTCTTTTCTACTTCCTTTCTCAAGTAGCCTGTGTGTATGTGAAGGGGGGTGGGGAGCAGAACCTACCCCTAGCTTTAAGCTGTGAGCCTGCTTCTAACCTCCTACTGTCCCAGACGACAATAGGAACCTTGAACTCCAGGTTACCGCAGGCTTGGTCTCCGCCTATGATTCCAGAGCTGTTTCTGTTTTGGAATTGCTGGTCTATTTCTGATCCATCAAGACACTTGTTTCTGAGCCTGTCTGGATTTTGTTTTTTGGGGTGGGGTTTTTTTTTTTTTTTTTTTTTTTTTTTTTTTTTTTTTTTTTTTTTTTTTTTTTTTTTTTTTGGTTGTTTTAAATAGATCACTGTTACATGTTTGGGACCAGAGTGGTAACGTCAAAGTGAATTTTCTGAGCTATTTGGATAGAAAGTTTTACTTCCATTAAGCAGAAGCGGCATTCCAGTAGGATACTTTTTAACTTCTGAGAAGTTGCTGGCACATAGTCTCAGATCAGAGCCTTGAGAGGATTTACCCCCCATCCTTCACTGAGTAGCAGATTTCCAACACACACGGCTAAGTTGGACCTTGCCTATCTCTCAGCGCAGGGAATTGTCCATGGCAAGTTGCTGCCTAGAGATGCCTTTCTTTTCTTTCTTTCTTTCTTTCTTTCTTTCTTTCTTTCTTTCTTTCTTTCTTTCTTTCTTTCTTTTTTTTATAGATGCCTTTCATTGTGGTTTACATGTGTAAAGCCTCCAGTTTATTTCCCTCTCTTGGTGGAGCATAAAGGGCACACTTTACACGTGTATTCTTAGTTTTAGAAGGAAACTCAGAGATATATAAACCCAGTATCCCTCCCCATAGCGGCATGCATGCTAGTGATCCTAGGGAAGGCAATTAGATTTTTCAAAACCCGTGGAATGGTTGCCCAAGGCAATCTTTATAGATCCTAAAAAGCAGTATGACCCTTGCTGACATCTGCAGAGTCAGAAAGTTTTCTTACTGCCAAGTCCAAATTGACCTCCACATACCTGCTACCATAATGGTACTCCCGGTATAGGAGTTGTTTAGACTTAGGAAGATACCCAGTTTTACATTCATAGTTTTCTCCTTTGGGCTAAGTTCCCCTATTTCCTTTAGCGCTGTCTGCTATAGTTCAGAAGCCTTGAACTTGCCTGTTGGCACCTTTTTGGTAGGTGTTGTATGTTTCTTGGCCATTTGTTTGGCTAGATTGCTCCTACAAAGGATTAAACAATGCTATAATTATAAAGGATGAGAGTGGAGGGTCCCCTTTGGCGTCCTGTTCCTAGCTCCCCTCACCTGTGAAGAGGATTCACATGGCTCTGTGGCCGGCTTCAAGGGCTCGTTGGATGGTGTGATTACACATGCTTAGTCTGGGTGGTGTAATGCACGCTTCCCCCAGGCACGTGTCCCCCTTCCCGAGCTTCTACTCTGGACCGCTAGGCAATTCAAGCAGTTCTGCAATCTTGTCTCACTCCTATTGCAGCCTGAACGGTTACTTGCAAACCATTTCTGCAGACAGGGTAATGGTGTATTGATTGCTGAACAGGTGGTAGGGGTGTAGTTTGATTTTTAGATATAATTCTGTTTTATGCCTTTTGGCTTGTTGCTGGAAGGTGTTTATGTGGTAATCTTCTGGGATAATTTTGATTACAATGCTTGACAGTTGTTTTCACTTTTATTTATTTTTCATTTATTTATTTTAATGTTTATTTATATTTGAGAGACTGAGACAGAGCACGAACAGGGGAGGGGCAGAGAGAGAGAGAGAGACAGAGGGAGGGAGACACAGAATCCAAAGCAGGCTCCAGACGCAGAGCTGTCAGTACAGAGCTTGATACGGAGCTTGAATCCATGAATTGTGAGAGCATGACCTGAACCGAAGTCAGCACTCAACCAACTGAACCATCCAGGTGCCCCTATTTTCATTTTTTTTTTAAAAGCACAGACTGACATGGTGCACTGGGAACACGTGATGATTAGGGCAAAGAAAATATGTGATGTGATTTGCTAAAACTGGAGATACACAAAGAATAGTTTTTCATTCAGGGACCTAAGTGAACCTGGGTGCTGACTCTTTTAGGGAAATGTTACACAATCATGAATGCTATAACCCCGTGAAGGACTCTCAGTAAAGGGCTCCGTGATCATATTATTTGCCAGTGATGTATAATACGCCTCCTTCTTGGGAGAGAACTTTCAGTCTGACCATATGGAAGCCTGTGAGGTTTTCATTAGCCAAGTAATATTTTTAACTTTCTTTAATTCCACACTGGCCATGCTTATTTGGCCATGAAGATCCTTGAAGAGAAAACTGTAGTACCCAATACCATTTTGGAAAAACTCACTATTCCATTGGACACCCTCTGGGAATTGCCTTGCTGAGCCAGGTGGCACACATGTGTGCTCTGGGCCCTCACCTGCCAGCAGGCCAAGCCCGTGCCTCTGCTGCCTAGAAGACATTTCCTGCCTCCTGTTGGGGAAGTGGTGGGACAATTCATCCTTTGAGGGAGGGCACCAGCCCCACAGGGGTGTGATCCAGGAGTGAGATGGCACTGAGCAGTTTGTGTCAGCAGATGGGGAATGGCAGAGAGGAAAGATATCATAACGAAGTGGAGTTCATCATAATGCCCTCTGGTATTATGTAAAAATTTTGGTGGGGCGGGGGAAGGTGGGCAGCCAGTTTGGCAAGGTCACGGAGGAAAAAAAGTAATGAGTGAGAGATGAGTGGAGAGCAAGCATGTTCTCTGTCTTGGCTGATGCATGAGGGAGATGTGTTGAACAAGAAGAAAGAACGTTGCCATAGAGGGATCCATTTGGAGGACAGCTGATGAAAGACACTCAGTCCTCACTATAGAGTTTGAAATAGATGTGAGTGGTGTTCGAGACTCCTTTAAATACCTCCAGGGAGGGCATGATAGGATATAAATAATTTTCATGGGCCAGGGCCCCTTTGTCTGCTCTCAGACATATTGGAGGTGATTCCTGACCTTAGCGGAGGCTATGGGGATGGAGTTGGGGGGACAATTTGGGAGAAGAACTTGGTGATTACAAAGTTCCAAGAGACTTCAGACCACATCAACTGCTAGGATCATAATGAGTGGGATCCAGGTGTTTCTGAAGGGTATACTTCTCCTCAGGTCTCATAAAAATCGGTCTCTCCTCCCTTCCTGATGCAACACTGGACTTGTCAATGAAGTTCTTAGCTGGAGGCTACCCAATCGCCATCCAGTCATTAGGAGATAAAAACTATCGATCATTATTTGTCTGCTGCTTGTTGGAACCAGCAGGCCTCCTGCTAATATCTTTATCCACTTCTGAGCTTGTCAGCCTATTGACTTTTTTTTTTCTAAACCAGCTGACTGGAGTGTGAGGTGCTGAAGAAATTACTTTTAACCAAATGATGGGAAATTAGAGCATGGAACATCTGTGACAGAGCATTCAGAACTTAAGGTGACTCTTTTCCAGTCTAGTGAAGGGACAGGGGGGCGAGAGGTCTGTCTTTTCTGTTTACCTTATGCTCTCATCACCCGAGAAAAGCCCCAAACACAAAGAAAGTAAGAATGAAGAGGTCAGGTTCAGCTGGTGACCCAGAACTACCTACATGGCCTCCCTGGCCTTCGCTTACTCATCAGGGCAAGGCATTCCTGGGCACTAGACCTGTCTCATGTTCTGAGGCTGTGATAGTGACAGGGCAGTGCATGGCTTCTCTGCAGAGGCTGCTGGACCCCTGGGGTGTGTGAGGCATGGAGTGGACCAAAGCAGCCTCTGGTCTCTGGTTTTCTGCAGTGAGCTCTGTACCACCATCCTCTGCAGAAGTTCTGACACAAGCAGGCACACAGGACCTTTTCCGTGGCATGCTCTGATGGGAAGCACAGTGGCACAGAAGATGCTCTTCTTTTAAAAAATTAATCACATGTCATCACAGAGTGAAGAGTCGCCTCATAAGGAGATCTCTCAGTGGGAGATTCATCAGCGAAATGATAGTGTTTTCACTGAGGCTTCTTGGGCCAGGCCTATGCCGGTAGAGGAAGGCTCCTGAGGACAGGCTCCTGGTCTCGGGATCACTGCTGGGGACAATGGTGAATGACCTTTGATAGGTGCTGGTCCCACTGTGTTTTTAACAGCTTTCCTGGGGGTATAATTGATATGTAAGAAACTTCACATATTTATACAATATGATAAGGCTTGACTGATATGTGCAGTCATGAAACTATGCATATAGCCAAGATAAAACTATTTATCATCCACAAAATATCCCCGGAGCCTGTTGGCAATCCCTCACTCCCATAAGTGTCTGCTCCCCATCCCCTGGTAACCAGTGATCCTGGGGATAGATTTGCATTTGTGAGTATTTTATGTACAAAATTTTAATGCTTATTTACTTTTGAGAAAGAGAGACAGAGCATGAGCAGGGGAGGGGCAGAAAGAGAGGAAGACGCAGAATCCAAAGCAGGCTCCAGACTCCACACTGTCAGTACAGAGCCCAACGTGGGGCTTGAACCCATAAACTGTGTGAGATCATGACCTGAGATGAAGTCGGATGCTTAACTGACTGAGCTACCAGGTGCTGGAGTATTTTATATAAATGAAATCTGACACTAAATATTGTTTGACTGGCTTTTCCCACAAAGAATAATCATTTTGATGTTCATCCATGTTTCCTGTGTGTAACTAGTTCCTTTCTTTTATTGCTGAGTGTTGCATTGTATGGATAAGCAATCATTTGTTTATCTATTTACCAGTTGATGGGCATTTGTATTTTTCTAGTTCTTGCTCTTATAAATAAAGCTGCTATAAATATTTGTAGACAGATTTTGCAGGTACATATGATACCACTGTTCAAGTGTTCTATATTCTTCCTAATTATTTTTTTATTTGTTCTATCAATTTTGGGGAAATGAATGTTGAAAACTATGACTAGAATTGTGGGCTTGTTTATTTTTCCTTGAAGTTATATAAGTTACTGTTTCATGTATTTCGAAGCTCTGTTATAAGTTGCATAAACATGTAGGATTGTTCTGTGGGCCTGGTAATTGACCTCTTTATCATTATGTCATGACTTTCTTTAACATCAATAATATTCAGTGCTCTGAAATCTACTTCATGTACTATTAATATAGCCATCCCATCTTTCTTTTTATTAATATTAGCATTTATATGTATACACACATACATGTGTAAATGTACATGTAATATGTATACATATATTCCATTATTTTACATTTAGCCGTTTGTGTTTTTATATTTAAAATATTTTTCTTATAGTCAGCACAAGTTTGGTTTTATATTTTTTATCCAATCTGAAAATCTCTGCCTTATAGAAGACTTTTGAGATAATTATAGATTCATATGCAGTTATAAGAAATAATATAGAGAAATCCTGTGCTCCTTTACTCAATTTCCTTTGATAACATCTTGCAAACTACAGTACAATATCAAAGTCAGGATATTGACCATAATACAATCCATCAGACTTGTTCACATTTCCTGCTTTGCTTATACATGTGTGTGTGTGTGTGTGTGTGTATGTGTTCCCCAGTCAAGATGTAGAAAGTTCAACTAACACAAAGGTCTTTCATGCTTCTCCTTCCTCTGCTCCACCTTGCTCCTGTTTTTAATCCCTAACAACCACCAATCTGTCCCCCATTTCTGACATTCAGTCTTTTACCATAAATATGATGTTAACTGTGGATTGTTTGGTAGTCTTTATCAAGTTGAAGTAACTCCCATCAATTCTTAATTTGCTGAGAGATTTTATTGTGAATGGATATTGGATTTCGTCAAACATTATTTTCTACATCATTTGAAATTATCATATGATTTTTCTTCATTACCATGTTGATATAAGTTACTGGTTGATATTTTGAATGCTGAGCCAGCCTTGCATACTTGGAATAAATCCCACTTAGTCATGGAACATAAATCATTTTATACATCATAGGATTTGATTTGCTAATACTTTTTTGAGGATTTTTGTATCCAAATTCATGTGAAATACTGGTATATAGTTTTGATTTTTTTTGTACTTTATTTGGCTGGTTTTGGTAATCCTTTCCTTTCAGTTGCAGTGTTTAGATTGTTTATATTTAATATGACTATTGAGACATGTCAGGTAAGAGGTTGCTGTGTCTGAGGTCAAAGAGGCTATTGTCCATTTTCTCCTCTAGGATTTTGATGGTTTCCTGTCTCACATTTAGGTCTTTCACCCATTTTGAATTTATTTCTGTGTATGGTGTAAGAAAGTTGTCCAGTTTCATTCTTCTGCATGTTGCTGTCAGTTCTTGCAACACCATTTACTAAACAGGCTGTCTTTTTTCCACTGGATACTGTTTCTTGCTTTGTTGAAAATTAGTTGGCTATACATTTGGGGGTCCATTTCTGGATTTTCTATTCCATTGGTTTATGTGTCTGTTTTTGTGCCAATACCATACTGTCTTGATGATTACAGCTTTGTAGTACTGGCTTAAGTTCAGGACTGTGTACCTCCAGGTTTGTCTTTCTTTTTCAATGTTACTTTGGCTATTTGGGGCCTTTTTTCATATGTCCAAAGGCAAGATAAATGAAAGGAAAAATGAACTATTGGGATCTCATCAAGATAAAAAGCTTCTGCACAACAAAGGAAACAATTAACAAAACTAAAAGGCAACCAATGGAATTGGAGAAGGTATTTGCAAATGACATATTGGATAAAAGGTTAGTATCAAAAATCTATGAAGAACTTACCAAACTCAACACCAGAAAAGCATAATCCAGTGAAGAAATTGGAAGAAGTAATGAATAGACACTTTTCCAAAGAGGACATTCAGATAGCCAAAAGACACATGAAAAGATGCTCCACATCGCTCATCATCAGGGAAATACAAATCAAAACTACATTGAGATACTACCTCACACCAGCCAGAGTGGCTAAAATTAACAACTCAGAAACAACAGATGTTGGTGAGGATGTGAAGAAAGGAGAACCCTCCTGGACTGTTAGTGGGAAGACAAACTGGTGCAGCCACTCTGGAAAATCGTATGGCGGTTTCTCAAAAAAATTAAAAATAGAATTACCCTATGGGTCAGCAATAGCACTACTGGGAATTTATCCAAAGGATACAGGGGTGCTGATGCATAGAGACACATGTACCCCAATGTTTACGGCAGCACTACCAACAGTATCCAAATTATGGAAAGAGCCTCAATGTCTATCAATTGGTGAATGGATAAAGATAAACAAGATGTGGTATATATACACAATGGAATACTACTTGGTGATGAAGAAGAATGAAATCTTGCCATTTGCAATAACGTGGATGGAACTGGAGGGTATTATGCTGAGTGACATAAGCCAGTCAGAAAGGAAAACATCATATGTTTTCCTCATATGTGGATTTCGAGAAACTTAACAGAAGACCATAGGGTAGCAAAATAAGTTACAAACTGAGAGGAGGCAAACCATAAGAGACTCTTAAATACAGAGAACAAACTGAGAGGGTGGGGGGTTTGGGGGGGAATGAGACATGGGCATTGAGGAGGGCACTTGTTGGCATGAGCATTGGGTGTTGTATTTAAGTGATGAATCATGGGAATTTACTCCCAAAGCTAAGACTACACTGTATACCCTGTATGTTAGCTAACTTGACAATAAATTATTAAAAAAATAATATGACTATTGATATGGGTATATTTAAATCTATCATCTTGGTGTTTGTTTTCTATTTATTCTGTCTCTTTTAAGTTCTCCTTTCCCTTGTTGTCTACCTTATTTTGGATTAATAGAGCACTTTCACCCCTATTTTATCTCCTTTGTTGGTTGACTTATATCTGTAACTCTCTGTTTAGTTATTCTAATGGTTTCTTTAGGAATTATAGAACACATCTTTAGGCTATCACAATCTACTTTCAAGTGATATTATATTATCTCATATTTGGTAAAAATCCTTATAATAGAAAAGTCTGGTTTCCTTGGACTTTCAACTCCACCTGCTTGACTCAGGGCATGTGCTGGTCTCTGCCTAGGTCTCTCTCTTTGGGTCATGACTTAGAGAATCTCTTAAGGCAGTAACTGGGGCATTTATAAGGTTCTTCTCATTTGTTCTTCCTCTTTCAGGGATTGTTCCCTGATGTACTGAATCTTAAAAACCATTGCTTCATGTTGCTTTCTTGTTTGCTCATTTTGTTTTGCTTTGTTTTGTGTTGGGTAGGAGGGTAAATTTGGTTCCTCTTACTCCATTTTGGGCAGAAGAAGAAATTCTATACTGTTGTTTTGATGTGGATTCTGTAGTCTGCATGTTAAAGGCATAGTACTAATCCTTTTAATAGAGTCTCTATTGTGGATCATAGAGAATGATCACAGAGAATGAAAACATCCAGGCTATGTGACATGTATTAGGTCTTTCGGACAGATCCAGCCCACAAGCTCAAACTTCATGGCATGGCATATTTGTGGGTGGTGGTAGAACCCATTCTCTGCAAAGAGGAGGTGATTTGTCCAGAGGAATTTTGTTATATGAATATTTTCTTCTCCACTCACTTAAAGCTCTATGAATGAGACTAAGTCTAGGACCAGGAAATCCCCATTTCATGTATATCAAAGAAACAAGTCTACTCCAAAGGGAAAGATAATTGGAGAGAAGAGCATCACAGGCCGAAAGATTCATGTAGTCTTAGACTCTAGAAGGTCTTAATGAATAGCCCCCTGCCTCTAGGAAAGTCGGATATCATCATCTTCACTTTACATATTCTAGCAACTCTGAATATTAAGAGACTACCCAGGGTCTTGTATAGAGTAACCTTAGCTCTCTTTCCAAGTGTAACAGACACTTGCTTTTGCAATGATTGTCTGTAATATTCCTGCCTTGCTCATTTTACTGTCTCTGTTTCCTTCCCCCCAGCTCTGCCTGTCTTCTGATTGGCTGGTGACATGTCCCCAAAGGGCTTTCAGCATATTCTGCCTTTCTGGGTGAGGGCAAAACATGCTCCCTTCTGAAGTTTCTCTGGGAAAGCTTTAGAGCTATACAATTAACAGTTTCCTCGTTCATTTCCATCCCCTTGTGGTCCTGGCCTCTGACAGTGGATGGATGGCTGTATCATAACACTCCCTCCACATCATTTGTCACGTCTTGGCTCTGTGACAACAGCTTCTCTGTTTCTAGAAGGCCAGGAGCTAGAATGTCAGGCAGGGAAACTAAATAACTTTTCACCCTTAGGACATAGTTCCTTCTTCAGAGAGCTAGAGGCTACTGAAAGCTGGTGTGAGGCCGTTGAGCTATTGAAGCATGGAGCATTTTTACCAGCCTGGAACGTGACTGTGAAGGCTTTATTCTGACCATGCCTAGTCCTAGAAAATTGATTTGGAAAAATGACCTGGAAGCTTTGCAGACGGTAGGATCTGTTCTCTTCCCTAAAGCAATGAGCTACAGTGCTCTGGCATTTTTCAGCAAGGTACTGTCTGCTAATGGGGAATTATGTAGAGCCAAGAGCAACTGTAATTAAACAGGACAGAGAGTTTGGTTTGGAGAATAATAATAACCATAATGTTAACAGCAAACATCTTTATAGGGATCACTGTGAGCCAGGCACTATTCTAAGTCCCATAGGAATATTCACTTATTGAATCTTTGCAACAACCCTTCCAGGTAGGTAGTTATCTCTGTGTTACAGATGAGAGAGCTTAGTGACTTATTCCAAGTCACTTAGATAACAAGTGGCAGAACCTGGACTCAAACCCTGGCATTCTGACTCCAGAGCCTGGGCTCTTAATCTCAATTCCATACATAAATTCCTCTTCCTTATTAAACCACTGTGTGGAGAGAAATGAGGCTTTAGATAATAACAGGTGGACTTTTAGTATCAGAATAGAGAGGGGAAATACCTTTGTCTATACCACGAAACGGACAGTTAGTAGATTCAGACTTGGTCCTACTGGGATTTCTGTAGACTTCTCTATTTTCCTATCCTCACTTGATTTAGGTTCACCCTATGATGAGTTCTAGCCAATGAAATGTGTGCAGAAGTAATATGGACTAAGGTGGTTAAATAATCATGTGATTTCCTAGTCTCCCTTTTACCTATCTGTGGGCTTGTGGACAATCTTGAAAGACTGTCTCAAATCCTCCATGCGATAGAACCAGAAGAGAGAAAGAGCCTGGATCCCGGAACCACTGCTTGGAGGGAGGTTGCTCAGGAGAACCATCAACTCACGTAGAACTTGGAGTGAGTGAGAAACGAGTGTGTTGTGAAGTGGAGTGTGTTATGAAGTCATTGAGATTCCGGGGATTATTTGTTGTTGCAGCAAAGACACACTTATCCTCATCAATACATGGGCTTGCACACTCCAGCTGCCTTGACGCCTTTTCTGCCCAAAGGGCCTTTCCCTTCAGATCCTGGGAGACATTGCCTGAGCATCTATGGAGGAGTCATTTTCTGCCAGGTGCACTTCAGTCTTTTCCAGCTTTTTGGTATCTCATGTACAGGAGATTGAAGAGGCAGGAGAGAGGTCTTAGTTTTCTAATATACAAAATGGGTGGAGCGTAATGTGTTATCTCTAAGGGTTTTTGAACCTCTATAAGTCAGTGACTTATAGTCAGGTATCAGGATGATAATAAGACTTTTTTAGCTGTTTGGAATTTCAGAAGATGCCCCAAATCCAATAAAAATGTATCCCACATACCCTTACATTAGACACTGATAGGCTGGCCATCTATAAAGTGCTTTAAGTAGAGGTAACCCCACACTCTTCCGTCAGCATTAGATCATCACCATCATCAGGGTATAAAGGAAAAGAGGTGGAAGATGGAAGACCAGGATCAAGGGTGCCGCTGGGGAAAGTTTCAGTACATATTGATGTGTTCCCCACACATCCCAAGTAGAAAGGAGGGGTGGGTTCTTCCCCTCTAATCAAGGGGGCTGCTCAGGAAGTATACCTGTATTTTCTGGCCTTTGGTGAAACCAGCAACCAGATACTTGGTCATCTTGGGCAGAGACAGCAGAGAGGAAAGAACCAGAACTGCCTTGGGAATGGCCTGCCCTTCCGGGTGTGACCAAACCGACAATGTGAATTTCTTGTAGAGCAGGGGAAGATCTGAGGAGGAGGTCTGCACAGGATGTAGCTGCCCACAGGAACCCCTGGGAGAGGTGAGGGGACCTGAGAGTAGGGCAGATTGCAAGATGCTGGTGACTGAGGGAGTGTTGAGAACCACAGGAAGCATTGTTTCTGCAAGAGATTGCAAGATTAGGGTCTCCAGGAAAGGACCCCATGAAGAAAAGGATTAGCTTTGGACGATCTTTCCTGTATTCCAAGAGCACTGATGCTGGGTTATATCTGCACCATCCCAGGAATTCCTTTTCTGGCCCTTTCCTTCCCTCCTTCTCCCTTGTATTATCCCTGAGGGGCCACAAGTGAGCACTGTAGTGTGTGTGTGTGTGTGTGTGTGTGTGTGTGTGTGTGTGTGTAGGGAGAAACAGGCAAAAGGAAAGAGCCAAGGAGCTGATTTCTCCCCCAAGCCTCCAGGGCCACCGCAGGCCTGACTAGCACAATTGTCAATTGGGGATTTTAGAATTTTAATATTACACAGCACAGGATTCCTTAATGTGCTCTGCAAAGGAGGTTATTTGCTTTTTATCTGAGCATTAACAGAAAATGTTATGAGACTTGTTGGCTATTCATTCAGGAGCAGGGAGTTGTGATCCCGCAGGACAGGTTGAAAGAGGGCAGCTGTGACAGAGAAGTCAGTTTTGTTGCTTGTGCCCTCTTGAGTCTGGTTTATTCATTCATCAGTCACACCTACGTAGTGTTTTACTTTTTGAAGTATATCCATTTGCATATCTTTTTGATACCTACCTCTGTCCCCTGGTTGGATGTTCACGATCTGTATGTAACCCATTTGTGCTCAGACGTCACTTACGTAGTGTTTCTCTTGCTGGGCCCCCAGTGCAGGCGCTGCCCTGTAAGGACTGGTTTTATGCAGCCTCTAGTGCTTCCTGCTGCCGCTGTCATACTTGGAGACTCGAGGCTACCAGTAGTTCCGGGAGACACCTGGACAGGCTTCCTGGAGCTATGGAAGCTTGCCCCCATGTGACTTCCCTGGATGTCTCCAGAAGAGAGAGTATTGTGTCTTCAGATGGTTGGAATTGTCCAGGGCAGAGCCTGGAGCCTGCTTCAGATTCTGTATCTCTCTCTCTCTCTGACCTTCCCCTGCTCGTGCTGTCTCTCTCTGTCTCTCAAAAATAAATTAAAAAAATTTTTTTTTAAATGTAGGGCTCAAGCCCTAGCAAATGTTAAACTGTGCTGGAGTATTTAATAATTTGACTGGTCCATAGAAAATCCAGATGTTCAGTTCTTTCAATTCATAGTGATGCCCCGTGAATCCTGTGTGAACCTGGAGGTGCAAATATGTGCATCCTGATTGGAAAAAGAAGGATGAAGTTGGTGATCTGATTAATATCCTCCACAGCCACTCTTTTGCCAGATAAAGAAAAGTGGATAAATTGGGGAAATATAGAACAGGTTGGGGAGGGGAGGACCAGGTACTATAATTCTGGGTGAGGGAGGGCCCCCAGCACCACAGAGGAGAGAGTTATGTACTCTATGTAGGCTTGGGGCTATTAACAAATGGTCCTCAGAAGGCTGGGTGGGCAGTTTTAGCTACCCATATCGACATCCATATTGGACACAGATGCGGCAGCTTAAGAATGAGTCTGGGGATGGTTTTGAGTGAAGTAGTATTTAGACTGACCTAAATGCCAAGGATGATGTTTTTTCATTTTCCTGGGGAATGGGGGTGGATGCTAGGTGATCTCCTGTTTAATACAGAAGAGGTAATAGGTTTGAAGATAACAGCATCCATAGTTATGTGCGTACCTAGTGATGCTTAGCCCCCTGCTTGGGGGTGGGAGAGGCATTGAAGGCAGAGGGCCAGTGGTCTGCCAGGGTACATGGCGTTGGTTTTAACAGGGTCACGCTCTGCTATTTTGCTTGCTTGCTGCTCCTGATCATTTTTCTCTTCTGCCTTTTATTTTTCCCCCAGACCTTTTGGTACCCAATGATTTTTGATTAATTTATTTACCATCGTTGGGTGATTGATGCTGTTTGGTGCTGGTACTTTGTAACTTTCCAATTCTTCTGGTTGTCAATGTGACAGCCTCTTGATGATTGATTAGACCCTGTCCCTTGCTCTTTTCATTCTCCCTGTGCGCCAAGGCCCTTGGTTTTCAGCAAATATAAATATTTCTAAATGCAGATTTAATGATTGAGAACACCCAACAAAATCCAGAAAGATCTATGGTACTTTCATTCTTCTTTACTTTCTCACTGAAATTTAATACGTTGTATTTTTTTCTCTCCCCATTCTTTAGCTTTTTGGAATCCTCTTGTCTCTTTTGGAGCCCCCCTAGCTCTTTTCCTGTTCTCCTGGTGTCTCCATCTACACATGATTCTCCTATCTCACTTTCTTGTCTCATCGTGTCTCGAGACTTGGTCTCGCCTTAGTTTAGGCAAACTCACTGTCCTCTACATGACGCACAAGTTCAGGATGGTAGGAAGAAGGGGAACTGGTATTTGTTAAATCCCAATTGTTTTACTCTAAATATGAAAGGCACTTTTCTATCAGGTTCATAAAATATTTATTGAGCACTTACTATGGGCCAGAAACCCCCCCAGAACCTCTGTACAAGGTAGTCATCTTTATCTCTATTTTATAGACAGCAAAGCTGAGACTTTGGGAGAATAATCAATGCGCTTTAAGTCATATGGATTGAAAATGCAGAGAAGAGATTTGAACCCAATCTTTCTGACTTTACCAACTTGCATTCTTTTCCATGACACTGTTCTGGATGGATGAAGGATGCCTAGAGCCCCAGAATTTGGAAGGGACCATAAACTTTATTTATACAGTTGGTTCTCAAATTTAGGTGATTAGAACCCTGTTGGGTCAACTACAGAAAAATCACTTGAAATGCTTATTAAAACACAAATTTATGAATCTTTCCACAATTGTTAAAAAGAAGTCTGGATTTGCCTAGAACTGTGTATTTTTTTTTTTTAATGAACTGGTGCTATCAACCATCTGTTACCTGGTACAGACTCTCCTTGACCTTCCCCACTGAGAGATGACCAGCCAGCCTGTGGGCAGGCCTTACTGCCCATGAACTTCCCTGACTGAAGAGCCCTCAGTACTTCTGGGAAATTCTTGCTCATGTTGCTCTGTCACCAGTGCTTCCATCACCACAGTCTGTGACCCTTGTAGTAGAGATGATGGGCACCGGTTACCAGGTGCTCGCCGTGTGCAGGAGACGTGCTAAGTGCTTCAGCTCTCTTTGCTGCTCGAGTGCCCCATGGCTCTGTGAGCTTGGCAGTCCTCTCCTTACCTTGTAGAGGAGCTCATTTCATTCTGGAGCTACAAATACTAGGTTCCTTCTATGTTTTGTAATCATCTCTCCAGATATTTGCAGATATCATCCTTCCCAATCTCTTCATGTTTTCATAATTTCATACGACAACAGAATTCATGGGGTGCTGACTTTTTCCAAGGCAAGTTGTTAACGTTGCAAAGAGGAGGAAGGTCTTTTGCCTTGAGGCTCTACTGTCTAGTGGGAAAGACCCGTGTGGACTCTACTGTAGTTTTGTGTGTGAACCTTGCTTTTTTAAGTGGGCAAGGGGTCCTTTGGGGCACAGCCTGTATTCTTCCTTATAGCAGAGGGTTGAATTTGTGATGGGGAATCAATAGGGATACATTATCATTGGTTGATTGAGTCTCTCTCTTTTTCCCTCTCTCTCTTTTTTTAATCTCCATGTTTCCTGAGTGAGTCAAGCAATTGGGCAGAGAGGAGAGTATAAGGCTGTCTTAAATTTCTGAAACATATGCTTTTGAGATGGCTCATGAATTTCTTTGGAGTCCACACATCTATGGATATGGGGAATGTCTCCCTTGAAGGAAATAGCTGTGATGGTTAATTTTTAAACTTGACTGGGCTAAGGGATGCCCAGTTAGCTGGTAAAACATAATTCTGGGTGTGTCTGTGAGGATGTTTCCAGAAGAGTTTAGCATTTGAAAATAGTAGACTGAGTAAAGGAGACTTACCCTCACTGGCGTGGGTGGGCATCACCCGATCACTGGTGGCCTGAATGGAGTAACAAAGTAGAAGAAGGACACATCTCCTCTCTTTTCTTAAGCCGGAATATCCATCTTTTCCTGCTTTCAGACATCGGAGCTCCTGGTTCTCTGGCCTTCAGAGTCCAGAAGTTATACCAGTGGCCCCTCTGCTGCCTCTCTTGCAAACTAACGCCCCCTCTCCCACCCCCAACTACTTGTTTCAGGCCATTAGACTTGGATTCAATTATATCATTGGCTTTCTTGGCTGTCTAGTCTGCAGATGGCATATCATGCATATCTCAGCCTTCATAATCACGTGAGCCAATTCTAATAATAAATCTGCTTATCAATCTAAATGTATCCTATGGTTTCTGTTTCTCCAGAGAATTCTAATACAAGAGCTGCCCACAATGTCCTGGCCCAGTAGATGAAAGTGTAGGGCTTATAACCAAAAACACGTGGGCATCCTAGCTACACTGTTGACTTTTTCCGTGATCTTGGATGTCTCTTTACTACATGCCTTGACTTTTCCCATCTGCCAAATGGGAATACCACTTCCTTATTTGTTCTTAAAAATACGTAGAAGAGAAGTGGTAGTTATTATTAATGTACTTCAAAGTTCTTGGTGACACTAGCTGCATAAATATAGATCTTTCTTGTTTTAAACAAGCGATGCTAAACAAAACCAAAGAATATTAAATTATGAATTACAGAAGAGATAAATTATGGAGGTAGTTATTATTTAAATTGCAGAAATATTTCTCATTTTCAGCCCAGGGTTCCTTTACAAAGCAATCTGTCTTGTGCTTTTAAAAAAGTAATTCAATTTACCAAAATTTGATTTGCATGCAACTTTTTAGAAACATTTATCATGTAAAGTGAGACATCATCTGACTAAATTAGAGAATTTACCAATATGTTTTGGCTTATGATGAATATCACTTCCTCCAAGGATGGGAATATTGGCAAATTGAATTTCACTTCTCCCCTTCTCAAAGTGAGACTATCCAAGTCCAGTTTAGAAGCAGCTGGTCTGAGAATTAGTAGTCATGGTGGAAATACTTGGATACATGCTCTAGATCTGTCAATAAATCACCCACGTCTCAGGGAGATCGACTCCACGAAGCCTCAGTTTGCTCGCCTGGAAAATGAGATTGTTGGAGCTGATGATCCCTCCAGCTTTTGGGTTCACCGGTAGTACTCAGTGCTCACTGATAGCACACAAAGGATAATACGTGGCATACTGTCGATGCATAATAAATGTTTAATCAATGGATGAATGAAGTCTTGACTTTCATTTCCTTCCAAGACGATTCTGAAAATTCCAGAGTTTATTATAAAAACCAATCAGTTCAGGAAACCCCTTTCCTTAGCCGTCACCGACTTGACCTCTCTTGAGTGGTTTTTGCACCTTTAAGTCTGGTGAGAAAAAGACATCAGCTCTGTGTGAAGATCGGGATTTGCATTTCAGGTTGGTAAATTGCAGATGACAGTTGCAAGCCTGGAGAGACACACGGAGACACAGCCCCTCGCCTGTCCTCTCCCACCGTCTCCCTGCACGGTCTCTGCATCTGCCTTGGCATTCGCCGCCCGTTTCCTGCCACTGGCCAGGGCTTTCCCCCGACGTCTGCCTGGCGGGTCCGCACCTTCCTCTAAGCCTATGAATCATCAGAGGTGCTGAGGCTTCTCCGGCTTCGTGGTCCTGGCAGAGGTGTTGTTTCTTCTAAAAGTGGCAGAGAGAGAGTTGCTAAGGAACACCATTAATATGCTGACGGCACCACAATCTCCAAGAGTTTTAGCCTCGGCCGGTTGACTCTAATCAGGAAATCATTTTTAGAAGGATTTGTCAGTGTAAGAAAACAAGCTCCTGCACTAAATTGGGATCTGGATTATTTTTTCCTCCTCTCCCAATCTGCGATGCGAGGCAGATTGCTGAGCCCTCACGGTTTGTGTGTGGTGGATTTGTTTCTGTTGCACATTTGAATTTGGAGCTTCCCAAAGGCGGCTGTGTTTCTAAGGACTGCTTTTTGGAGCAGCACCCTTGGGGGTTTGGGGCTCTCTCTTTTTCCCTCACGCTGGTTGGCTTTCTTGGCAAGGTGGCCCAGCTTCAGGACTCTGTAATCTGATTGTCTTTTTCTTTTCCATTTTTTCCTCCCCGTAATGAATTCACCGCCTGTCTCTGGGAAATTAAGGTAATCCATTATACTCTTGTCTCCCCATCATAGCCGCAGGGATAATAGTATTTAACCCACCTTTGCAGTATACTGAGTGGCCTGTCAGGGTCTCTTTCTTAGAAGGACAACTTGAAAACATTTTAATAAATGCTCCTTAACTGTATGCTTTAAAAATACATGAGGCCAAATGGCAAACAGCTCCGTAATAACTAGTCCAGCAAACAGGACTAGCTGTTCATCAGTCTGTTACTTCTGTTTTTCTTCTCTTCCTCTCTCCACATACTTCGATTTCTCCTGGGACATGTCTGTGTTCAGGGCTAGAATCTTTGGGGGAGCTTAGGGTTTTGGTTGTTACAGACCAGGGCCTGCTGTCCATGCAAATCCTCCCTGGGAGAGCAGTGAGTTTCTCATTTTGCAGTGTTCCCCAGTGCTCCTTAAGGCTCTTCAGTGCTCCCATCTGGTACGCCTGAGGACAGGGAAGTGAGTGCCCAGCTCCTGTGCTGCAGAAGGGACTGCGTGGCCTGGCTGCAGGTCCTGCGTTAAATGCCCGGGTTTCCATTGCCTGTGCAGTCGGGGAGCAAGTCACACTTAGGATGTCATGGTATGTCATATGCATGTCAGGCTGATTTCCTCCTTCCCTGTTGTGGAAATGTGTGTTCCCACACTCACAGGCCTGAGGCCTGGACCTCATTCTGGGAGAGCAGGGCAAAAAGCACCTTTGAAATTTATTTTCTTATCTGTTCTTCTCCGAAGATAAAAGTGGGCACAGCCATTCCATGGAGTGGGGAGGTGCCCATGGGCATGCAGTGTGAGCCCACTGGGGCATCAGAAGACAAAGTCAAGGCTGAACCCTTTTATGTTTGCAGGGCTGGCTTCTGGAGGGGACATGGCAGCTACATGTGCCCAGAGGCATTAGATGCCCCTCCGTGTGCACTCAGAGTACCGTGTCCTTTGGGTTTTGGAACTGTCTGGGAACTTTTAGAACTGACACGACGTTAGCTCTGAGAGGGGCATCCTCTGGTGCTTTCTGCTGATGCCAGGTGCGCCTTCTCTTCACTGGAGAGACATCTTAGTTAAAAAGAATGACTGTAAGAGGACCCGACGACCCGGGCAAGCATCCAGGTAACTCTGAATGTTCTTATTTCTTTACTTCACATGGCACATGTGAAGTGCATTGGGAAGAGATGACGTCCTGTATGAAAAAGTATGTGATGTGGGAAATTCCCTTGGTCTATCTCAAGACAGTCCCTTGTGCAGGATCAGTCAGCAGGTCAAGCCTGATCCTCTCAGGAAGCACAATCTTTGGTTTCTTACTCTCTGAGCTCCAGGGACAAGTGTGCCAGAGACACCACCAACGGCTGAGTTCTAGAGCCAGGCTTCCAAGCTGGTCAAGGAGGGCTTCCCTCATCTCCTCAGTGAGATTAGGCGACTAGATCTTGAATTTCTCAGTCTCAGAAGAGACCACAAAGGCTATTAAGCTCAGTGGATTCTGTGTGTTTGTGTGTGGACTTAAGTAACTTTGCCTTCTGCCCCCAGGAACTGATATCCTTTGTTTGTTTTTTTTTTTTTTTAAGATTCATTTTAAAAAGAAAAGATTCATTTATTTTTGAGAGAGAGAGAGAAAGCACAAGAAGGGAAGGGGCAGAGAGAGAGGGGGACCGAGGATCCCAAACTGGCTCTGCGCTTAGAGCAGTGAACCGATGTTGGGTTCGAACTCACAAACCGTGAGATCATGACCTGAGCTGAAGTTGGATGCTCAATCAACTGAGCCACCCAGTTGCCCCACCCACCAAATAACATCTTAGGAATTCCAAAATACTAAACAGGCACAAGGTGGGGCATTCTCACTGAAGTGGGCATGGGGGTGGGGATTAGAATATCATCAACTTTGTCTCTTCCCTGGTGCCATCTCCCATGTGGACCCCGCCCCTCAGTGGCTCCCAAGGCACTTTTGTGGAGTCCCTGGCTGCAGGCATTGATCATGCTTGACCGTTTAATTTTACAGATGAAGTAGCCAAAGCTCAGAGAGACAGCTAAGCCCCACCTTGCACTACACATGTAGAAAATGCCTAAAATATAAACCAAACATATTAACATTCTTGCTATGACAAAGAAGAGTTAAACTGAAACAGCCCGAAAGGTGCTGTGGCCATGGGCTTCTGCCTTCCATGGGAAAGAAGATGACTTTTGCTTTCCCCCCAGTTTTTCCTGCTTTTACCATCCAGCCTATTTCCTTCTGGGCCCTCACTGCTGTTTACACAGTGTAACGGGGGCTGGGATGAGCCCACAGGAAGGGACTCTCCTGTGCTAATGCAGGAAGGAATGTGGCATCGATCTATCTGCAATTATAAGCTCAATGTGTTTCCCTTGAATTTTTTGAAAAACCGAAGGTACTCTGCAAGTGCAATAGAGCTTCCAATTAGGCAGTTAAGTTCCCCATTTCTATTTCCCTAATGACTTGACTTGCTCTCTTGCTTTATGAAATGAAAATAGCTTTATTTGGGCATGAGGATGCAGCTGATTGCATGCTTAATATGCTTTTGCAACAAGTCCCTGCTTGTTCCTAGCACAAGCAATGGGCAGAATAATATATTTCTGTGCTTCTTTCTGCCATATCCATGGTCATTTACTCTAGTCCCGTGACTATGGTCACCGGGGGTGGTGCAGTTTGACAGAAGGGTCCAGAAGCTGGGGTTCAAGCCCCTAGAAGGAAAAGTGTCCTTGAAGAGAGGGCACCAGCCCCAACGCAATGTTCGTCAGGGGTGGTATGGAGTAGTGGACCTCACGTGCTGAGTGGTGGAAAGCAGTGGTGGGGCTGGTAGAAATCATGCACAAGAGTGGAAGCAGAGACATGGAGGGCAAAGAAAAGGCACCGGAAGGACATCAGCTGAGTTTTAAGAAAGAAATAGTAGGGATGAAGGATTAAGCTCTGTGAAAATGTAGGGTTAGGGGTTTAGCAGTTGTTTCTTTACTGGGGAACTAGATTTGAAAAGAAAAGATGTGCCCACTTCCGACTGCTCAAAGCCAGACCCCAGGTTCCAGAAAGCCAAAGGACATCCTTTTTTTTCGTCTTTTCAGTTTATAGAAAACATTGACTCAGCCATGGCCCTTAGAGATGTTCATATACCCGGGCAGCCCTTTTGAAAACCACTTCAGAAGATTTTTGGTGCTCTCTGCCCTACTCTTCCTCTGAGCTCAGCACAAGCCCAGAAGCCTTCGGAGGGTGTCCTGCGGGCGGGCTTCGTGCCTGTTAATGTTCTCAGTGTGCAGGACTATCTCCTAGGTCATGCATTATACCATTTCCTTTCTCCCCTGGCCCTCATTCTGAGTAGCTGGGTGCAGGTGGTATTCCCAAAAGGCTTGTCACTTGACTCACAGGAAGTGGGACAATGGCATAGCCGGCTTGGGCATGATGGCTGGCAGCAGCAGGCTGGGAATGCCCTCAGGTTTCCTGTTGCTACCACCTGGCTGGGTCAGCAGGTTTTTCACATGGCTTGTTAAATGCAGAGCCCTCCGTGGAGAAGACCACAGCCACGGCTCTGTTGTCTGAGGTGCTTTGCTGAACAGGGAGTAATCTATCTCTGTGTGGTTTGTGGCTGCTTTTGGCTTTCTTGTCTAAATTGCCCTTGATCAGAGCTGAGATTACAGAGGAACTTGGTCATTGCTGCAAGGAAGCTGTGGCTAAAAACTAGAAAAAGGAAAGAAGATCTCCCATCAGGCAGCTCCTCTTTATTTCTGGAAACACTCTGGGCCTTCCTGAAAGTGCACCACCTGCATCGCAGAGTTGGCTGGCCTGCTGATGGGAAGACCTGCTTTCCGAGTCTGAAGGAGACCCTGAGGTCATTGTGTCCATTCCCCTGCCTTCAGGCAGGATTAGAGATAAGCTGCCCTGCCAGAGGATAATCTCTTCTACTTGTACAGGCTTCCAGAGTAGACCCGAATCTCTCTCTAGACCATTCATTGCAACTTTTAACAACCTTCACCATCAGGAAATTCTATCCTAAATCCCTTATGCTGAGGATTAAGTTCCTTTCCTTGTTCCATCCTCAGTAGCCACTGCCAAGACTTAGCCTGCACTGCCAGAGAGCTCCTCTGATTCCTGAAGATTGTGTTAAATCCTGCCTGCCTGTCTTCCCCTGGTGAAGAATCCCAGCCTCTTTTTCTCCCAGCCTGCTCATCACCTTCAAGGCTGCTCTCTGACTTCTCTCTAAGTGCCAGTGTCCCCTGTGGGAGCCCAGGGGGCACCTCCAGACTCAAGAGTGCAGTGCGTTTCTAACCCATCTTAGTCTATGAGAGTCTTTCTTGAACCCACGGCATGAACGTTACCTTCTTGCTCAGTCACCCACATGGGGCTTATGTGTTGGTGGCCCTCTTACTCACAGGCTTACGGTCACCTTTCAACCTACTACTAGCCTATCAGACCATTTTCCTTTCCTCTCTTGGATATTAAGGGCAAGATAAATCACCCCCATCAGCCATATCACTGTATCATTTTATCTGTGCCAACACTGACCACTACAAGACCTGGAAACAAGGAGAAGGAAGAAGGGGGACAATTCTGAGTGTCCGTACCTCTTCTGGAAGGTTTTGATAAGAGAAAGGAGCAGAGATGGCTGGCTGGTTGGATGTGAGTGCTCACACTGCTCTAACAACAGCTGCTCTTGGTCTGATTGCTTTCTTCTCTCTTCTTCTCCGTGCCCTCTCCGATCTTCTGGTCCCCACTACTCTCTGTTGTCTCACCCAGCACTCTTAGCCCCCATGCCTACCCCATGGCAGGCTAACGCCCAGCGCCTGCTGGCAGCAGAGCTCAACGCCAAGTCACCAAGAAGGTCCCAAAGAATTTGCACAGCCAGAAGGTGCTCACTGTGCACTGGGTGGACATGCAGAAGGATGAGGTGGCCCCTTCCTCAAGGAGGGTGAGGATGAAGCAGAGACTTGAGACACAGGCCTGGCAAAGAACAAACAGCATATGGGATTTGGCCTGCTGTTCACAATAGGAGAGAGATGTCAAAAGGCAGCCTTCTGAAAAGGGCCACATGAGGGGTGCCTGGGTAGTTCAGTCAATTAAGTGTCCAACTCTTGATTTCCAGTCAGGTCTTGATCTCAGGGTTGTGAGTTTAAACCCTGTGTTGGGCTCTATGCTAGGCATGAAGGCTACTTAAAACAAAAGGGGCCACCAGAAGTACTAAGGCATTGAGCACAGAGGACCTCAGGTCAGCAGTCAGAGAGGCTTCCTGTAGGAGGCGGGTTGGGGTTGGAGGGGAGCTGGCCCTCAAGGGGCAGGTGTTGGCTAGGCCAAGAGTGTCCAGTATGGATTAGGTAAGAGAAGTCTGTGAGAGCTGGGAGGCACTTGATTGGCTCATGGCTCCTGTTCCGCTCACCCCTTCCAATCCATCCAACTCTTTCCATCTCTGGTTTCTAGAAGAGATCACCTTCTTCATTTGATTCCATTCATAAGGGGAAGAAAATATTTAATTGGCATCCTCTACGTGCTGGAACTATTCCAGGCCAGAGGAGACCAATAATGCATTGCAACACACCACTAGACCATGACTGGTTCTGGAATGTGGGATTCCGATTCCTTTGGTCCCTGGGCAGACAGATGTGGCATGGGCTGGTCAGGCTCTTGGGTCTGGGTCACTTCCAAGTGCTGAGTAATTCTCTGGGTTTCTCACACTGTGCTGTGCAGTATTCTCATTTTGCAGCTTACTCTCTGTGGTTGGGAACACTGTCCTGGGCCTTGGGATATGCAGATAACAAGGCAGGCAAAGCTCTACTCTAGTGGGCATGGTGGGCGGCATTCTAAGATGGCTGTTAAGATTCCCACCCCTGGTGTACATGCCCTGTGGAATCCTGTCCCCTCCAATGTGGGTGTGAGCTGTGATTATAAAGGGACAGTTGGTTTCATGATTAGGTCATGTTGAATGGCACAGTTGACCTTAAAAGTGATTGTTCGGGTGCACCTGATATAATCAGGCAGTCCCTCCCAAGGGTCTTGGTTCTTCCTGGTAGGAGGGATTCAAAGTGTGACAGGGCTGGGATGTGAGGAAGATCCTCTGTTTCCATCTTTGACAATGATAGGGCCACGTGACAAGGAATAGGGGTGGCCCTGGGAGCTAAGGGCAGTCCCTGGATGATGGCCAGCAAGGAAATGGCAACCCCAGTGTCACACCTGCCAGGAGCTGAATCCTACCACAACCACAGGAGCCTGGAAGAAGGCCCCAAGCTCCAGGTGAGAACACAGCCTGGCCAACATCTCTCATGAGACTCTGAGCAGAGAACTCAGTCCCTTCTGCTGCACAGACTAGGGAGCTAATGAATGGTGTTGTTGTAAGCTGAGTTTGTGGTGATGTGGGATGCAGCAACAGAAAACTAATATTTGCAGGGATACAAAAAAACCTGAACATGCAAGATGCAGATGGTGATGAGGGTTGTGTAGATGCAGACTGAAACCCGGCAATATGATGGGGAGGGGGTGCTGTGGGCAGCCAGAGAGACATCGCCTGGTGGAGTTTAAGTGGAATGACAAGAAGGACCCAACCTGGTAGAGATCAGGGGGCAGAGACATCCAGGTGGAGCCAACAGCTAGGGCAATGGAACTAGGGCCACCGCAAGCCTGGGGTTTTCAGGTATAAAAAACAGGAAGTGTGGCCTCCTGGATTTAGTCACAGAGTCAGAAACCAAATCATCCAGGGCTTTTTGAGATTAAACATGGCATTTGGATTTTATTTTCAGTGTGAGGGAAGCCCAGGAGGGTTTTAAGGAGAGAAGTGACATCATATTTCTGTATTTCTTTTTAACTCACGTCTGTTCTTATAGAAGGAGGCTGAGGACTGTTGGGAGCTGGGCACACGAATGAGAATCTGGGGTCTGGACAAACATTAGGCAGAAGAGTGGGAACACCCACAGGGCCTGGACCCCTTGGGCTGCAGTGGTTCCCTCTCTGAGGCTGGCTTTCTGTTGGTCACAGTTTTGGGGGAGGCCGGACCCCGGGCATGGGCTGGTGCTTAGCCCTGTGCACTGTGGTCTTACCCCTCCCTAGAGAGACCTGAGCATATAGATTACCTTTTCTGCTGTGGGTGCTCCCCCACGCTGCCTGTGCTCTGAACATGGTGGGCGCTTGGTATATGCTTGGTGACAGATGATGGCAAAGTGTGGTAGGATTGACCGTGGACAGAAAACACCACATGCCAGTTTGGTTATTCATTCAGGCCTCTATTTATTCCATAAACATTTCCTGAGGGACGCCCTATGCCCTGCCTTGTTCAAGGGGCTATGGACACCCTATCACATAGACAGAGTATACCTTTTCTTTAAGGAACTTACAGTCTTTAAAGAGAGATAGATTTTTTAAAAAGTATAAAAACAGACAATCAAAGAAAACAATAACAAATGGAGGTAAGTGCTGTGAAGAAAGTAAACAAGGAAACTAGGTGCTTGGGCCTGGAGCCTCCCAGAAGGACTAACTCCAAGTTCTGAAGGTATAATTTAATGAACGAACAAATGCACGAATCAATAATTTTCCTGCCCCTGGATTTGCTGCATTCTGCTCAATTTCTCTTCTCTGAGTCTGTTTCTCCCAGGAGGAGGACTGTGTGTTGGGGGAGGGGGCAGATACTCAGAAAGGTTTTAAGGGGAACGTAGCAAGCTGCAGATTTGTATTTTAGGGCCATCTCCTCCAGCTGCGTGGGAACGGGGTGGGCCACGTGTTAGGACAGGCTCTTCCAAGGTTAGAGGGTGTGACGGGTGGGGGGCCTCAATGAGGAGAAAAGAGGTAGTTTGAGGGACACTAAGGAGACATAAAGTTAAGACATGGAGGTTTACTGGTTAAGGGAGAAGAAGATTAAAGGTCAAGGGACAAGGACCATCCATATCCAGGTCTCTCTAGTTTGGACCACAGCCGGCTGGCTGGGAATGCTAATTTATTAAAATGCGACATTAAAGATAAAGAGCAAGGCGGGGTGGGGGCGGGGTTGTGAGAATTTTAGTTCTGGGTAAGCTTTGTTGGAGGCCTCTGTGCGTTGGGAAGCTGACGCACCTGTGGTGCGCTCGGCCTGAGGGCTGGGCTGCAGACGCAGGTGTTTGTTGGGGGGCGGTTGTGGGTGCACGTGCGGGAGGCCAGGGGGGCGAGGGAGCCAGCCGAGGGCCTGACGCAGAAGAACCAAACTTAAAGACAAGGGGCGAGGAAGAGGAGCTGGCAAAGGAGAAAGTTAAATATTCAGAGAGGATTAATCCAGGGAAAACAGACCCGGCTTAGGAGGCGGGAGGCTGCAGACCCGGAGCACAGGAGGTGCCCTTTGCGGGCGTCCGTCTGCTCGGGGGGGCTCGGCCAGGTGCGTGCGTGCGAGAGGAAGGGGAGGGCGCCCATCTGGTGCTTTCTCTTTTCACCGGAGGCAGCAGGTGAGGGATCTGTTGCTTATAGTCTTCCCATTTTTTTTTTAAGAGGTAAAACTCTGGCGCAGTAAGATTCTCCCCGGAAGGAGCCAAGGAAGCTGGAGGGATTGGAGGCGTGGGGGCGGAAAGGGCAGGCACCACCGGAAGGGGGTTTGCGAGGACTGGGGCCGCCTCTTCCACCCATGCTGGAGGAGAGGGTGAGTAGAGAGGTCGGAGTTGTGTGTAAACAGGAGGCGCGGGACTTCGCCTGCTGCCTTATGCTTCTCTGCAGAGGAGGAAGGTGGCGGGCACAGGTGGGTGAGTGGTCGGTGCTTGGAGGAGAAGGGGCGAGCTGGCAGCATCGAGCTCAGCCCACGGGCCCCACGGATAATTCCAGACCGTACTGTGTGGTCTGGTTGGACCAGTTGCTTGAAGTTCTTGAGAACTGAAAGCTGAACAGGGTGAGAAGGTCGGAACTTTGCCCCCCCAGAGCACGAGCCTCCTTCTCGGCCTCTCAGCCGGGGCACAGGGGAGGTGGCAGCGACTCAGGGCAGCCTGAGCTACTGCTTTGCCCTGGCGAAACGTGGGGAGGAGACTCACCTGTGAGTTTTTAAGATAAGCCCTTGCGAATCTTTCTGTCTCCATTTTTGTATTTCTTGTCTCACCACCTGCCCCCACCTCCTCCCCAAATCTGTTCCGTAAGTAATTAATGACGGCGACAGCGGCTTCTGTTCCTATTACGGAAGGCACCCTTTGGCAGTTTTGTAAGTCTTGTGTCTTTTTTGGCTTTGAAAGCTAAGCTGCTCACCTTGTGTCTAAAATTGTGCCTCTAGACAGTTTGCTTCCACGTGTCTCTGCGTTAGGGTGAGTAGTCACAGCTGCCGTCACACCATGGATGTAGAGCCTGGGCGCCCTTGGAAGTGAAGGTGGGCAACGCTGAGCCCTGGGCACTGGAAATGGAAATGGGCACGAGGGTCGGAGGAACTTTATGGGTGGTCAGGGGCCAGATGCGGAACAAAACGCTGAATTCTGTGTTGTAGAAGTATGCTACCCACGTCAGGTTCCCTTGAAGCAGAGCCTGAGATGAGAATTCTTCAGAATGTGATTTATTGAGGGGGTGCCCCCAAGAGCGGGCTACAAGGAAAGCAGGATAGGGCAATGGAAGAAGGCTGAGGAAAGATGTGGCCTTGGCTGCACAAGAGCTCCCTTTGGCCCCACGGAAACCTCTGGAATGTGAATTGTACCCTAATGTTGGACTTCCTTTGCTTAGCTTTTCCTTGGGAAGTGGAGAAGCAGTGGCCGTGATGTCTTCTGATGTCCCCACTCAGACCAAGATAAGTCTAAGAGAGCACCAACAGTTTCCATTACTGTGTCCATTTACTTTGTTTCATATAGTGAAGTCATTCATTCAACAAATACATCTTGTGACTGGCTCTTCCTTTACCCTGATATTTCTGGCTGTTTCAGGCACATTTTCCTTAAATACTGTAGTAGTCACCGATAGCCAAAGGATTTTATGCTCTTAGGGGCACCAAGAAACCTCTTTTTGTCTTTGAGTGTCTGTTGGTCTGGCTCATTGGTATATTTCCACTCCATGTAAATCAGTTTACATATCTCAGTGGGGTGGAAAAGGAAGAGAATGGGAGAGCATTGTAGCCTGAGGAGGGGGCAGAAGGAGGGACAGGGTGAGGAAGGGAAAGGTCAAGGGCGCTGGGCAGGCATCCCAGTGCTTCTAGTGGCTGCTCATGGACTGCACTTGGGAGAAGATAAGAGCTAGCCTTTGTGCGTGGATCCTACCTTTCTGGCATGGATGGAGAATTCAGGTGCTGCTGGTCTGAGGCTACCTTGGGAGTTTGTTGCTATGGAAGCTCCTACTTAACACCAAGAAGCTGAGGCTTTCTGAACTCATCAGTACCCTTTGTATGATGTCAAAGAGATGCCATTGTCACTTGCTTCCCGGTGGTGGCCCCATCTGTAAAATCAAAACCTCTGGTAACACGATCCTGAAGTCACTTTCCAGGGCAGAGAGCCTCTATTTCAATAATTTCTGGCTTTGACAGGCTGAAAACAAGTAACCTAGTCCTGATAGGACCTATCTACGGGCATGCCAGGAGACTTATAGGTCCATGATTTCATTTATGGCTTGGATGGAGGGATAGTGGCATCCTGCTAGGGTTTGGGGGAATTAAAACAAGTTTGAGAGGACCCACAATTGTCCTGGAATCAAGACTTCCTCAACCTGAAAGTCTGGATCAATGGGCCAGAACCTGAAAGAGAAAGGGCTGCATTTTTAGTTAAATACTCACCATTGCGCACACACAGATGAGGTAAAGCTGATGTATGAGCAGTTCTAGTGAAAAGACTTAGGAGTTTTAGTTCAGGATATGTGTACTTATAAGTTCAGTAAATATTAATTGGGTGCCGGGCACTGATCCAGGAGCTGGGAACACAGCAGTGAATAAAGTGACATCATCTTTATACAGCTTGCATTCTGGTCCTGTAATGCACTGTGATAACAGCACACACTATGCATGACGAATAAGTAGGTTATGGGGTATAAGCGGGCCACGGATGGTGAGAGGAAAAGCAATGGGAAATGACAGTGATGGGGTGCTGTTTTAAATGGGGGAGCCAGAGAAGACTTTATGAGGAGACCGTGTTTGGCCCATTAGCTTCTCTGACATGGCTGCTAAAAAGCTCCTGGAATCCTGGCTTCTATGATGAATTAATTTCACTAATTAGAGTGACCGGCTTGGATACGTCCACCCACCTAAGTTCACCTGACTTCCTCCAGCTGCTGGCTCAGCCCTGCAGGCCCGGCTGGGCCTTTCAGGAAATTACCAAGCCAGCCTGCCTGACCTTGGCCTCATTTCAGGAAGTCTACATCTCCTTGGCTCTTGCTAGCCATCCCCCACTGCAGTGCACTCTGTCCCTGATCACTTCCAACACTGCCACCCTCTCCTGCCCCCCTCTCCCCTCCCCAGGGTCTGAGACAATGCTGCAGACACTGGGGGGCTGCTGGTTAGATCGCCCCTGCCCCCCATGTGGAGCCATCCACAGTGCCCAAACGACCCTGACTTACCGAACCGAACCGGAGCTATCGACTCCCTCACTATTTCAAAGTGCTCTGTTGGCACTGGCTCCAGAGTAAGATTCAAAGGGAACATTTTCTGCGTTATTGATGTTCATCTTCCTACGTTTGCACAGTGTGTGGCATAAATGCTAATTTTTCTAGGTGGGGAAAAAACTTTTCTCCCAAACTTCTTGCAATTTTATTAATAATGTAGCAAATGAGACAACATATTCTGAGGGCTCAGTCAATCCCGGGGAGGCAGCCTGGGCCTCCAAGCGGCCGTGTTCTTCCTCCCGCTGACTCTCTCTCTCCCTCGGTCTCCCTCTCGGGTGGGTTGCTGAGGCACTGAAGAGCAGAGGGCAGGGGGAATTATGCATGAGCAGAGAGAGGAGATGCTGACCTTCTGTGTTTAAAGGTTAAGGTGATTTCTTGGGAAATGGAACCAACTCACTAATCAGAAGCTGTTCTGAATTTTTCTGCAAAAATTAGACCGTATGCCTCCCTTCACAAGCTCTGTTTGCGAGGATATCCATGTCTGTATATAAAACAACTCAGCTAGGTTCAACCTAAATTCATTAAACACCTACTGTGTTCCCGGTCTTAGGACGGATTAGGCTAAAAGGACACGAGGCAGTAAATCACAACCCTTGGTCGCCTGCAACTCTCGTGGACAGGACATGCAACCCTCTTTCAGCTTCAGGCTACTTAGAAGGAGCAAGATAGTTCTTATTCTGGGGAGTTACTTACAAGCAAACCCAATCGAGGCACAGTCTGCCCCCATTTCCACAGCCTCGGTGTTGATGGTAAAGCAGTGCTCAGGATGAAGGTCATGCACCATGAGATCTTAAGCCAGTAAGGTAGAACTGGAGAAAAACACAGGAATGGTTTGGAACTCAAAAAACAAACATGTGTTGAGTTTATTCTCTGTGTCCAGCACTACGGTAGACACTTAAAGATAAATACAAGTAAGATACAGCTTCTTTCTTCTAAAACACAAGCCTAATTAGAGAGCTCTTCTGTCTTGTTCTCTGCTATATCCCCAGAACCGAGAGCAGTATCTGGAATTTAGTAGGAACATAATGATGTTTGATGAGTGAGTGGATGAGTTTGCAATAGAGGAGGAGGCAGACATGAATATAAGTGTCATACATGTCTGAGTTCT
The DNA here is from genome assembly GCF_006229205.1 of Suricata suricatta. Classification (NCBI taxonomy): domain Eukaryota; kingdom Metazoa; phylum Chordata; class Mammalia; order Carnivora; family Herpestidae; genus Suricata; species Suricata suricatta. The sequence goes on from NC_043703.1 coordinate 147,812,846, forward strand.
CATGCTGTGTGTGTGACAGATTAGGGCATGGTGGGTCACTAAGAGAGCGAGGTTGATTTTCTCTGTTAAGTGGGGACAAGATGAGAGAAAAGACTCTGCAGGTATATCAGGAACAATTCTTAATTTTAGACAACAGAAATTCACTCTTTATAAAGCAGAAAAATGAATTTGTTAAAGAACTAGGGCCTCACAGACTTTCTAGGAGGGTGGAACTATGAAGCTTGACACTGTGGGATCTGGGGATCATGCTTGAAGTTGTGCAGCAGAGCTGTGTAGTCTGGAGGAAGTACACTGCCCCTTTGCTGGACATGGTCCTGGTGGCTTTCGCTCCTGATACCGCAGTGCTTGGCACTGCCCCTGCTGCCACTAGAGCCCAGACCTTGCTGCCCTCAGACTTACTAGAATGGATTCCATGTTGCGCATCCTTCATGCTGCTGGCCACAGGTTCAGAATCTAACTTGGATTCATCTGATTGGGAAAACTGAGGTCACCTCAGGCATCCTGTACCCTAGCTGCAAGGGATGCTGGGAAAGTGAGTATCTGGTTGATATTCTCCTCCCCAAAAATTCATGAGGTGAGGAGTTTGTGGAATATGGTGGTGGTGGTGGTGTTCAAAAGTCTTAGGTGGTAAAAAGGAGAGATACATGATTGTTACAGTAGCATAGATGGTCCTAGTTTGCCAGGGATGAAATTGTCGCTGTGGTGGGGACAGATTACATACAGTTTTGTATTATCTTGTTTAAAGGCCTGGAATCTTCCCCATAAACAGTTGGGAGGCTGTCATGGTTTTTAGGCAGCGGAGTGACAGTGTAAGGTTTGCATCTCAGAAGGCTGGCCCTGAAGGCAGGTGTGGGGGAGGAGCGTGGCAGCGTGTTCTGGCCAGAGCTGAGGAGGTGGAGCCAGCAGTGGCGGCGGAAATGGGGAGGCGGGCAGTGGGAGGGGCTGTATCAACAAGGGATCAGTGGAGCTCTTGGAGGTGAAGGAGAAGCTCTCAAAGATGGAAGATGACCCCTGGGATTTTGGCCTGGGTGAGCTGGCAGGTGTGGGGAATGATGATGGCTCCATTGGAGAGACTAGGTGAGGACAGGGGTCCAGTAAAGAGCGAGAGACTGAAAATGACAGTGAGAAAGAGAGAGAGAGAGAGAGAGAGAGCGCGAGAGAGAGCGCGCGCTCTTAGACCAGAAGAAAGCTTGAGCACAGAGGGGGTTGCCATCCTAGTACAGGGAGGTTGGCCTTTTCCTCAGAGGCCAGGGGAAGCTGACCATATATACGATTTTAGATGAGTGTTCATGGGTTCAGAAAGTGGGGGGAGTTTGTGCCCAAGGGATGTGCATCTCCCCAGTTCCTAGAACCCTAGGCCAGGCTTCCTACATCCTCTGTGTAGATTGTCTCCTTCCTCCTCTTCATCCAGCTCAGGGGCCAGCAAGCATTTTCTTAAAGGGCCAGGTGGTAAATATTTTTAGCTTGGTCTCAGCTCTAGGGTTGTGGCAAAAGCAGCCACAGACATTCCATAGACAAAAGTGAGACTGAGTGTCAGTAATTTTATTTACTAAAACTAGGCCAGCCATAGTTTGCTGATCCCTAATCTAGCTGATTCCTACTCATCCTGACCCTCCTGGTAGATATTCTCATTGCACTTCGTGCTCTTTCTTTCATAGTACTTCTTTCAACTCTGGTCATTTTCTGGTTGTTTGCTTAATATCCACTTAACTCCGTGTTTGAGTTCAGTCGAGGGCTGTGCCTTTCTTGTCCTCATGGATCCCAGAACAGCACACGTAAGAGCTGGCACATCTCTGGGGTGCCTGGGTAGCTCAGTTTGTTAAGTGTCCAACTTTGGCTCAGGCCATGATCTCATGGTTTGTGGGTTCAAGCCACGTGTTGGGCTCCGTGCTTATAGTGTGGAGCCTGCTTGGGATTCTCTCTGTCCTCCCCACTATCTCTAAAAATAAATTTAAAAACTTAAAAGAACTAGCATGTCTCCTGCACTCACTGTGCCAGCACTGCTCTAAATCTGTACATTCATCAATTCACTCAAGTCGTCCAGGATTTCCAATGGAGAGACACTGCTTTTTTTTTTTTTTTTTAACATTTATTCACTTTTGAGACAGAGATAGCACAAGCAGGGGAGGGGAAGAGAGAGTGGGAGACACAGTATCTGAAGTAGGCTTCAGGCTCTTAGCCATCAGCGCAGAGCCCGAGGCAGGGCTCAAACCCACATACCGTGAGATCATGACCTGAGCGGAAATCAGACGGTCAACTGACTGAGATACCCAGGTACCTCATGTTTTCATTTTATGGATAAGGAAGCCAAGGCTAAATAACTTGCTTGAAATCACACCACTGGAAAGTAGAGGGTCAAGATATAGACAGTCTGGCTCCTCTTGCGAAGTTGTTGGCAAAAAGCAAACCAAGCGACTTTGAAGTTGAGTTCTTCATCTGGTCAAGCCGGGGCTGCATGAGGTGGGGTTCACCTGAGGAGGAGGATGGAAATCTGGCTGTGTGGCTATGGGGAAGGCAAGTGGGAGCTGGCTGTGGGTAGGCAGTGGTCCAGGTGAGGACAGAGGACTCACAGGTGTTATTCTATAAGCTGGAGGCTTCTCAAGACACATGCAGCAGCCAGTCAGGGGAGAATCCAGCTGAGGGCTCGGTTATGGCAGATTGGGATTTGCCAGTAGGTCATCTGGGGTCAAAGCAGCATCCCCAAGGCACTTGGAGCCTGGGTCAGGGTGGCCTGTGCATGGTAAAGGTTCTGGTTTTGGTGCTTCCTAACCTTGTGATGTGGACACTTTGCCTAATTTATCTGGGCCTTGATTTTCTTATGTACAAAGTGAAGGGAGTGAGGCCTATTACTACTGTGTTTTGGTGACAATAAGAGAAAATTCATCTGAAGGTGCTGTCATGTGACAGGAACTCAGCAAATTGATCCTGTTTTCTCTTCTCATAACTTTTTGTCCATGAGGGTCCATGAGAGCCAGATCTGGCCCAGGATGTTCTAGCCCTTCCTTCAGAAATTGCACCTCTTCCTGTCCTACTGCGTGCCTATGCATCTCTCTTTCTGGCCCCAGTAAGTGTTCTTGGTTCCTACCAGGTGGCACCTCGTGTAGACTTCTTCCTGCCTCCCATGTGCACTGCACCAATTTGATATTGTACTCAGGTGTGTATGTGGCTGTGCATCAGGGGAAGTGCACACCATGTGCCCATTTTATGTGGGAGGAGTGGGCACATTCCCATACGGGACATGCATATGTATGCGTTTGTATATACGTATGTGTCACTCAGATTGCAACTTCCAGTTCCTTGTGGTTGAGACAAGTTCCTTTCATGGTGTTACTTGCAACTAAAAATAAAAAGAGCAACACTCCTCATTGAGTTTCTGGAGAGTGGGGGTCACAGTATAACAAATGCACAGACCAAACAGGTTTCAAAGAACTTAAAAGACAGTTTATATCTGATAAGATCAATTTTAGCAGGGGTAAAGGCAAAACAAAGCAAAGTCTATTCTTTCTTTTTTTCTGCCTTAAGATTCATATAACAAATTGTGCAAGTCTGTGGTAGGAGGAAAAGGGTCATCTTTTTTCTGGGGTGAAAAGCCCTGGAAGTTTGGTTGACCAAAACTTCCAGGATGGATGAAAGACTGCTTCTGGCCCCTCCTTTCCACTTGAGCCCCTCTGTCCTGGCCAATACAGTGATATTGAGGTCACAGGATTCCTGACATGATGGCTTCCTTCCTAAATCATCTTCCTGTGACAAGCCATGGACCCACAGGTCCAAAGCAATGAAAGGATTTTATCTGATAAAAGATTTCCAGACCTTGTGGAAGTCATGAAGTCTCCAGAACAACAGTGTGATCAGAATGTGCTTAGACCTTAGAAGGATGACCTAACTGGAGCCTGCACTGGCCAAGCTGTGTTTGGAGAGTTGCACTCAGTTCTGGGTGCCACACTTAGAGAGTCTACTGTACAACTCGAGTGTATGGGAAGAAGTCAAGGAAATGAAGAGGATTCAGGTTGGGACCGAATTCTCCATGGATCTCTTGAATTGCTGTCCAATCTTCCAAACAACAGGCACTGACAGCTCATCAGTACATGCTAGAGATAGTTTAGGACAAAATTTTCTTTTTAAAAAAAATTTTTTTTTTGATATTTTATTTACTTTTGATACAGAGAGTGACAGAGCATGAGAGGGGAAGGGACAGAGAGAAGGAGACACAGAACCAGAAGCAGGCTCCAGGCTCTGAGCTAGCTGTCAGCACAGATCCTGACGCAGGGCTCGAACCCACGAATACAAGATCTGACCTGAGCCGAAGTTGGAGGCTTAACCGACTGAGCCACCCAGGCACCCTAAGGACAAAATTTTCTAACTGTGTCTTAGGGTGGAGTAAAAAAACCTCCTGAGACCCCTTGTTGTAATGTGTTTTTGAAAGTTAACAATATTCCTCATGTGTAGAAATTCATCAGCTGAGACACATTATTTTGGATCTTTGGTCTCAGAGTGCTCCCTTTTCATTTGAAAATGCTCCTGGAAGCTGGCTGGGTGTCTTGTCATCAATTCCATGACTGAAATCAAGACTGCAGCTTGGAGGCACAGCAAGGAGTGAGGGAAGCATAGGCAGAGAGTACCAATAACTATTCTGTGATCAGGGCCTCAGACCATTGCCTCCCCCCGTCTTTATAAAATTAACTTCTCCCTTCCCTCCAGCCCTTCACTCAGATTGGTTTGCCTTCCTATTTTATTTTCATCAGCAAATAGTAACAGAGTATGTGGTGTGTGATATTTGCAGAAGGAATTAATGAAATATAAAATGTAATCTTTGACTTTTATATAATTTAATTCTTTCATTCATTCCACAAACTATTATTGAGAACCTACATTGTACTAAACTACAGAAGTGAATAAAGCACACTTTTTGCCTTAAAGAATCTACAGTTTATTTGGGAAGACAGGATCAATACACAGGGAAAAATTGTCAAAAAAACAAGGCAAATGATGAGTAGGTAATGGCATACAAATTCATGAGTTCTGCGTGTTCAAAGACCTAACCCTTCCCCAAGAACTCCAAAGAGAATCTCATGCTTGTTACCCCCTTCCCTTGCAGTCAAGGAAGAAAGAAAGCCTCATGGGCTGGGGGAGGAAGGGCAGCTTTCTGGAAGGGGTCAAGGAGCATGCTGCTGGAGTGGCTTTGGAATGGGAAGCCAATTGACAAAAGAGGGTCTTAATAAATATTACTACAATTATGCTTTGGGAGACCTTTTAATGCCCTTTGAGAGATACAAGTAGAGAATCAAACTCCTTTTTAATTACCTTGGGCAGTTGAAATTTTCCTTCATGAAATCAACCCCACTCTGAGACAGAACCTTCTGGGTACAAGTAATGTAGGTAATGCTGATAAAGGATTGTCTTGGAAGACCTCAGAGTAGAAATGAACTGGAGCTGGATTTCCAAGGATGGGTGGGAGAAGGCAGGCAGAGAGTAAAGGGAAGGCATCATATGGTGGAGGCCTAGGGGGTGGTGTATGGAAATTACTAGTGGAATGTGCTGGGGAGGAAAAGTTGAGGGTATCTCCAGGGGCTAGTGGAAAGGCCAAGGTAAAGGAGAACTGAGGGGTGCCAGCCCAGCCCATCAGCTTCTCTGGGGGCTTTCATTCACCAAGACTTTCTCCTGTATTTCCTATAATTTGTTGCCTATAGACAGTCAGAGTCAGTCCAGGGCATGCTGCGAGGGTGTGCTCTTCCTGTCTCCCCAGTGCTGTCCCTTCAGACTGAAATCCTACTGCTCTTTCTCTCTCTTGAATTCCTCCAACTGTGATCCTGGCTATAAGAATGCTTGCACCCTGTTCTCACTCATATGAGGCTTCAGGTCTCACATCTAGGGCTATTTCCTAGGTGGGGAAGACAGAATTGCAGTCACATAAATGAATAAAATATTTACGAAGGACCTGAGAGGCTAGTTTAATCACATACATCTCTTTCCTCTTGTGTATTAACTAATCCTGATAAATCCCCCTACCTCGTTTTTCCCCCTGCTGCATCCAAATTGCTCAAAAAGCCATGTTTGTGGAAGACAGGCTGAGGGGGTGGTTCAAGATCATCTTCAAAGAATAAGCCCTAAATACTTGAGACGGAGTAATGAGTGTAGCAGATCCATCATCAGAGAATACAGTTTTGTTGACTTCATGAGAAACATCCATTTTTCTGGACTCGAAAACTGCCCTGAACTCAGTCTGGCCTCTGTGACCCCCTCTGTTATTACACAGCCTTGCAGGATGGGTCAGGTTGGCATCTGTCAAAATGAAACCTGAAGTTTGGCCATCAGTACCTTCTAAGTCATGACCAAATTGTCTGGATATTTTATGCTAGAGGATGAGGAAAAAATGGGAAGAGATGTCAGGAATTATGACCCCCTTTCAAAGCTCTGGCAATTCCAATAAATCCTCTTCTGTAGTTAAACAATGAGTTTTACCCTGAAGATGAAGAAAACCCACACCAACACCATCTATCCACCACAGGGATGGGCTCTTGCAGATGGATGAATCCTAAAGGACTTTACCTCTGTATTTTCTTCTCATTTCAATTCACCAGATTTCCCATAATTTACAGAGTAGTTTTTGATTTGGTTTTCATACTCTTATTCAGCTTTTCCATAATGAATAAGTTTCAACAATATTCAAAATGAAACATTTCTGACATCCATTTCCAGGAAAAAAAGATCTGATTTTGGAGACACCATCTTAATCTGTTTGGGTGGCTATGCCAAAATACTACAGACTGGGTAGCTTATAAACAACATAAATTTGTGTCTTCCAGTTCTGGGGGCTGGGAAGTCCAAGATCAAGGCACCAGGGTGGCCTCATTTGGTAAAGGGCCTCTTCCTGGTTCAGAGCTGGAGCCTCCTTGCTGTGTCCTCATGTGGTGGGAGGGACTGGGAATTTCTCTGGAATCTCCATGAAGGCACTAATCTCACTCATGAATATTCCACTCTCATGACTGAAGAACCTTCCAAAGGCCCCATCTCCAAATATCATCATCTTTGGGGATTAGGATTTCAACATGAGTTTGGAGGGGACACCAACATTCTGAGCATGGAAGGCAAGTAAGAGTGGTGGAAGAGAGAAACATCATCCCTAACTTCAGAGTTGCACAAGGATGGTAAGAAAGACCAGGGGGTTGGGAAAGTCTAGTGTGCAAGAAAAAGGACATCTATTTCAGTGTATGCACGGGCACGTGACAGGAGAAGCAGCAGAAGAGAGAGGCAGATGCCAGAGCACAGAAGACATTTTATGCCAGTAAATCTCAAGCTAGGTCTGCTCATGAAAATCTCCTTAGGAGGTTTTAAAAAATACCATTGTCAAGTCCTATTTCAGACTGATGTATTTTAATAATTTATGTCTTAGAGTGAATTAATTCAATTAGATTGCTTTCCTTCTAAACTTTAGTTGAGACCACTGAATAAATAGAAGTTTTGTTTGGGGGAGTTAATTAACCTTGAAGCATGGATTAATTAATTAATTAAGCAATCATTTGTGTGTTGTCTTTCCAGGCATTGTGCAAGAATGAGGAGATAGTGGAGTCCTTGCCCCATACTTTGAAGAGCTTACCCACCAATAGAGAATAGATGCAAAGACAGTAAAACCTTGATTTGTGAGCATAATTCATTCCAGAAACAGACTTGTAATCGAAAGCGCTTGTATGTCAAAGCGAGTTTCCCCATAAGAAATAATGGAAACTCAGATGATTCATTCCAAACCCAAAAATATTCATATAAAAATGATTAAAATACTGTAATATATTAAATAATAGAGAAAATGCAAAATGTAAAGAAAAACAAATTAGCCTTCACTTACCTTTGAAAACCTTCGTGGCTGGTGTGAGGGAACCGTGAGAGAGGGAGGTTATTGTGTAGGACGACTTTCACTATCATTAATGGAATCACTGCTATCTCTTGGCTCAGTGGAATCTTTTTCTGCATGAGGTCCATTGTATACCCTTGTATGGATGTTGGCTACAGTAAGGTATTCATAAACTCTTGTCATATACTGTATTTAATGTAACTGGCAATAAGACCACAGAGAAAAGGGTCTATATCTGCAGGCAGCCTGATCTAGAATGAAGCAAAGCATTCCTAAGCTTACTTTTGTACGAAAAAGTGAAGGACCGTCTGTAGGTGCTTTGAAGTGACAAAAAATACACTAGTGCCAGTTGTGGGAACCTTCCAGTGTTCTGAAAAATCACTCCTTCCTGCCAGACACCGAAGCTTGGGACGGAGCATCCAAATATGGGAGATGATCACCCACAATCCATCAGTGAGAGAGAGAGAGAGAGAGAGAGAGAGAACCATTGGCTCAGTTGTGATCATGTGATGTTCAGTGTCACATACTACTCATATTGTAAAACATCTCTTGTTTATCAAGTTAAAATTTATTAGAAATCTTTGTTCACCTTGTGGGACGTTCGCAGAACAAGTTACTCTCAATCCACGGTTTTACTGTAAACAGATATTTTGCGATACTGCTCTCATCTCAAAAAGCTTTCTAGTCAGAGGGATTCCTTCCAGCACATTCTGTTTTACATTCCTATCTTTGGCTTTTAAGAAGGCTGGAGGGGGCCTAGAAATATTCTGGAAGGGTGGTTTTTTAATGGTTTCTCCTAGGAGAATGTATGCTGTATTAGGAAAGGAAATAAGGTGAAAACCAAAGACCTTTAGATTCATATAAAAATGGTGGCATTATTGATGCTTTTCTTTTGCTTCATCAAGTAAATGGAATGACAAGGTACCAACGTGATCTGATTACTTGAATTTTCTGCTTATAGGCAAGGAAAGGAAAACTCTTATTATTTCAGTTACTGTTGGAAATATCTCAAGAATATGTTAATCTGCTTTTCTGCCTTTGTGATGGAGTATAGTGGATATAATGGAATATTTGTTTCCATGAACTTCAACAGCCTCTCATTTTGATGTTTTAATCATATATCTCCTTGTGTTATTTAATGATTATATCACTATGAATAGTACCTCCTTGTAGTTGTCTGAATGTTTGTACCCTCCCCAAACTCACATGTTGCAATCCTAATTCCCAAGGTAATAATTTTAGGAAGTGATTTTGGTGGTGATTAGGCCTTGAGGCCAGAGCCTGCAGGATTGGGGTCAGTGCCTTTATAAGAGATACCCCAGATAGCAGCTCATCTCCCACCACTTGAAGGCACAAGAAAGCACTGTTTGTGCACCAGAAACCAGGCTGTCACTAGACACTGAATCTGTTGCTGCCTTGATCTCGGACTTTCCAGACTCTAGAACTGTGAGAAGCAAATGTGTCTTGTTTATCAGCCATCCAGTTTATGGTATTTTTGTCACAGAAGCCTAAATAAGACCAGACACTCTTCAAAGAGTTCACGAATTCCTTGGGAAGCAGAACATATTCCCTATATCTTGTGTTTCCCCACAAAGCCAAGCTCACTGGCTTGGGCATTAGCAGTGACCCATGAAAAGCTGTGAGTGGGACTGGACTGACCAAGGAGCACCAATCCCTTGGTTGATGTTACGGTCTGAATGTTTGTGTGTCCCTCTATCTCCCCCCACAAATTCGCGTTTAAATCTTAACCCCTTAAGGAAGGTGTGGCCTTTGAAGGTGATTAGGTCTAGGGTGGAGCCCTCATGAATGGGATTCATGCTCTTAGGAAAGAGGTTCCACAGAGCTCCCAGTTCTTTCCACTACGTGGGATGCAATGAGCCTGGGACTCTGCCGACATTTCTTGCCTGACATGTGGCATCGTGATCCTGGAACTCCAGCTTCCAGAAATGTGAGAAATAAATTTCTGCTGTTTATGAGTCCCCCAGTCTGGTATTTTGTGACAGCAGTCTAGACAGACTAAGAGAACTGTTTTAGTTTCTTGACCAGTAAGGTGTCATGGATGCTTGCCTGGGAAGGGATGGTGATCAGTGAAAGAGGGTGGATCTAATGCATTAAGAACAGAAGTGACAGAACATGAAAAATAGAAGTTTTTGTCAGGGCATGGGGGCAAGTCTGTTGAAAGTAAGTTTAGTAATTGATGAAATATGTGTTTTTCTCCCATTGAATCCTAGTCTCTGAAATCTAGAGAGAAAGGAGCATCTGAGGACTCCTTAATTTGATGGACGCGAATCGGTGACCCTTGGAGACCAGCTATGACCCACCTGGGAGGCCCACTTCCTGTCTGGGGCAAAAGTGCTTCAGCCCACCTGCTACAGCCCTCCGCTGCCTGATGAGCACCAATGCTGGCAAAGGTTGGATTTAGCAGCTAAATCTAGACTTGTGAATGTGTAGAGAAAACAGGGTTTTTTGGGTTTTGATTTTGTTTTGTTTTTTAACGTAAACTCAGTATTTTAGTTAAGCATTCTCTTTCTGCACAAGAGAGGCAGGACTCATGTGACTGCCATCCACATGTGTAGCTGTTGTATCACTAATCCATGCCAGAGGCCACACTGTGCAGAGCACAGAAAGTGTAAGCCATGTGTGGACTCATGTGCACACACACTCAATACACGCACATTTTCTCTCCAGGATGAGAATGGGTGATCTGTGGGCCAGAGGCAAGAGTCACACTGTGGCCTGGCCTTCACTGATCTGTTCGTCTTTCCTTGAAAGGAGGCTTTAGTTGTTCAATTTAGTTTTGTTTATTTGAGGTGTTGTGTTCAAACTTTGCCTGTATGCCTAGAGGCCAGAAGGCTGTGGGCAATGTGTGCATCTAACTAAACCCAAAAGCACAATCACATCAACTTAGACGTGGACACATAGGGACCATCTTTTACTCCAAAAAGCAGCTTAGGTTGGAAAAGAAAGTTCTTTCCATCCTTAAAAAAATGAAAAAGGAAAAAAAATGTTTAGAAGTGAAAATTCATAAAACAAAATCTTGTATCCAAAAACATAACAAAATTTCCAGCAGGACACCAGGAGCAAATTTGCTTTGCAATAGTGTCATTTCACATGATTGTGCATCCCTTACAAAATTGCCTGCTCACTTTAGTTTTTGTTAAATCAGGAATATGGTTTATCCCCATATAGTTTAACTGATATTGATTGGAACTTTCAGTTGCATTGAATGACGGTGCATTGTGGCAAAAGGAGAGGAGGCATCAAGAGAATCTGTTGGCAACACTCAAAAGGGTTAGCTTTTCTCTCCTGACAGCAGTGCTTAAAAAACAACCTTACAGATTAATAATGGTAACAAAAAAATGAGCTCTCTCCTAAAATATTTCAAATAGTTTATAGTTTATAAGAATACAGATTACTCTGCAAAGAGATTGTCTAATGATTGGAGTTCACAAAAAGAAAAACTAAAATATAAAGAAAAATAGGTTGGGGGTTTCATAATGTAGGAAATACGGGAAAGATTAAATCCAGTTTTTGAGAGGTCAAGCAAATCAACATAATTAGCATACAAAAGCAACCAGTGATAAAATATCTTGTGTTTTATAGGTTTGGTACAGTGCCCAGCAAACTAAATGTGCTTAATAAATTTCAAATGGTATCAACAGCATTCCCTTGTTGCTGATAGAGAGTTCATGTCCTCACTTTGGAAGGCTTTATTAACCCTTTAGGTTTGGTCACTTCATTGAATGAAGAGGAGAGAGGGTTCCCAGGACCATAGCAGTCATGGAAATGATGCTTCTCCCCATCATGAACAGATGTCTCACGTCTCATTGGGATAATCGATTCTAATATTATTAAGCACAAGTCTAATAAATCTGCCCTTGTATTTTTCTGATACAAATACAATATACCTACCACTGCTCAATATCTTTCATATGTGAGGTAATAAAACTGATCCAATATGAAATCTTGTACTTTACATGTAAATTGGATTGCTATGGGCCATTAGACTCTTTACATAAACAATATATTTTGTTTAAAAGAAAACTGTGCTCAGTTTCACATTCTAAAAGTTCATAATGTGCAAAACCACATTAGCAGAGTAAATGGTGTCGGGAAGGAATCTGGCCTGGCCAACAGAGGCATAAAGGAGAGAGGGACTTAACTTCCAGTGAAGCAACTTTTCTCTCCCGGGTGGTTTTAACAAGATGGCTGCCAACAGGTGAAAGCTCACTAATGTCAGGTGTAATTAACAACCTTAATTCCAGAACCTTGCCCTAAGCATCCATGGTATACCATGTCCAGGGGCTGAGGCAGAGAAGCCTAACCAGAGCAGCAAATTATTTGCCTCTTGAAGAAGACAGCCATCGCTGCACAGAAAGGTGATGACATTTTGAGGCCAAGTCTGGCAGTATAATATGATGTCACAGTATCCATTTTTGATATTAGATAATGGCCTTCATTCTGATAGGTCAGTATCTCATTTCTTGGCTTATTTATCTCCATTATGTACAAAATCTGCAAAGCAGAACTCGCAGACACACCTTAGCCAAGTGTACTGTGATATTTGCATCTTGGCCTCCTTTGCAGCACTGATCCTTGCGCTCTGCCACAGCTGTCAGAGTAATGGCTTTTTTCCCTTTTTATCTGGGTTGGCTTTATTCCCAGATTCCAAATGAAAGAGACAGCATTTTACTTGACCACCCCATTCCAACCATTAAATACTGTGCCTTCAGGCTCTGATGCTCTAATAGTCGATTAAAGTTGATAACAGTCTGTCCAATTTCCATTTTTTAACATTCAGCCTGCTGAAATTGTAATATTGTGAAAATCTGAAGTCTACAGGACCTGCCTGAGAATCTGTCTGGATGTCAACACATAATAATAAACAAGGGGGTGGGGGAGGAATGCCAACAGGCCTCGGCGTTTGCAGAATTTGGGTCAGCCGGGTAGCTCGGCCAGTTTGTGTAGAGTAGAAGTGGACGATAGATCAGCCAGTCTATCAAACTGGATGTAGAGTAGAACCACTCGTGGGGGAGTTTATGACTGCAGAAGGCAAACATCCTCAGGAATTCTTGAAGCCTCTGAGCAGCATGTGCATTTCGTTCCCAGCTGCCTCACCAAGTGCTCTGCCCTCCTTGGTCTTATTAAAAGCCTTCCTTAACTTGTTTGGCAGACCCATCACTCACAGCTACTGGACTTTGTTGTTAGGGCCAAAGGGTCACACAGGTACAAATCTAATTGAAGTATTTTCAGAAATCTGATTTCTCATGGGATCAGAATAAAATAGTTTGAAATAATCTCTTTTTCAAACCAACAGTGGTCTTTCTTGAGCCTTAGAAAAACAGAGCTAAAACCAAGAGTTTTGAGATGGATTTGTAGACCAGTAGAATTTTGAGATAAGTGGCTGATACCACTCTAATAGGGGTAGAAACAAAAAATAATGTTACCATGAGACACACTTCCTGTATTTGTGATATGCAGACACCATTCAGTTCCTTTCATTGGACTAGTCAGTTAGCCACGCTTGGATTCCTTTCTGGATGTGAATGATTTCCCAGAGTTCTTATCTCTGGTAGGCTGGTCTCATTTTTTCCAATCAAATCGTCAGCTCTAGGATGCTTTTTTCATGTTGGTGAAGCAATTGCCCATTTTCTGAGTCTTTGCTGCAAAAGTAAGTGCAGATGAGTCCTTCAGACTCTGAGAAATTTATCACTGTTGATAAATATGACATTTCTGGGAATGTGGTTTCAATCTTCTTTTTCCTAGGCAGGCTGAAATGAAGACTGGAGAACTTGAAGGGTCAAATATTTAGTTCTCCATGTTATTACCACATCATAGAGCCAATGCTTCCTTTTTTAGACAAATAATCTTTTTGTCTAAAAATGTGGATATTATTGCTTAAAAAAGGATTCACTCTATCTCTCTCCAACAATCTGAACACTAATTCTTGTCTGCTTTCTCTCTGTCACCGGGGGTCTTCTCTTCAAGGGAAGGGAATATTTGTAGTTTTCTCATAGGCAATGACATCAAAGAAGAACATTTAGGAATTTAACATAAAAAATTGATGTGAGCCCAGAATTTATTTCTCCTGTTTGTTTTTTTGTTTTGTGTTTGGATGTGGTGACATAAAGTCTTCCCTGTAGCGCATATGCAATGATGACATTTGTCTTTTTTCTTTTTCTTCATATTACTAAAGGTGTGGGTGCTTAATGTTTATTGCTGAAATGCTTTTGAATTCTGGGAAGCCCGTACTTCAGACAATGTGTGTGAATTAAAGGGGAGAGAAATACTCCATCCTCTAGGACTGTCTTCATTTCCCAGAATGAGCTATTGATGTTTGTCTGGTAGAAGCTTTTGGTCACAAACTTTCTGCCTCAAAAATCCATTTCGATTTACATGTTTGCCCTAGTCTCATCAATTTTTTTCTACTTTTCCTGAAACCCACGAAAAATCCTTGTGTGTTAGATGATGATGATGATGGCAGCAGCAACCAACACTTAAAGTAGCATGTTATCATGTTAGTTTTCCAAGTGCTTTATAAGCGTTAACTTATTTAATCCTTATGACAACACTGTGAGGTGTAGGTAACCACATCCTCCTTAGTAAACATGAAAAAGCTGAGGAATGGCTAGGTTACATAACTTGCCGAAGGTCACACAGCTAGTAAGTGGTCAGGTGAGAGAGAAACCCAAGGAGTATGACTCGAGAATCTTCTGCTTCCTGTGGGTGAATATATTAGTTTGCTTCGGCTGCCATAACAAAATACACAGGCTGGGTGGCTGGCTGGCTTAAACAACAGAACTTTTTAGGCTAGAGTTCCAAGATTCCGGTGGGAGCACGTTTGGTTTCTTCTGAGGCCTCTCTCCGTGGCTTGTGGAACTGCTGCCCTCTTGCCATGTCCTCACCCGGTCTCTCCTCCATGCATGTGCACCCCTGGTATCTCATTCTCATTGTGTGTCCAGATTTCCTCCTCTCATCATAACGCCAGTCAGATTGGATTAGGGCCCACCCAAATGACCTCTTCATTGCAGCTTAATCCCCTCTTTAAAGGCCCTACTTCCAAATCAGGCCCTAATAGTGAGCTTCTGAAGATCTGTTTTCCTGGCCTTTGAGTCTTCTTCCTTGCTTCATCACTGGGTATCTTTTATTCCTCCTCTACCTGGCATTCTACTTTGCTGACATGCCCAGATGCTCTGCCCAAAGAGGCTCATACCCTGCAGACTTAGTGCCACCTGAACACCATGCTCGGTCTCAATTAAGAATCTATTTCCAGGGTCTGTGATGTCCGGAATGAGGTGCTGCCTAGAGCCTGCTGTTGCCGTTACTGAGGAAAGCTTGGGTCTTCTGTGTGCCTCTGACTTGTAGCATTTCTCCAGTTTCTATTGGGCATGCTCAGTTGTGAGGTCTTAATCCTCAGTTTTCTGATTATCCGTCCATATTCCTTATAAGATATGAGCCCCGGCTTCAGGGTTAACTTTGTATACTGCTACTTTAAAAAGTTCCAAACGCCGTGGTCTATATCCATCTCTGAAGAGTCTTCCAAAGCTCTTTGAGGTGGTGCTTGATAATGTGAAGTGAGTGGGAAAGAATATTACAATAGAAGGTTGGAAGAAAATAGAAAATAATTAGAATAATAATTGGAAGAAAGCAAAAAAAAGTCTTTTATACATACAATGTGTTTTATGGATTGTATAATTTATAGGAAAGTGCTTGGAAAGCTTTCAGTGCTCTCCAGTGGGAGGTGGCATTATTATTATAATTGTTGTATTTGTTTTATTATTCTTACCTCACAATTCTGGTTTCTGTCAAAGCTGAACATAGAAACGAATCAGTAGGTGGCTTGGAAATCTGGAAGGCTGGGAATCAGTTGCTGTTGAACAACTGTGAATGGGAAGCTATCTTTTGGGGCTTTTGCTTGACCAGTCAACATCCTGAAGATCATGGAAACATTAAGTCCAGCTTCCTAGAGGAGCAATTTGGAAGTTGAAAGTTAAAGGCCTGTCTGTGCCATAAATAGGAGAGGGGAAGGGCCAATTCCCAAATCAAGGCCATACAAGATTAGTTCAAACTGCAGGGAAAAAATACAGGCCACCAAAACACAGCACAATTCCAACCTGGCAAAGGAGTTAGAATCAGAAACACTCTTGCAAATATAGCAGAGAAAGAGGCGAGGCTAGAGAAAAAATAGGCCAAGTAATAAGTGCGAAAGGGGATTGAAGCTAGTAATGACTCAAAAACGGCTGAGCTGCCAAACCTATTTAAAAATCCTCTTAAAAACAGAAGCAGAGAAGAAAAGGAACATGGATACAAGTGGTACAGGGATGACCTTGAAGAATAATTAAACCAAAACCAAGCAAGGGGCTATTTTGCAGCTCCTAACATAGCAAAACCAGTGTGAGATGGCAGGATTCTGAAGGCATTAAGGGAGCCTGTGCTCCTTAGCTAATTAGTTCACGCACTTGTAGTTATTTGGGGGGAAAGTAATAGGGGTCTAAAGATGCTAAGAAGAGTAGTGAACATAAAAGCTGGTTTCACTCTTATACCAAGATGGAAGTCTTACGGAAATGCAGTTCAATACAGCTGATGTCAACATGCAGTGGGGGCTTTGAAGGAGGGACCCCAGCATCCAGAGGGTAATGGGATCATTGGCAAGAACCATGATTGATTTTTTTTTCAGGAACAAAGCAGGCTCAACAATTGATTTTGTGTGTGTGTGTGTGTGTGTGTGTGTGTGTGCGTGCGCGCACAAGAATTGGCCAAATTTTAAAAGATAGCATAAATCTCTGAACTTTACTCACATGTTTGGCACCAGAGATCACATCATTTATTTCAAACCTGGCGTAGGTTGCTATATTGGGCCTTGCCACCTGGATGGAGAGTGGCCAGAAGACCAAGGGAAAGGAGGAGGCAGATGCAGCTCATAGTTGGGTGGGAAATAAATCATTCAAGTTATTGAAGCCTTCAGGTGATTCTTAATTGGAGGACTCTCATAATTCCCTCAGAATGTGGTGTCCTACACAATAAGATTTGAAAATTGTGAGGTAAGATTTGGCTAAGGGCAGTATTAGTAATATAAATCAGTTTAGAAAGATTCTTGGGGTGCCTGGGTGGCTCAGTTGATTAAGTGTCCAGCTTCGGCGCAGATCATAATCTCATGGTTTGAGGGTTTGAGCCCTGTGTAGGGTTCTGTGCTGACAGCTCAGAGCCTGGAGCCTGTCTTCAGATTCTGTGTCTTCCTCTCTCTCTGATCCTCCCCTGCTCACATGCTCTCTCTCTCTCTCTCTCTCCCTCTCAAAAATAAATAAAACATTAAAAAAATAAAAAATAAATAAAAAGATTCTTCCTTGGATTGATGACGAGACTACTTGAATACTTGTGTTCCTTACATGTTGGTATTTTATAATTCTGAGAGTTGTGTTTATCTTTGAACAATGGAAGGAATCAGGCAGGCAGACAACCAGAGGTCAAGTTGGAATCCTAAGGAAAGAGGAGTTATCCCCATGTGGTAAAGGTCACAGACCTTTTGATGCCCTTCTTTCTTCATCCATGCTTTGCTTCATTCTAACATTGAATATGCTATTTCTGTTGCCCCAGAAACAGCCATTTCCAAAACTTGTACTTTTCATCCCATCACCTATAACTCTTCTGATTCCTGAGTACCCACACTGTTATTCCTAACTTGAGCCTGAGTATATTTTTGGTAGAGTCTGCGTAGTGAAAATGCAGAGTAGGCAAAATAGTAAGGATATAGAGATCAAGATGACTATATAATCTTGTACTTTTATGGCTTAGTTCAGAAATCCTTGTGGACAAACATACATAAGTCTGTATGATTCTGAATTGGTAGAATGAAAAAAATAATCAACTTTGATAAAATGAGAGACAGGTGAATAGGTCATAAAGAAGGCCCTGGCTCATTATCCTTCTGAAAGCCCTCTCTTTATATGATTTAACTGCTCTTGAAGTCCCTAGTGCAGGGTCTTCTCCATTTTATAAAAGAGACTATTGAAACACAAATCAGGGGACTTCTAGTTTTAGCTCCGACGTGTAAAGAGCTTGGAAGGAATCACTCCCATCCTTACAACAAGAAAAAAAGCTGAAAAAACTGAAAACCAATGATTTTTCTTGGATCATTAAAGAATGATGTTGTGGAGCAATCAGCACTTCAAAATCTTGAGAGACTAGTGAATACTAGAAAAAAAATTCACACTGAAATATGATTATGAAACAAAGGTTAAATAAAATTCTTAAATTTATTATCATTAATTGACCTAAAAGATAACTGTTTAAGTAATAATAGTAATAATTTATTTGTGTGACTAGGTAATTGTATTATTTGACTTATGGATAAGTGAAATAAATAACATTCTCATGAGGCACAAGGAGCATTTGGGATATTATGAGGCACTTTTACTAGATGTGAAGCAGTATTTGAGGGTGGGCCTAGATTGATTTAAAACGTGTATTTCAAATTCTAGGACAAAAATTAATTTTTTTAAAAAGACTAGTTGATATGCTAAGAGAGGAGAGGAAATGGATTTATGTAAAATGCTCAGTTGAAACCAGAGGAAGCACAAAAAGGTGTGAAAAAGATACAAAGAACTAGTGTGATGAATAGAAAGTATAATAGATATTAACCAAACTATATCAATAATCACTTTAGTGTAAATGGTCTAATTATACTAATTAAAAGACAGAAACTGCTGAGTGAGCAAAAAAAAAAAAAAAAAAAAAAAAGCCAAGATCCAAATGTATTTGTCTACAAGAGAGCCATTTTAAATGCAGTGACTCAGATATGTGAACAGTAAAAGGATGGAGAAAGATAGGCCATGCTAACATTAATCAAAAGCTAGCTGGACTAACTGTATTAATTTCAGACAAAGCAGACTTCAGAACAAGCAAAGTTATTAGCAACAAAGAGGTGCATTATATAATGATAAAGGGATCAATTTTTCATGAAGACATAACAATCATTAATGTATATGCAACTAACCCAAGAGTGCCAAAGTACATGAGGCAAAACTGACAGAATTCAAGGAGAAATGGAAAAATCCATTACTATGGTTGAAGACTTTAAATACCCCTCTTTCAGGAATTGATAGATAAAGCAGGCTGAAAAAGATATAATCAACCTGAATAGTACTATTAATCAGCTTGATCTAATCGGCATTTATAGAATATTCCATCCCATAATGACAGAATACATATTTTTCTCAAGCTTACACAGATCATTCACCAAAAGAGACTACATTTTGGGACATAAAACATATCTTAGCAAACGTAAAATAATAGAAATCATACTAAGTATGTTTTCAGACCATAATGAAATTAAATTGGAAATCCATAACAAAATGATAACTGGAAAATACTCAAATATTTGGAAATTCAATAAAAATACTTTTAAATAACATATGAGTGGAAGAAAAAAGTTTCAAGAGAAATTAAAAATTATTTTGAACTGAATGAAAATGAAAATAAAATTAACCAAAATTTGTGGAATGCAGTGAAGGCAGTGCTTAGAGGTAAATTTATAGCTTTAAATGCATATATTAGAAAATAAGAAAGATCTTTTTTAAAAATCTTTTAAAATGTTTTTTATTTATTTTTGAGATAGAGACAAAGCATGAGCGAGGAGGGGCAGAGAGGGAGGAAGACCAGAATTGGAAGCAAGCTCCAGGCTCTGAGCTGTCAGCACAGAGCCTGATGTGGGGCTCCAACCCATGAACTGGGCGATCATGACCTGAGCCGAAGTCAGAGGCTTAACCAACTGAGTCTCCCAGGCAGCCTGAAAATAAGAAAGATCTTAAGTCAATAATCTAAGCTTCCACCTTAGAAATTAGAGAAGAAGAGCAATTTAAGCCTAAGACAAGCATAAAAAAAAATAATAAAAATTAGAGCAAATGTCAGTGAAATTAAAAATAGGAATACAATAGAGAAAATCAATGAATCAAAAATTGGTTCTTTGAAAATATTAATAAAACTGATGAACTTGTCATCAGGCTAACCAGGAAAAAAAGAGGGAAGACACAAAACTTTCCAAAATCAGAAAAAAAGAGAGGGGGACATTTCATTTATGAGTTCATGGATATTAAAAGGAAATAAGGCATACCATGTGTAACTCTATGCTCACAACATTGATAACTTAGATTAAATGGTTTAATTCCTTAAAAGATAAAAGTGCCAAACTCTTAGAAGGATAAATAGATTATATGAATAGCCTTATATATATTAAATTAAATCAATGATAATCTTTCAAAAAAAAAATGTACCAGTCCCAGATGGTTTCACTGGTCGATTAGATTATACCATGCATTTAAGGAAGAAATGATACTACTTTTGAACAATATCTTCCGGAAAAATAGAAACAGAAAGAACACTTCTTAACTCATTTTATGATGCTGGCATTAATCTGATAACAAAACCAGATAAAGACATTTTAAGAAAGCTATATCAACATAGAAGCAAAAGTCCTCAACAAAATATTAATTGACTCCAACATTATATAAACAGAATTATATATCATAAGCAAATAATATTTATTTCAGGTATGCAAGGCTCACTCAGCATTAGAAAACCAGTCACTGTAATCTGCCACATTAATAGGTAAAGAAGAAAATCATATAATATTATGAACTGGTACAGAAAAAGCATTTGACAAAGTCTACCAATTCATGATAAAAACTCAACAAACTTGGATTAGAGGGGAATTTTCATAATTTGATAAAGAACATTTACCCCAAAACCTAAAATTACCATAGTTATGGTGAAAAAATTCCCCCTAAGATCAGAATAAGTCAAAGATTATCTGTCTTAACATTCCTATTCAACATTATATGGAGTCTTAATGCAATAAGATAAGAAAAGGAAATAAAGCTATCAAGATTGGGCAGGAAGAAATAAAATTGTCTTTGTTTACAGATGACATGACTGTCTATGTTGAAGTCCCAAATAATTGAAAAACAAATTTAAAAAACTCTTCTAGAACTAATAAGTGAGTATAGCAAGGTCATAGGACACAAGGTTAATACCTAAAAGTCAAATGCTTTCTTATATACCAATAGTGAATAATTGAAATTTGGAGTAAAAATATTTCCAATAACAACCCAAAATGAAATGTTAAGTATAAGTTTTTTCAAAATTTTTGTTTGTTTGGAGAGAGAGTGAGAGAGCAAGCAGAAGAGGTGCAGTGAGTGAGAGAGAGAGAGAGAGTGAGAATCCCAGGTAGGCCCCATGCTGTCAGTACAGAGTCCAGTGTGGGGCTCAAACTCACAAACTGTGAGATTATGACCTTAAATGAAACCAAGAATCAGATGCTTAACTGACTGAGCCACCCTGGTGCCCCTTAAGTATAAATCTAACAAGATATGCACAAGAACCATATGTAGAGAACTACAAAATTGATTAAATTAACACAAGAAAATCAATACATGGAAAGATACTCTTGTGTTCATGAGTTGGAAATATGTGAAGGAGAGGTCTGGGACCAAAGCCTCTATTTTCAGATCATCAAACCAAAAGAGCACTTGAATTTGAGAGACTGGATTTTGATGTCTTCTTAATAAGAATGAAAAAAATTAGTCAAATTGATTTATAATTTATTTTTGGTTTTAGAAGGCAATGCATGCTCAGAGTGATAAATTCAAATGGTATAAAAGATTCAGAAAATAAGTTTTTCTTTATTCCAAGAAGCAATTACAGGTATCAGTTTATGGTCTGATTTTCCAGAAACATTCTAATCATACACTCTCTTTCAGAAGGTAAACAGCTGAAGATGTAAAGGAGAATGTTGACCCTCCATCTGTGAGATCATCATAAATTATATATTTTTTGGAGACTTTTTCTTTCTAGTTTACATTTTTTTACAATGAATACTTGCTAATATCATAGTGAACTATTAGTAGATACTAATTTTATAGTTAATGTAAAACCTCTGGTTTCTACTACTTTCTGTTCCTTTTGGGCAAATAATTCAAAAATAGGGTCAGAGTTGGTGAGGTATTTTCTGTTTTTTTTTTTTTTTGAGCATGCATTAAGTATGAATATGTGTGTAGAATTTGGAAGAGAGAAAAGATCTAGAAAAGATGAAAGCAGGAGAGAAGAAAAGATTCCCCCTCCTTGTATGTCTCTAAGTCCTCCAGGACTGCTACATGTGGACAAAGGGGTGTTCCCAGGTCATGACGTCTTTCCTGCAGACATCGCTATTCTGGAATTGAAGCAGCAGTCAAAGCCTGAAGCTGAAGCAGGCCCTTAAGTCCTGGGACTGTGGCCTAGAGGTAGGAGCCGATGTAGTTTTCCAGGTTCTGACTGTGGGTAGGGAAACTCTGTGTCTTTAAAGACATTTCTCTGCCTCCGCATTTGGAGCCTCTTCATCTTCCTCATTAGCAAAGTCAGTGTGAAGCTAGAAGGGAAATGTGCACCAACACTTTTTTGCAATCATTACTATCATCATCAATACCTGGCCCTGATTAAAACCAGTCCTGTCTTCTTCTTTCCTATGTTTTGATTTTCTTCGCAAATCATAGACATCACACTTTGGAAAGCAAATTGCATTCCGTTTTAATGAACTTAAAAAATTGGTTCAAGAAGCAGGAGTTTGATATGCAAGAGTGAGCACTTTGATGATACTGGTCCATGACAGTTGTCTTGACCAGTATCATATATGAAGACTTTCTTCTGGGGGCTCCATGTGCTCTGAGATTGAGGTCAACAGGAATCTTTGCTCTGAGTCATTGCATACGCCTTAGAGTGGAGCCCTTGGGTACAGTGCCCCATGGTCAGGTTAGGGCTGAAACTAGGGTGTGGAGAAGGAGAGAGGTCATGAAGAATTAGAGAAGAAGAACTTAAAATTTACAAAGGGAGGCAGAACACGTGAATAACTTTAGAAGGATTATTTTAGGCAAAATCAAGTAGTGTATCACATTGGTATCAGGTAGTGTCTCAAATGGCCAGGTGTCTGCGTCATGTAGACAGAAGCAATGCTGATGTGGTTGGAAGGTACCACACTTGCACAGAATGTCCAGGAGAAACCTTTCGACTGTGATTGGCAGGCTATCTTCAACTCACCATCTGGAGGTTTCACATAGCAAGGTCACATTCCCAAGTGCTTTGCTTTTGGAGCCCAGCCAGATGCAGCACTAGCTTTGCTCAGAATTTACTGGATGTCCTGTCTGAGATCCTTTGGCTTAGTGACATTTCCCTGTAACATGGCACGCGATGTCTGTATATTCCTGTGCAACCCACTGACATGAACTCCAGGGGGAATCTGGTTGTTCTCATGTTTACCCCTTAATGGGTTGAAAAACAGCATATATACTGTGCTCCTGGACAATGCTGGTTCTCATCTTTCCAGTGGTACTGTCTTGGTGAAGATAATATAAATGTTATTTTTGGTTCTCATCATTTCTCAGTGGCATCATTGTTGTGTTTTTGATGCCCTGTGAAGAAGACCTTGGGTTGCTATGAAAAAGCCTTAGCTGAAGCCAGTTGTCCATCAAATCTGTAGGTGTGTGCAAGGGCAGGCTGGGTGAGTCAGATACTTCCTATCACCAAATGAATCACTTGGAAAGCTTATTAGGAACTTTTCAGTGACAGGCTCAAATATATTTACTTGACATTACTAGGTTCTTTTGACTTTTGCTTGCTCATCTCTGAAAATAGGAGGGTGCTGCTGGGTACTGCCAGCTGTCTTTGCTTTGGGGAGCACATAGCTGTGGAAGTGTTAATTCGTTATTTATGCATTCAAATACTGTGAAGTTCAGAGTGCTAAGGGAGCTTGATGGTATGTAAACCATGATACAGTTTCTAAGTTGGAAGCAGCTCCATTCCCCCTAAAATGTTAGGCAAAAACCTACTGTTCATCCAGTTCCTGCTCTGTGCCGGGTATGATGCTTTAGCAGGCATTCATTTCTTTAACTCTTACATTAAATGAGACCCTATCTCAGGTGACAAGACTATTGTGGTGCTTAAAGAGAGCACCACAATAGTTAACTCACCCAGTGTCCCACCACCACCAGATTGTGTCAAAACAGTGGTGACACCATGCTGACTTCACTCTGTTACTTGTTGGAAGCTCTCATGTGGTATAGACTCCTCTTGAAGGATTGAACTCGGGCCCAGCCTCAAGAGGATGGATTGACTGTGGGATGCAGACTGCTGAAATGGTCAGTGAAGACATTTGAGGACTAGGGGAGAAGTTCTGATTCACTGTTCACCTCTCTGTCCTTCTTTGAACAGAACACACAGAATTTGCTAAATTCACTTTCCACCCGCAGTCCCTCTGAAACATTTGTCAAATCCAATTTCCATTTTTATCTGCTGGCCTAACTCATCTGTAAGCCCACATACAACCATTCTTTCTGTCTTTTGCAAGTTGTACACTTGCTATCTGCCTCCAAACTGGTTTTCGTGTATGGTTTAGCTGTTTCTGCATGTTAAAAGATTACCCTGGGAATTTATTTTTCCCACTCCAATGACATCAATAAAGCTAAAGTATATTCAGTACCAAGTACAAAGGATAGCTTTATTCCTTCACCAGGATCTTCACTCTTGCACTAATCTAGGTTGGGTAAGGCAAGTTCAGCTCCATGCCACTCTTTTTCATGTATCTGCTTGGGCCTTTGTTTTGATCTCTGTAAAATAGGAATTGTCCAACTGCCTCAAGGCTGTTGTGAGGACAAAAGAAGTTAACTAGTGTGCTCCCAAAGAACTCTCAATACATACAAATGTAAGGTGTTATCATGATTGTGGCATTGACCTTTCTCCTTCAGCCTCCTGCCTTCTTCCCTCATAGTTCAGTCCTCATAGTATAGTCTCAGATGTGTGGTCATGAGCTTCTGAAGACTTCCATTGTCATACCCCATGTATTAGTCTGCTAGGGCTGCCATAATAAGGTACCAACCACAGACTGGGTATCTCAGACAGCAAACATTTATGTCCTGATAGTTCTGGAGGCTGAAAGTCCAAGATCAGGGTATCTGCAGGGTTGATTTCTTCTGAGGGTCTCACTCCTTGGCTTGTAGAGGGCCACCTTCTCCTTGTGTGTTCACTTGGTCTTCCCTTTGTGTGTGTCTGTGTTCTAATGTTCTCCTCCTTGAAGGACACCAGGTACATTGGATGAGGACCTACCTAATGACATAATTTAATCTGAATTACTTCTTTAAAGACCCTATCTCCACCCTGTCTCCAATACAGTCACATTATGAGATAATGGGGTTTAGAACTTCAACATATGAATTTTGGGTTAACAATCCATAATACCTCATTACTATTTCACATTTCCCATGCTTCCAAGATGCCCTTTCTATATGTTTTCATAACATCCTTTATTTTTTCCTTATCATGGCACTTACCACTCCTGTAATTTTTTATTTGCTTATGTTTATTCTATACTAGCCTTTAACAAATCTGAGTAGTTCTCTGCTTTGCTCTCCCTGTATCTCCAGTTCCTGGAGCAAATAGATTTTCAATTAACTTTTGAGTATTTGTTCAATGATTGAGTTAATATTACTACCTCTATGTGAAATTACACCAAATATCCCATATTTATGATGTCTCAGACAGTTCATGTATCTTATTTTATGTAAAATTCATAACAACTCGGGGCGCCTGGGTGGCTCAGTTGGTTAAGCGTCTGACTTCGGCTCAGGTCATGATTTCACAGTTTGTGGGTTCAAGCCCTGTGTCAGGATCTGTGCTGATGGCTAACTCAGAGCCTGGAGCCTGCTTCAGATTCTGTATCTCCCTCTCTCTCTGACCCTCCCCTGCTCATGCTCTCTCTCTCTGTCTCAAAAAATAAATAAAACATAAAAAAAAATTATAACAGCTCTATGAGGTAGTTACTTCTGTTAATATCCCTGTTTTATAGTTGAGGAATTTGTGGCATAAACAAGTCAAGGAACTTACCTAAAGTCAAAAGGCAAGTAATACTAGGGGAGATGGAATTTGAGCTCAGGAGGTATGACTTCAGAGATCTCTTGGTTAAATACAAGACTGACATTAGATGTTTCTCGGTAGAACAACATTATGATTTATAATTATCCCAGATTTTGGCTTTATCTTAGCTTACCCCAAGCCTCTCCTTAATCCATGTCTTAAACCAGAGAGTTTCTTATGGTTGTCTTAGAGTGGTAAAATGGAGGTAGAGGGAGGGGACAGGAGAGATTGGCAGGTTAGGTTCACAAAACAGGTTTTATTTGGAAGCAGGTCAAGGGGAAAAGAAAAAGAGGAGCTGGAAGGGGAGGCAGTCTAGATGAAAGAGAATTTGCTACAATTTTTATCATCCCATCTTACCTTAGAGATGAATAGCTTACAAGTCTCTACAGTATTCAAAGCACTCTCCCTTATATCATCTCATATGATTTTCAAAATTGTCAACTGACATAAGCTGAGAAGGTATTATTATCTGTATTTGATTGATAAGGAAACAGATTGAGAGTGGTTAAGTACATTACCTAACATTGCCAAGCTTGTCACTGGAGGTCCCTATGATTTAATTCTAAGCCTTCTGCCATTCTGTCTTTGGGGCTGAGTTTAATATGGGAAGGGAGTGAAGAGGGAGCTACATTTCAGGGGACCACCTTCAATAAGGAAGGAAGAGGAGGAAGAGCATCATGAAGAAGAGACTGCAATAGGCTGCTAGAAAATGTTGAACGAGAACTAAGGCTGGTGGCAGAAGTCAGGGGATCAGGGAAAGTCAGAGTTGAAGTTATCAAGTGTGATGACATATGAATGATTCCTGCATGTGAATGCTCAGTAACTGGCAATTGGAGATCACTGAACATATTACAGAGCATGTTCTCAGTGGTGTGGTGACACCCGATAAACTCTACTACTCTTAATGAAATTTGTATTTGTTTCCCTAGAATATCCACTAGTTGAATAATGCCAGTTTGCTAGCTGTCTTTTATTTGCTTTCATTTGTTTTAGTTCTATATACTCAAAGACTTACTACTCTTAAACTTTTTTTTAATGTTTGTTTATCTTTGAGAGAGAGAGGGGAGTAGAGATAGAGAGGGAGACACAGAATCCAAAGCAGGCTTTAGGCTCTGAGCTGTCAGCAGAGAGCTCCATGCAGGGTTCAACTCACAGACCGCAAGATCATGACCTGAGCGAGTCAGGCGCCCAACCAACTGAGCCACTCAGGCACCTTAAGATGTACTACTTTTGAGTCTCAGTCCCAGTCCTCAGGATGGGTCTTCTGTTGCAGATTGTTTGCCACACCAAAGTCCATATTTGCTCTTACCACAGACCCAAGGCCCTTTTGTTGTGATGCAAGGGAGATTATTATTTTAAAACCACTGCCTCTGAGATGTGGCCTCTTAATTTTCATCCTTTCTTCCCTTCAGTTATGCCTTCCATGAGCTAGAATTGAAAATTAGCTATGTTTTAGAAATATGTCTAGAATTATAAATAAGATGTTTTCTCCCTCATGCTGTGAGCATTCCTCAGCTTTCCTTTCTCCCTCTAATCTGTTTCTGACTGTAAATTGTGCTGTGGTGCCTTCTCCATTAGGTAGCCCAACTTTTCATGAGGCTATGATGTGCCTAGCTGGAATGGCAAGTTGGCAGTGAGGTCATTGAATCCAAGACAAGTAAACAAAGTGTTACTAGTTGAATTTCTTATTTACCAAGCTTAGAACACAGTAGCTTATTTACCAAGCTTAGAACACAGTAGCTTAAATGTTGTCTTAGTTAACTCCATAGATAACTTTTTGGGAGAGTCATAGAATGAACGAATGTTTGGTCTGGATGTTTCTATGTACCTTAGTAGCATATACTACTGGGGCCAGAAATCTAAAAGTTTAGTTTTGGTACTGGAAGTCATTCAACTTTTGACAGAGTTGTTCAACTCAATACTGGTGTACAAAGAATTGAGCATTCATTGCTGCCTCAACTTCCTCCCTTGATGTGGGGAGCTTAGGGAGTGGATACATTCTACCTTGGTTCTGGGTCATGAGTTTGGCATTGGGTGGGCAGTGTTACCCTTCCCCAAAAGTAATTGATCCATTCCTGCTTCTGAAGCTTTGCTAATTGCTTTGTCCTTAAATACTCACCCTCAGTTGTTTTTCTGTCTACCTGCTCTTTAAGTTTGATCCAGGTGCTATCTCCTCCCAGAAGGCTTCCATAATATGAAAGTCAACAGTTCTTCTATATATTCTGTTTGCTCTTGTTGTCTCTAGCCATGATGGAGCATACATCATTAATTTGTTTTCTGCATGTTTAATCTTTTCCACTAGATTGTATGCTCTCCAAAGCCATTGCCATTTTCAAGCTTAGCATGACCAGCATCTTTCTAGTGCAGAGATTTGTTTATAGTAGGTGTGGAATAAATGTGTGATATTGGTTGATATATGAACATGCTCTCTAACACAAGACATATGGAGTTCATTGGCTTGGTACTTGAGTGTCACCACCCTCACCGCCACCCCTCTCTCCAAGTTATCCTCTTGGCCTGGTCCAGCTGAAGCTGTGGAAAGTAGATAAATCACCCAGCTCCTAGATCAGACAGTTCAGAGACAAATGAACACAGCAGGTCGTTGCCACTATAATGATGCAGTGGCTGTGCTGTTTGCCAGTTTCTGGACAACAATAGATTGCCTTCCTTCTCTTAACTTTAATTCCATTTCTCATAAGCCTGAAATTGCACTTGCTATTTTCCAACTTCTCCCCCCCCCAACCGCCCCAGTTCATGTCAGTGTTTCCTTAACTAACATTTTTATGGCTTAAAAATCAATTCTCTACCAGATATAAAGACATACTCTGTCTTGCCTTTGTTCTCAGCACCAGGCTCAGCACCCTCCATTAGCCCAGTGACTTGGTTTCAGGCCCACTTGAGAGTTTCTAATCTCTGGTTCTTTTTATCTGAACTCTGTGTAGAGCTGGGCTGATGTTTATGAAATGGACTTTATCATGCTGACTTTTCATTGATTTATTCCTAGATAATGAAATTCTTGGAATTACAGAATTAAAAAGATACTGGCTTGAATAATTCTTGTTAATTGGAAGCCAAATTTATTTTACTCTGTTCCACGTGAAGATTTTGGAAGAAAGGAGAGGTTTGTGGGTTAAGGCAGAGGGTTTGGAAAAGACTTTACTGATTCTCAATGGCCAGGCTCAGAGTAGTATAGATTCACGTTGCCTGTTATTTGGTTTTTTCCTTTTATGGCAGCCATACTGGCCTTTAAATTCAGCACCATGGACAGAAGAGATCAGTTCAGGAAATGGTGGAAGCAAAACAGCCTGAGGAAATTTAGTAGGACCTGGTAGGATCACTTTGATTTTCAGGGATAGCCTTATTTAAAAGCCTATGAATTTCAAATTGAGAAACTTCATAAAGGATAGGACCTGTGCTGCCCTAAGAGATCACCTAAACTGAAAGATTTAGCAAAAGGCATGCACTTCGGAATCAAGATATCAAAACTTGAATTCTCACTTTTATATTTACTAAGTGTATGACTTTGGGTCTGGTACTCTGTCTGAGAAGCAGTTTCTTTATGTGTAGGTTTGAGAAACTACTATGCTTAGAAAATGCAGAGTGTACTTCTAAGGACTGGATTTGAATCCTGGCTCAACTCTTTGCTAGGCTGGGCAAGTTTCTTAAATTTGAATAGCTGTTTTCTTATCTCTTAACTGGGGATAAAAATGGTACCTTTTTCATGATGTTGATGAAAGCACTGAGTGAGATAATGTGCATAAAATTTTTAGGAGTATACTTGGCATATAGTATACTATTATTATTCTAATACTTATTTAATAAGATTATTATGCAAATTGAGATAATATATGTAAATATTGGACAGAGACTAGACATGGAGTAAATCCTGGTTACATTTTCTCCTCTCCTCACTAACATTTGAAGTCACCCCTGCAATTCCTTTGAGTTAAGCATTGACCTCTAAAACTTATAAGAACCCTTGGAAGGAGATTCATATTCATATAAACCTGTGTAAATTTTACTTCATTTATAACTTACTGTAAGACAGAGAAGCTTAAAAGTTTTGGGCACCAGAGCTGGGGAGAGTGGGCCAGAAATGGAAAGGTAGAAGCTTGCCATCTTGTTTTCTAATTTGCTGGAGTTGAGTGTGATGTAGATAACTGGATGAGAGGAATCCTCTTTACAATCATGTACAAAAGGCTCCCCATTCATTCATTGTTGCTGCAGGCATTTTGTGATTTGTTACATGAGGCTCTGAAATGTAGTCCAGAGTGGAAAGGGACTCAAATAATATGAATACAAATCCAAGAGCCTAGCCCATTGGTCTTTGACAGTTCTGCCTATAAACAGGACAGAACTTTATTTCATTCACTCATTAATTCATTCATGCATTGGTACATTATTTCATTTATGTTCAGTAAACATTGGTCATTTACTGTGTCTAGGCATAAATACTAGGGATTACAGCAGAGTTGAATCATTTAGACTAAAGCTTGCTATCAGAATTAAGGGAAATAAAACATGTATGGAAAACATTAAATACATGAGTCACTGAATATTAAGTACATAATGGTGTACCTGGCAAATAACATTTATTAGCTGGTTTTATTATAAGCTACCATTTGTACAACTACTGTTATTACTCATGTGATAGAGTTTGGCGGGTGACTCTCCAGATATATTTAGAAGAGAAGGGAGTGAGTGGCATTTTGAGGTTATAGACAGTATTTTCAGAAGGGAGGTAGCATTTGAGATGGCCCTTGAGGCATGGGTATAACGTGGTCATGGACAAATTTTGAGGAAGTAGGTCTCCAGCTGAAAGATGTGATGTGAACCACAAAGTGGTAGGTGATCAGAGGAGGTTGATTATTAGGGAATAGCAAGTGCTTCAAAGTGGCAGAAGTGTTGTCTACAGGTCCTAAGAGATGAGACTGGGAAGGCGGGTTAGAGGTTGAGTGGGGTGGCCTTGGGTGCCAGACTAGAGACTCTGGGACTTAAGAATGTGAGTGGTGGAGTGATGTGGCACTCTCCAAAGTTTTGTTCTATTTTCCTCCAGGAAGGTGACCAGGTATTTACCAGTTCCTATGGTAGTCTTTTTTTTTTTGAATAATTAATAACAGCTAACAATAGCACAGCACCATGGTTCCTATTGTATTTAATTAAATTTCCCTGTGAGAACAGTAAGTATACAAACTGACCCTATCTACTCAGCCCAATTTTACTTAATAATCTCTTGATTTGTGTTTTTTATTAACAGATTAAGCCATTTCTTCCTAGGACCCAACAACCAAAACTGGACCGAAGGCCTCAGGTCGTCAGCTATTAGAGTGCAGGTGGCAGTGGTGTCGGTGTTGGATTAGTGTCAAAAGAGTCCTGTTCTTGGGGGAGAAGTGGTATTTCACTTCTTTTTTGTTCTTTTGTCAGGAAGTTGCTATTCCTAAACACACAATTTTCATCATCTGATGCTAATGAAGCAGGATTTTATACAAACGAAGGGCTGAAGGGTCATGATGTCAAAGGAAGTGATGCAGGAGATGAGAAAGTTCTTAATTTCATTTCCTGTTCTTGCTTCTTTCTCTTTTGCTCTGTCTTCTTTCCCCGCTCCCTTCCTTTCTGTCTTTCTCCCAACATGTGCAGATATGGACATGCGATGTGGAGCTTCACACTGCTGATCAGAGGCAAGTTTGTATGAGTCTTCACTTTGCCGTGGGTATTTCATTTAGTCTCCAGAACCTGGTCCTGTAATTGACACAATAGCCTCTCATAACCTTTTGTATAAATCAGAAGTAGTTTTTATGTTGGCTCTAGTTCTGTGGTGCTGGTGACTGTGAGGCAAACATTAAAAGTGATTGTGACAGCACAGCTCTCATTGGCCAGAGCGTATTTGGAGAGAGTATAGAAATGATTAGGATGAGTAGGTGTAAGGCACCAGCAGAGAGTGGTGGGATCTGGGGAGGTGATTGGGCAAAGAATGGAGCCAATTTCAGGTACTCCTACATGGTCAACTTTATTGAAAAGAGTGTGGATTGTCCTTTGTGAAATGTGGCAGCCTGGAAATCATCTCTCTTTGCAAAGTAACAGCCTTGTTTATTCAGTCAGTATTTGAACAATTACTGTGTGCTGGGACTGTGCGGGGCTTATGGAGACAGCAGCAAATAAGACAGAAAGACATTCTATCTCATGGAGCTCACTCTGGGGGACAGATGGAGAGTCATCTCAGCAGCTTCATCCCCAGAGATTGCTCTCTGCTTATCATCCTCCATAGATTTTAATGAAACACTTTGGCCAGGACAGGGGAGAGGGGTTGGCTCTTGTTCCTATGAGGGGTTCAGAGTTCTGATTCCAGTCTACTGGCTGTATTTAAGCAGACAGAGAGATATGGAAAGCTCTATTCCAGGATGGATATCTTGGGGAATCCTCTGTTGTTTTTTACCCATTTTGAGTGAAATGGAATACAATGGGAGATGAGAAGACAGAGAAGCCCAGCCGCCTCCCTCACCACCACCTCTCAGGGAAGGCTTCTAAGGGTTAATGACTTGATGGCCTTTTAGAGAATATAGCTCCTCTCCCAAGTATGGGATCATAGGAAGTCCAACATTGGATTGACTAAAACTGGGTTGACCTTTAGGATTGCATAGAGAAGCCTAAGAAAACACCTAGAAAGACAAGGACTGAGCCAAATTTGCCCGAGATTTGAGAGTTTTGTGTGTTTCTTCTGCACTTATTTCTTCCTTTATGCTTCTGTTTTGGCATTGCTACTGGCCTAGCCCTTGGTATCTTTCTGTGACCCCTTCACTGGCTTGTCTGCTCCGAGATGCTGCTGGATCAAAGTAGAACATGATCTCTGTACCTGGCTCTCACCTGACACAGTCCAGTCTTGTTACATCAGATATAACACAAACACTTCTGTCTCTACCAGAGACCCTGCGGTGGCCTGAGGCACAGAGGCCTCTGTGGGAAAGCTATATCGAGCTGGGCCCGCTGGCTCTTTTGTTTGCATACACCAAATTTGAAATGGGCTATCATTAACCAAATGGAGAGCAGCTGTGCTTACTGAGAAAGTGTGTTTCTTCAGATTTGTGGACATGTTAGAAATTCTTTAGCCACAGTATCTGGTGCTAGAGGCCCCAGGATCCAGTAAAAAGAAAAACAAAAAACAAACCCTAAAAAACAAAAATACCCCCCCTCCACACACACACATCTTAGTTAATGTTCTAGAAGGTCTCCTTCTCTTTGGACTAATATTTTCTTGGCTGACTCAGTGATGAATCCTTAGATTCCTTAATTAGAGGATTATACTTTTGGGATTAATAGGGTTTTCCCTGTTAAAGGCAAATGCCACCGGCAAGATCTCACACTAAACGGTTCCCAGCCAGTGACACCTTTTTTGGTGTGAAATTAAGGGCAGGAGACTTGCTTTGGAAATTGAACATGGAGCTGGAAAAGGACCATAGGAGGGAGAGAGAAGGCCAGAATGGGAGTTCCCCCACAGGGAGTCTACCAGGGACAGGGAGTTTACAGATGGAAGGTGAGCTGCCAGCGACCAAGTATGCATACCTCAGCATCATTTCCAGTGTTGCCCCTGCCTGAAATTAGATTTATTTTTGTTTTTCTTGTCATGTGATCAAAGTTATTCTTAGACAGACCTGTCCTAACATTTTTCTCTCTCCTCTTTCTTCCTCTTTTCCCTTCTTCTCCCATACCTTTGAATTTTACCTCTTCTTCTTCTTATCTTTTGTTCTCAATGGTTAAGGATCCAAGTTGCCACCTAAAGCCCACAGCGCAGGGTGCCTTCACGCCTCTAGAAGCCCAAGGAAGACTTGCAGAGAGGTTATTTGCGGAACAGTGTTGTGAGAGGCTCCTGGACCCTCTCCCCAGCCTAAAATCATAACTGGTACAAATTATAGATATTTACAATAATATTCAAAGTGGAAATTGTCTTCAGAGATTACAGCATATGAAGAAATATTTACTAAAGAAGTTTTACTGGATGTTGGTCAGAAGCAGTGTGGGGTGCTCTGGGGCATTTGCTCCATAATTTGCTCCTTCTTTCCCATCCTCCCCTCCCCCAGCTTACAGTACTAACATCCACTTCAGGCAAATGCAGCCAAGAGCACCATTTTTACCCAGCTGGGGGCTATGGTGTCTCCCAGGGAGGGGCAGGCCATTGGCACTTCTCATACCATCTCCAGTCCCAAGTCTGTGTTTCAGAGGTTCTGTTCCAGGCAAGTGTGACTGAGAGATAATGGGGCTCTCTTCCTCTCTCCATCCCCCCCTTTTAAGGCAGAAAATCTACTGTGGAAATAGAAGTCGAGGAAGATGGGACCCCAGTCACCTCACATAGCTTGGTTAGGGCAAAGGCTCCATGCCAGGAGCAGCAAGCCACAAAGACTGGAGCCTGTTGCCCCGATCTAGGTTGACACTAATGAGGCTCAAGGAATGGGGGTGTGATTCAGGGAAGTAGGCCACTGTCCCTGCCACCAGCTGTGGAGCACTGGTGCAGATTTGTTGCTCAAGAGGAGAGGTAAGCCATTAGAGCAAAGAGCTTTGAAACTCTCCCAAGTGCACTGACTTTATTTGTATTATAATATGACGAAATTCCATCCTAGGGTTTCTCGTAGAAACAATGGAGATTTTGATGACAAGCAATTAAGGGGAGACTGGTAGCTACAGTAGAGCAATCAGCTGAACTTTAGACCATCTGGAAATTTACCAGAGCGAACTATGGAAAGAGTCAGCTAGGAAGAACCTTCCTGGGGTTCACACAAATCTCTAAGACTGGTCTCAAAGATTACCCCTGCAAAGGGATCCAAATTTAATTGCAACAGACTGTGGAGCAATTTGTGCTTCAGGGGACTGTCAAAAATAATAATTAGCCAACAATTAGTGGAGGCTAAGCATGATATCGATGGAGGCAGACAACAGAGAGATCAGGGAAGGAGAAAGAGAGCACTAGTAAAATCACTGCCATCCCAGAGTGATGGTATTCAGGGTCTCAGCTGCACCTTTTAAGCAGCAACATCAGAGGATAAATAGACTACTAAAATCATAGTAACATTCATAGGGGGGAAGTAGACTACTAAAATAATCCATCCAACTTGTCAAATGAATTAATAGGGAAACAACAACAATGTGCCCCAGAGGGGAGGATCTGCATACAGAGTTGCTACAATATATTATCTGAAATGTCCAGTTTTCAATAAAATATTATGAGACATATACACAAAGAGAAGATGACCCAGATGGGGAAAAAAGAAGGCTGTAGAAACTGCCTGTGTTGGGTCCAGATGTCAGACTTTGTGGACAAAGACTGCAAAAACAATGAATAAGTTTGTTTAGAGAACTATAGGAATCTATGCTTACAGAAGTAAAGGGAGGAGGGAGCATCTAACAATATTGTCTCATCAAATAGACAGTAGCAATAAAGAGATAGAAATGACAAAAAAGGAACTGAATGGAAATTATGAAGGTGAGAAGCACAACAACTGAATTTAAAATTTTACTAGAGGGGCTTACCAGTAGATTTGAGTTGGCCAAAGAAAGAATCAGTGAAGTTAAAGATAGATCAATAGAAATTATGCAATATAAATTAAGAGGAATAAAAAAGAAAAATAAAGAACTTCAGGAAAATATGTACCAGAAGGAGAGGAGCAAAAGGAGCAGAAAAAAACATTTGAAGAAATCATGAATGCAAACTTGGGAAATTTGATGAAAAACAGTGATCTACACAACAGAGAGGCCCAATAAATCCCCAATATGATAAACACAAAGAGATCTACACTCAGACAAAGCACTGTAAAAATGCTGAAAGATCAAGAAAATCTTGGAAGCAGCAGGAGAAAATCAGTCATTGCATGAGACCATATTACCCACTAACTTTTGGTTGGAAACAGTAGAGGCCAGAAGTCAATGAGATGACATACTTAAGGTTCCGGAACAACAATGGCAGCAGCAACAAAAACCAAAACTGCCAACCAAGAATCTTATATCCAGCACAACAATCTTTTGAAGATTAAAGTAAAATAAAAACTTTCCTATATTTACACAATTCGAGAGAATTTGTTGCTACCAGGCCTACAAGAAATACTAAAGGAAGTTCTCCAGGATAAAAACAGGTGACTTCAGACAGTAATTTAAACCCACATGAAAAACACAAAGAATAAAGAGTAATTATTAAAGAGAATATAAAACACATTTATTCTTTCTTTTCTTTACTGGTTTAGAAAGCAGTTTCAGTAAACAATATGTATATAATTGTATTGTTGGTACTTTAGCATAGAGAACTGTAGTATAACAGGAGGCAGGTGGAGAAAAGCTGTGTTGGAGTGAGGAAATGACACTAGTTGGTAACTTGAATTCACAGGAACAAAGAACAAGAAATGGTAAATAAGAAAGTTAGTGTAAAAAACTCTATAAACAAGTACTTGTTTTCATTTGCTCTCCCAGCTTTAAAAGACATAAAATTGTACAAAGTAAAAGTGCTAACAATGTTTTTGGAGTTTGTGGCATATGTAGATGTAACATGCACACCAAAAATAGCACAGCAAGGGGAACGAAAGGAGAGGGTTACACAGGAGCAACATTACTGTGCCTTGCTCATAAAAATCTGAAATAGATTTTGATAAATTAATACATAGATATTAAGCCCTAGGGGAACCACTAAGAAAATAACTCCGAAAAATGGCGAAATGCCATGAAAGGAATTAAAATATTGCTTCAGAAGATACTTGTTTGATGTAAAAGAGAGAAGTAAAGGAGAAACAGAGGAATAAAGAAGACATAAGACATATAATACAAAGCAAAATGGCAACCACAAATTCAACTACAGTTGCCACTCAAATAATGCAGAGGTTAGGGGTGCCACCCCCCTTGCAGTAAAAATTCTGTGTATAACTTTGACTCCCCCAGAACTTAATTATTAATAGCCTACTGTTGATTGGAAGCCTTGTGGATAATTAATAGTCGATTAGCATATATTTTTGTATGTTGTATGCATTATACACTATATTCTTATAATAAAGTAAGGTAGAGAAATGAAAATGTTAAGAAAATCATGAGAAAATACATTTGCAGTACTGTGCTGTATTTATCAAAAAATCCACATATAAGTGGATCTGCACAGTTCAAACCTATGTTGTTCAAAAGTCAACTGTATAACAATAGTAGCATTAAATATGGATGGATGAAAAATCCCATCAAAAGACAGAGATTATAAGACAAGTTAAAAACATGATACAACCATGTGCTGTCTCTAAGAGACATTTTAAATTCAAAGTCACAAATAGGATGAAAATAAAAGGATCACGCAAACATCAACCACAAGAAATCAGGAGTGGTTGGGGTGCCTGGGTGGCTCAGTCAGTTAAGCCTTTGACTCTTGATTTTAGCTCAGATCATGATCTCACAGTTCATGGGATTGAGCCCCACATCAGGTTCTCTGCTGACAGTGTGAATCCTGCTTGGGCTTCTGCCTCTTCTGCTCTCTCTCTCTCTCCCAATCTCTCAAAATAAAGAAATAAATATTAAAAAAAGAAATCAGGGGTGGCTATTAATAGTACTGGATAAAATAAAATGCAAAAAAAGTTAAAAGAGATAGACATTTTAGAGTCATATATATATGTCTATCTTGATACTATAAAAATTACTGTATATACACCTAACAGCAGAGCCAATGGGTACATGAAGCACAAACTATTAGAACTGTAGGGAGAAACAGACAATGCAAAAGTAGTAGCTGGGTACTTTGATTCTCTACTTTCAATAATGGACAAAACAACGAGGCAGAGGACCAATAAGGAAACAGAAGACTTGAATGCTACTGTAACCCATGCAGGCCTACCAGGCATCCAAGGAAACAAGAGCCAAGTATACATCCTAATCAGGTGCATCTGGCATGCCCTCCTGGCTTGCCCATATCCTAGTCCGTGAAGAAAGCTTTGATGAGTGTCAGAGAATTAGAATCATACAAAGTGTAGTCTCTGATCATAGCAGAATGAAATTACCAATCAATAACAAAAAAATTCAAAAATATATGGAAATTAAATAACCCACCCCTACATGACCACCAACAGGTCAAAGAAGAAATTGAAGGCAAATTAGAAAATACTTTGGGGGCTGCCTGGGTGGCTCAGTCTGTTAAGCGTCTGACTCTTGGTTTCAGCTCAGATCATGATCTCAGGTTTTCTGAGATTGAGCCTTGCATCAGGTTCTGTGCTGTCAGTGTGGGCCCTGCTTGGGATTCTCTCTCTGTCTGTTTCTCTGTCTCTATCTCTCTCTGCCTCTCCCATGCATGCATTCTCTCTAAATTAAACTTAAAAAAATTTGAGATGAATAAAAATGAAGACACACATATTAAAACCTTAAGTGGTGTTCAGAGGGAAAGTCATAGTTCTAAAAGCCTATATTAGGAATAAAAGAAGGCTCAAGCCAATAACCCAATCTTTCATCTTAAAACACTAGGAAAAAAAGAGCACACTAAATCTAAAGCAAACAGAAAGAAGGAAATAATAAAGATTTGAGCAGAAATTAATAAAATAAAGAATTGGAAAATAAAATTAGAGAATATAAACAAAAGCAAAAGAGCAAGACCAGAAACACCCAAAACAGTTAAGTTACTAAAATCACAGAGTTATGGTCAATAAACTACCACACACACACACACACACACACAAAGTCTCAGACACAGGTTGATTGAAAGGGAAGATACAAAACTTTCTTCTTCTAAAAACCATCAAAATAAAAAAACATGAGAACCAATAAGAGCACATTTTTATGACATAAAAATGTAGTGTCCTTCCCTATCTGAGGTAAAAACTTGAAGACATAAAAGAGCGTAAAGTACCATTTACAATATCAACAAGAACTCACAAGATACATACGTATAAAATATAAATGGAAAAAATATCTTTTGAAGTATATATAAGAAGACTTTTAAAAAAGGGAAAAAATGTATACAACGAGTTCTCACCAAATTAATCTATAAATGTGTTGTGTGGCATTCTCCCAACATGGCTCAAGTGCCAGGCTTCAGGGAAGGGCTGATGCTTGCAGACCTGGCCTTAGACCCAGCCTCCTTCCCGGGAGCACCGTGCCAGGCGGGGAGAGGCGTGGTGAAGAGAGACGGGTGGGGCAAGAGGCCGGGGCAGAGATCCCCATTCACTGATATCTCAGGGTATCGAGGGCCCAGAGGAGCATGCTGGGCTTGAGGACCCGGCAGCCGCGAGTGACAGCAATCACCGGCGGGGAGAGGTGGAGGCGGCCCCAGGGTTTGAGCCCACTTCTGTCAGTGACACTTGTCTGACTGTGGGTGACTTGGTGAACATCGCAGGACTGCCAGGCACACCCTCCTCACAGGGTGGTCATGAGGACCCAGCAACATAATGGCAGTATTCCTTGAAAAATGTTAGAATACTGTGACATCGGGGGTGACATTCCAGTGGTCTTGCTAAGACATACAAAGTGACACTCAGGTTCTGAACATCACAACCCGGTTTCCCATGTTTTGTGTCACTCCTTAGGACCCCAGTGGAGGGCCTCAGTGGGACTGGGGTTAAGGTGGAATCAGTGCCCAATGTAAATGATGCTTTCAGTAAGTTAGGGAGCCATACTTAAGTTCCAATTTAGCACTACACCGATGAGATGCCGCCTCCGATTCTCCCCTCTGAGTGGATGGGGAGGCTGCCAGAAGCCTGTTCTCTCGTGAGCCCAGTCCCAGCAGGGGCAGGCAACATGCAGTGGCATGCTTCTGCAGCTGACTGGGTGCTTAAGCTGGAAGAGAGTGACCACGAGAGGACTCGGCCCCACCAGGAACTTAGGGTCCTAATTTTAAGGAGGGTCTGTGCAAGGCTCTTCATAGGAGGGGCCTCCAGCCAGCAGGGCTGAGAATGAGAAGGCTCTTTCTGGGGTATGGTATAAACATACTTTAGAAAGTTTTCAGAAACAAGTAGGACTTCTAATGGGGGCAAAGTCACCATGATTCTGTAGTAACCTAACCGAATCTTTCACTTAAAGGTTCCCTTACGGAAGAGGAGACAGCAAAAGAGGGGGTGGATTCTGATATATTTGTCTGGTGGTCTTATTTTCATTTGTTAATTAACTAAATATTTTTTTAAATGTTAATTTTTGAGAGACAGCAAGTTGGGGAGGAAAAGAGAGAGGGAGGGAGAGAGAGAGACAGACAGACAGACAGAATCCAAAGTAGGCTCCAGGCTTTGAACTGTCAGCACAGGCTTGGACCTGAGCTAAAGTCAGATGCCACCAAGGTGCCCCTAACTGTTTATTGAATGCCTAGTATTTTTTTAAACTTTAAAATGACTTAATTTTTGAATGATAGTTACCATATCTTTAAAAAAAAAAAGAAAAACCCAGCCTTCCTTTTAGGTCAAACTTCCTTAGGAAGGGGGGGGTGTGGGCGATCTCAACTAAGGATACACTAGTTGGCTCTTTCTCATGCTAACATAGGCTTTTCTGTCTCTAGGAAGCCTAGAAGCCTTCCCAAGATATTGCTTACCATGTACCCATTCCTGTAGGCCAGTAGACTGGAAAGTCTTCAAATTGTCTGGAAGTGATTGTTGAGTGCTTGCCTACTGGGATTGGCTGAATGTATAAGCCAGAGGCCTTGAGAATACTGACCATGGTTGCTTCAGCTTAGCTTGGGAAGGGTGGCCTGACTCCTTTGGTGGGGCCCAAGGACTTCCTTTGGCACCTTGGAGGTTGCAAAAGCACATTGTAGGATTCTTAGTAGTCTACACCCATGTCCTAGGAGGAAATCTGGAGTTAGTGAAGCCTAGTTATCCTTTGCTCACTGACATCCAGGCCTGGATGCTAAAGATTGGGCTGTTTGCAAGATAAGACAAAGGCTTGTCACTAGGTTAGAGTGGACTGGATCCTGAAGACAGATCCAATGGGATAGCAGTGGTCCAGCTGTATTTCTTCTTGTTTATCTGAACCTGTTTTTGTGCCAAGTGGATGTAAAAGGTAGTGTAAAAATATGTTTGGAAGAAATATCAGGAAGTCATTTCTTGCCTAGGAAAGCATGTCCCGTCAACTGGCATCACTGAACATAATTGGGTGCTGCTTTTGGGCAGGTGGTTTGCCTTTCTTGGATGAGATGCAAAAAAGGCAAGGGTATCCCATGTTTCTGACAAGTTTATCCTCCCCGATTTCAGCTCTATCGTCTGTCCTGGCTTCTCTGTTTGATAGGTAGTTCGATCAATTAACTGAGTAGTAAGCAACCTGCAAGGGGAAGAAGGAGACATACGCCTGAGGAAGCGCTTTACCCCTAGCAGGGCAGCCTTCTGTCTTTCATTCTGACTCTGTTCCGAAAGCACCCCATCTCCACCCTTGCTTGGTCCTGAGTTTGGAGCACACAGGGCACAGGGCTGGTGATGTCTCCCCGTGGCATATTTCTTCTGAGAGCCATTTCGCATGCGCAGTGAGACATGGAGAGCTAAGAAGTGAGGCTTGTTTTTACTGTCGCTGAGCTGAGTTGTGCTCTGGGCAGCATCAGGGAATGCAGTGTCAAGTGCCTGGGCTGGGGGGCTGTTGGTGCTGATCCTGAGTATAATTGGGCAGTAATTACAGTCAGGGTCTCCCAGGGGAAATCAGTTTGCGTGCAGACACATGTATTCATTTCTCTGACTAAAATCCCAATTAATTTACATATAAACCAATTTTAGAAATGTTGTCTTTGTTGGAATGGGGTGATCCGGATAGAAGGTGACGTTCTCAGGGTGCCAGAGTGACAGCAGGAAGGTATCTGCAGAGATGTGGGTTAGGGGTCTGATGGAACTGAGCAGTTAGCTCCATTTAGAGAGGATCCTGATGGAGGCAGTGAGGCCTTTTCTGAGATTCCGTAGGACTGGCTCTGCCACACTCAGCAGGGGCTCCTTGCTGTGAGCAACAGGCCTGTAATTTGGGTATGTTGTGAGCTGGTAGACAGAAGAACCTGAGATGTGGCCCCAGGGCCCACACAGCAGTTTCTGTGTGGCTATGGGTCAGCGGAGAAGAAGATTCTTATGTTTTTTCCAGTCAATTAGAACATTTCTCTAGAGGGGATTAGAGTCCTCTCCATGATGGTGATCTCCCTGTGTCTCCTTTTGCACTTATGCCCAACACACAAGTGCGGGACAGCCAGGTGATAGGGAAATAGAGAAAATGGTAGGGTCATTACGCTATCTAAATTGGCCAGCGAGGATAACAATCTGCTGCTGGCTAAGGAGGGAGAAGGCTGTGGACAAGCTGCCAAAAAGCCTCTTGATGTCAACCTGGTTTGCAATTTGGAGGCTCTCCTCAAGGGATTGTTTTTGAAATAAACAGGACTGAGGATAAATTAAAAGGAAGCCTTATGAGCTCAGGATGTAAAATCCAGGTTAAACAATGAATAAAAAGCAGTCTGAATTGGTGAGAGAGGTAACCAAGCACATTTTGGAATTTTATTTATTTAATTACGTGTTTTTGAGGACTATTACAGCTTTTCAGCTTTAAAACATGTTTTTTTAAAAGTGGCATTTTTAGGAGGAAGTTTTGGGCATATGTGAAGGCGGACAGACACTTAGGGAACCCCCATGTGACCTATCACCCAGTTCCCATGGCAATTTACCTAAGCCCTACCTGCTCCATCAGCACTCTGGGCACATTCCACCCTCCCATATTGTTTTGAAGCAAATCATGTAAAACACATCATTTCCTCAAAAAATATTTCAGTGCATCTCTCCAAAAGACAAAGCATTGCTCCTTTAATAAACAAGATAAACCTTTTGCTCATCCATCTAGGCCTGCGGGGGGAGATGAACCGTGTGACAGGTGAGGTCATACTTAGGTGATCTTGGTTCCCCTTGGGGGATTCAGAGTCCGCCAGCCTCTTGCGTTCCCGACCTAGAAACTTAAGCTCGGAACAGAATGGAAAATGATGCAATGCGTAATAGCCCTGATGCTGCCAGGGTCACTCCTCAGTGTGTGCAGGAGGGGCTTCTATAGGCAGCCATGTTCTCAGCCAGGCTGTATTAACTGGGTAATTTAGCTCCAAGCCCACGTAGGTTACTAACTGCCGAGGAGGGAAGGAGAAATGAGGAAGTTTAGTATGGTCAAGGGAAAAGAGAAAGAATTTCATTTAAGACATACTTTTATTGTTTGAATCAGAGCAGGATGGGCACAGTTAGAAGTGGAATAGGACACAATCTGCACCATCAGGCTGATGTGCTTTCTGGTCTCAGGAACCACACACAGGCAATGGAGCCTGGCTGCAACTTTTGGCTCAGGCAGGAGGGCATCCTGAGTGTGATGATTAAGCTCATGTGTCAGCTCGCCTGGCCTAAGGGATGCCCAGAGAGGTGGTAAAACAGTATTTCTGGGTGTGTGGGAGAGAGTGTTTCTGGAAAATATTATCATTTCATTCATTACACAGAGAAACGATGGGGGTGGGGCATCATCCAGTCCCCTGGGGGCCTAGATAGAACACAAAGGTGAAGAAAGGGCTAATTCTCTGTCTTTTTGAGCTGAGATGTCCATTTCCTCCTGCCATCAGACAGAGGAGCTCCTGATTCTTCCAGCTCATGGACTCAGACTGAATTTAACACAAACTTTGTTGATTCTCCAGTTTGTAGATGGCAGACTGTGGCCCTTCTTAGCCTGCATAACTACATGGTCCAGTTCCTAGAATAAGTCTCCTCTCATAGAGCTCCCTATACATCCTGTTGGTTCTGTTGCTTCAGAAAATCCTCACCAATGCACTGAGTTCTGGGTCTTTGTCTTCCCTCTCAGTCCCTGGGGTCCAAGATCAGCCATACTGAGGGAAAAGGCAGGGGAGTGCCAGTGTTCAGGCTTGTGGGCTGCATTAACGAGTGCTTGTTCATGCTCTTTGTTTGCAGTGCACGCTCACAAGAGTGTGCATTAATCGTTTTAATTCTCCATTTCACAGTGAGGGTGGTGGTGCAGCAGCAGCTTGGAAGAGTGGGTTGGATATTCAATTTAGGGACAAGCCATTAAAGCTGCCTTTTGCAGGTGTTATAATGTCAGAAATGGGATTCCTTCCTAGATTCCTGAGTTCCAACTACGAACTGCTTTCTGATAGTGTCATCAGGCAGCCCTATTCCAGGCTCCATCTCTCTGTGGCCTCTAAGTGTGCCTAGCTCCACCATGAACCCATGCCTGGAAGAAGTGGATTTGTCTTACTGCTAATTATGGGAGTTAGGTCCCAACTGGATAGAAGAGACATAGGGGCCTCTGTAGCTCTGGTTTCTGGGTGAGTTGGGCCCTCACCCGGGAGTTAGAATCCCCCACCATTTCCCAGACCTCCAGGGAATTTGTCACCAGAAAGATCGCTAAGCCACGAAGAGAAGAAAAAGCACAGAAGTCTGAAGACATGCATTTGAGGCCCAGGTCTACCACTGGTTAACTCTGATATGCTCAATTTCTCACCCGTGGGAAGGGACTACAGTAGCAGTATTTTCAAGGTTTTCACGTAAGTCAAATTGGATCATGTTACCTTTAAGATCATTACATGTTTTATTGTTTACGCCATTGCTGTCATTATTTAAAAAGTAATTGGATTTATATGTCAAGCATGGCAGTGGTCTGCATTTCCCTGAGGCATGATGATACTACACCCAATAGCTTAAAGAAAAAAAAGAATATTCCACTCCTGCTGTTCATTAGCTGATGTAATTTTAATGAAGACCACCACCCCTTCCTCCTCCTCTTAAAAACAGCATCTCCTGGTAGTTAGTTCTAGCAACATCAAATGCTAAATTCATTCTCATTTTGATTTCCTGGCCCCAACCCAATTCTTCCTGAGTGGGCTGATTGCAGTTTTTCTTTCCTTGATTTTCTTTTCCTTGAGGACACAGAATATTCACAAGGCACAACATTTTCCTTTAAAAAGACTTCCCCTAGAATACAACTCTTATTAATGGATCTTCAGTCTCTCCTGGAAAACACTGACCCAAATAGACACAACTGAAAAACCAGCCAGTCATGTACTGGCCTGTGAATTTGTACCTGCTTCTCCCTCTGCTCTTTCTATTGGCCTTGGATTAGTAGCATGTATTTAGAAAGTCACACAATAGTGTTTCGTTGTGTTTGACACTGTACTGT
Organism: Suricata suricatta; assembly: GCF_006229205.1. NCBI lineage: Eukaryota > Metazoa > Chordata > Mammalia > Carnivora > Herpestidae > Suricata > Suricata suricatta. The sequence continues at coordinate 147,857,715 of NC_043703.1, forward strand.
TTTATATCTTCCTGCCAACCTGATGATGGATTAGAAGCTCATTTGTGAAATTCTCAACTGTTTCATTGTAAATAAAATGTCTTACAAATAGGGTTTCTTCGTTTACTCAACAGCAGGTTGTTGAGTATCTACAATGTGCTGAGCCTTTGCTAGGCACTGTAGAGAGTAGTGAAGTGAGAAATTCAGGTTCTTGGCCTCAAGGAGCTTATCTCAAGGAAGCAGATAGGAAAACAAGTAGAGAGATATATGGTGTATTTTGCCTGGAAGGATGGAGACAGCTTCCTGGCCGGGCTCACTTTTTACTGTGCCTCTTCCTGCATGGCACTGTTTTCATGCCCTTGCCTCTGCCACTCCTACAGACCTCCCTTCTGAGTCTGCTGGCCTTGCATACACCTCATGTGACAGTGGGCATGGCCACCTCCCAGCTTTTGATGTGACACCTCTCAGTTGTACGTACCCTAGCATAAGAATGGTGTTTTATGTCCTTCCCGTGTCTGTCCTGAGGGATTCCAAAGTATTTCCAGAGAAGGAAGGTGGAGTGGTACCCAGTGAAAATACATTTAACCTCCTCCCTCCTCCTTCTGTCTTCTCTCCAGCTGGCAAATTTCCATGATCCAGGTGCTGGAGTCCCACGGTTCTAGAACTTGATGGAAAAAGTGTGAAGACCTGGATCCAGTGGCCATTATACCCAGGTCCTCACAGCTCATATCTGTGCTTGGCCAAGATGAAGCGCCCTGGAAGCAGGGCAGGGGGGAAAGGAGGGGCCTCAGGGCTTGTAGTATTCCTGGGGAACCAGCAATTACCAGAGCAAACTGTTATGTGCTCAGCCGTGTGCTAGGCCATGCTGAAATCTTCAGGTGGGGCTGGGGATGCACTGTGGCCTTCCAGGAGCCCCAGCTGTACAGATTTCATGTGTGAGTGTATGGTTGAGCAGGACAAGTTAACAATCACCAGGCCACATGAGCTCAGAGCCTACAAAGGATCATAGGTTGGCTGGGTTAAGGGTGCTCAGAGGAATAGAGGCTCTCTAGTCTTCAGCAGTCGGAGAAAGAGGTGGAGCTGGGGGTCAAAACTTCTGGGGGATTTTGATGAGGCAGAGAGGGATTGCATGATGCCACTTTTGCATCCCTGGAATCCCAAAGGTTTAGAGGTAGTATTTTGTAATATTAGTCTATCCATTCATTTTGGGTTGACTCTAAGACTGGCATGGATTGTAAAAAAATCCCTTTTCATTTTACTGTGTAATTTTTTCATAGTATCTCTTTCTTTGCCCTAAACAGAGAGAGATGTTAGACTCTCCCTATGTTTAGATTTCCTTTAAAAAATTTTTATGGACAATCTCTCTTAATGACTTCCCATAGCCAAGTGTTGAACAGAGCCTATTCTGAACAGATGCTTGAAACCATCACCCTTGTGTGAACGATTCTCCCTCTAGAGCTCAACTCATAATTCTTGCTGATCCCCAAACCTGTATGTCCTGTCGTTTTCTGGATTTCCTCCTGGATGTCCTGTGGGCACCTCAAAGTTAACATTTCTAAAGCTTTTTGTTACATGTGTCATCTCTTTGCCCAACACACATTCAGCCTAGTCCTCCTTGAAAACCACCATGGCCAAAGCACTGGGGTCATCTCTGACTCTTCTCTCTGTCTTCCTCACCCTCTCCCTAGAGTTGGGGGTCTCCGGTCCACACTTGTAACTACTTCGTCACTACCCGCTTTCTCTCTTCACCATCACTGCAACTGTAGTCAAGACCCCTCAGCCTGTTGCTTAGATTATGCAATATAATGGAGTTGGTCTGCTTGCCCTGACAGAACTCTTTCCAGTCTGTCCGTTGCTTGACCACCGCCCATGGCTTTGTCTCCAGCATGGAAATAAAACCATTCCGTGTGGCTCACAGAGCCCTTGCCTTCTTGCCCCCATCCTCCTTTTCAGCATCACTTCCCCATTCCCCCAGCAAACTCCTTATGATCCTAAGCACGCCCATGTGTGTGCCTTATGATCTCTGCACGTGCCCCTAAATATACTTGTCTTCCTACTGTTCCTTGTGTCCACATCTGGAAAACTCAGCATCCGGAACCTAACATCATGGTTCCCCAAGCATTTTCTGACTGCTCCATCAAGGTTCACCTCCTCACGTGGGTTTGTGTGCCACCTTGGCTTACCACATCTTTATAATTATATTTAAATTTGTGTAATGATGATCTGTCAGACTAAGCGGGAAGGGATTACTGTCTTATCCATCACGGACACTTCATCGCCTGGTTGAATGTTCTGTGTTTGTTAATGGTTAAAATAGAAAGGATCTTAGATCTTAAAGAGTCTCTCCTAGATTAATTCCTCTTAAATTCATGTATTTACTCATTCATTCATTCGCTCTTTGTGCAAACATTTATGGAGTACCTACTATGTGGGAACTCCCTCTGTCTCTCCAGGCAACAAAGCCTTGATTAAACAGACATAAAAGAGAAACAGCTGCCAGTCCTTCCTCCAGGAATCTCTGCTCCACAGGCCTTCACTTAAGAATCCTGGGGCTTCAGTTTTCTTTCGTCAGCTTTTTCCTTAATGGCCAAACTCATGGTGGCAGTGACAATGGATTCTGCATTAGTATTAAAAATTTATTCAATAAATAATGGATTAGAACCTCTGTTTAATAATTATTAATGCACTGCAATTTCAGTTGCCCAAATCGCAAGATGTTTTAAACATAACTAATTGAAAACACAATTAACAGCAACTTGCCGAAATAAATCTGAAAGGCAAAACACCCTTGAAAGGCTTGGACTATAAGAGCAAAAATTCAGAAGCAGCCCCCTGGCCACACTGCCCTAAGACACGGGATGCATATGGGAAAGGATGATGGCACCTGGTGGTGTTTGGGACTTGAAGGTTGGTTTGGTGGCAGATTCTCTGCAGCTGCTGAAACTGTAGGTGACCACTTGATTATGCCCGTGAGCACAGGGCTTTGCCTGAGCACTGTGCTGTGCCCAAACACTTATGTCAGAGGGGCTTGCAGGGAGAGACTGGCTCCGTGACCTCATTATGTGCAAACTCAGCAAAGCACAGGCCAGCCGCTGGGGTCTGGAGTGCATGGGGCCTTCAGCCTGGTCAGTCACAGGACACGTGAGTGGCAGATGTGTCACTGGGAAACCTGGGCCCCCACCATGTGACACTGTGCTTGCCCACCAGCCCTCTGGCCCTGTTGTGTGTCATATTCTTTCTGGGGCTGGTTCTTCTTATCTGGCTCAGCAAAAACAGTGCAACTGGCTCTTTGGATCAGGGGCCTCAGAGGAGGGCCCCTTCCGCTTTTTTGCTTCAATAACAGTCAGTCAAGAAAGAAAATGTATTGAGCCATTAATAGGATGGGCCTTGGACTGGCTGTTGGATTCTAGGATTCCAGAACCACACGGGAGGAAGGTGCTGACTTCTGGGCTGGGTTTAGCATGGAATTTCCCCCGCTACTTTTCATGTTTTTATACCTGTTCCTGCTCTGCTCTTTATCCTAGGGAGCTCTAATCTTCTTCACATTAGCTTTTGGACTTGGTACACTAGCCTCCTAGTTTCCATCAGTCCTTTATAGGATTTTTTTTGATGAGTATTCAATGAGACATTATTGGGGAATTAATTAGCAGCAGGAATGGCCAGCATATGGTAATTCCTTTCTAGTCCTGGCCATGTCCACTGCTCCTGAACACTGAACACTGCAGTGGGCATGCTCTCAACAGAATAATATGGTTATTGGACACATGGATGTTATTCCTGGAGAACAGGAGGTAGCTAAGGAGAAAGCCATCCACTCTCAGGGGGTCAATCTGGACAGTAGCATGGCTGGAGCTTGGGTTATGGATAACAAGACAGCAAATGATGTGACCAGACACATAGGATGGTGATATATTGAAAAGCACATGGAGAGCCAGGCTAGAAAATTTGACTTTCATCTTGAGTGGGGCAGTGAAGAATTTTTAAGCTAGAAAGTAGCATAGATTTCAGCTTAATCTGTATACTAGAGAGGCATGGTTCTTAAACATTAGTGAGCGTTGGGAAGACAGATTCAGACTCTAGTTGCTGTATCCCACCCACCTCCAGAGTTTCTGATTCAGTAGTTCTGAAACGGAGCCTGAGAATTTGCATTTCTGTCCAGTTTCCAGGTGATGTTGATGCTGCTGGTCTGGGGACAATGCTTTGGAAACCACTTGTGTAGAGGATGGTCTAGAGGTGGGTAGGCCTGAAGGCATTGTAGGCATTGAGCTATTAAGTAGGCTTACACAGTAACCCAGCTGTGGGATGAGGCAAGTCTGATTTAAAGTAGGATCTGTGGCTCTAGATAGGAAGAGAGATAGCACAAAAAAAGAGTCAGCAAGATTTTCTGGCCCAACAGATGAATGGGAAAAATAAGAGAACCTTCCAAAATTTTCTATCTGGGAACCTAAAAGAATAATGGTGCTTCTCACGGGAAAGGCCGCAGAGCAGAGACCTCCGGGACAGGATGGAGGACAGGCATTCAGTGGGTGGTCACAAATGGCCCAGGCACAGTTGCCACCAGATGCCTCCGGACCTGCAGTGGCTTCCTACCTGGGATCTTGAGTGTGATGGTGGCTGCAGAAGCAATACATCCGAGGGGACCACTGGGCTGGAGCAAGTCCAGAGAGGAGCCTGGAGCCTGAAATTTAAGGAGGTATCACTCAGGGTTGTACAAGCTTTGCCTGACCCCAAACCCAAGCCCCTCATTAAATTTTCTGTCCCAGTTGTCTCCTTGGACTTGCCTTAGCCCTAAGGTTTCGTGAAGCTGTTGCTTCAAGCCTGAGAGGGGCCTGGTGGGGTCAGCAGTGGGAAGGGAGGGCTGCGGACCCCAGCTGTATATTGACTCCCATTTGTCCACATTGGAAGCACGTCATGTGCCTCAGTCATCCTATTGCCAGATGCAAGGATGTCCTGTACATGGACATCTGTACGTGACTTATATGTACCCAAAGTTTGTGTCCATTGAATGGAGCTGGTCACTGGAGACACAGATGGCGGGAAAGCCTTGTGGTCTATAGTGCCTCCTGCGGATGATGTGGAAGCAGCCCTAAGGTAGTAGCAATGCGCAGTCTTCCTGCACTGGCTGAGCCAGCGAACAGAGCCAGCTGTTTTGTGGAAGGGCACGGAGAGAGTCTTGGAACATCTTTCTTGAGCATACTTTTAAATACACTTTGTTGTTGTTGTCTGTTTGTTTTTGTTTCTGTTTTGTTTTAAGGACTTAATCTATGGAGCTCCATCAGGCAACCAAAGCAATCCAAGTTTAATCTCTAAGCATTCATGTCCCAAGTTCAGATTTTTCTTGCATCCTCTCAGCTGGTGCATTCCCCAACTTCTGAATTTCTAAAAATACCCAGCGTGGTTCCCTCAACAAAACACCAGCACCCTGCCAGCTGTTAAATAAATAAACTCAAAACAAAAATGCTGTAGTTGTGAAATAAGATATATTTAATTAAATAAAAAAGAAAAAGCAAGTGCTATTACAAGAACATAAAACTGTAAGGCATAAGATAAAAACTAAATTACTACAAGGCAGCTCGATCCAATCTAATCCTTAAAGATAAAGATGAAACCAGAAAATTGCATGTATTGAGAAATCAACATAAGCCCTGAGCAAATATTAACTAGAGATCTATAAACTGGTTGATAATAAACAGTCCTATGAACATTAGGATTAGGAAGGGAATGGAAATGGAGCCACATTGGGGTGTGGGGGACTTGAATGCATCTCTCTGTCCCTGCTTGAGCACGTGTTTGTGCAAAGATCTTGTTTGAGCGACTTTCTACCATCAGCTAATTTCAGCAAATCTGAGAGGAAGAATCCAAGGGCGCACAAGTACCTGGGCAAATTTCTATGTATCCTCTTCTGAAAGACACAGAGATTGATGTGATCTCATCTTACCAGGCTATAAAATGGAGCTTGCAGATAAAATGTTTGCCTTTTACTGTGGGTTTCTAACTTAGCTATTGACATGACTGTAACAGTGTGTTTAAGCATGAAGAATGGTCCAATTACATGTTAAGTAGTCTTTTTTTTTATAGTTCTAATAATGGCTCATTTAGACGTTTATAGTGACAACTCAGTTCTTCAGAAGGGTGTTTTTCAAGTTGCCTGCTAAAAGAAAACATTTTCTGATCAAAAAAGAGAGAGAGAGAGAGAGAGAGAGAGAGACAGAAAGAAGCAGCAGCCTGCTATTAGCTAGCGGAGGTTGCTCAGGCTTTCAGAGACGCCATTTGTAGAGAGGCCGCTCTCCTGTTGGAGAAGCCAGCGGAGGCAGCTGAAAAAAAGCAAGCTAATTCACAGGTGAAGATGCCCTCTTTGTCAGCTTCAGGCTCTGGGATAAAGATGCTCTTTTGAGAGCATTCATGCATTTCACACCCCACAGGGGGAGCTTCAGAATCCCATCTGAATGGGAAAGACTGGAGAGTGAGGGGGCGGCTCTGCCAGGCCGGGAAGGCCATCCTCCCTCAGATCAAGGCGAGGGACAGCCAGGTTCTCGGAGGGAACCCGAGGATCCTATGGGGACGGAGTTAGCGTTTTCAGGCCCCTGGGGATATAAGTGACCTGGGGGCTCTTAGAAACATAGTTGTTTTTGTTTGTGTGTGTGTGTGTGTGTGTGTGTGTGTGTGTGTGCGTGCGCCTCCAGTGAGATTCCAACTAAAGTGTTTCTGACAAAAAAGAGACATCTGTGTCCTCTCGGCTCTGGAAAAGGTCTCCACAGCCTCTTGGAGTCAGGACCCGGTTGAAGTCTTACTATTAACTCATTGTAAATCATCTTGGGGTCTCAAACTCTTGCTGCTAACTTCTTTTTTTTTTTTAATTTATTTTTTAGAGAGAGAGACACAGCATGAGCAGGGGAGGGTCAGAGAAGAGAGGGAGACACAGAATCCAAAGTGGGCTCCAGGCACTGAGTTGTCAGCACAGAGCCTGATGCGGGGCTTGAACCCATGAACCATGAGATCGTGACCTGAGCTGAAGTCGGACACTTCACCAGCTGAGCCACCCAGGCGCCCCTCTTGCTGCTAACTTCTTGAAGGAAGGAGCTTGTCTGTGAGAGTCGCCGTACCAAAGTCCCACATACTGAGTGGCTTAAACAACAAAAATGTCTCTTTTTCTCTGTTTTAAAGGCTAGAAGTCCAAGATCAAGGTGTCGGCAGGTTGGTTTCTTCTGAGACTTCTCTCCTTGCCTGGTAGGCGGGCATCCTTTCTCTCTGTCTTTACATGATCTTCCCTTTTTGTGTCTGTGACCAAACTTCCTCTTCTTGTAAGGACACCGGTCATGCTAGTATAGGGCCCACTTTAATGATCTCATTTTAATGTAATTGCCTTTTAAAAAATCCTGTCTGCAAATAGAGTCGCATTCTGAGGTATTTGGGATGAGGACTTCCACACGTGAATTTTGGGGAGACACGATTCAGCCCATTATGGGGCCACATCTTTATCTTCTTTGTAAACCTGGGAGGAGGAATACATTGACTTCTTACCCTTTCTCCAGAGGATTGCTCAATGCTGGCTGGGGGAGGGAACAAAAAAGAACCCTCATCTATGCCCTCATTCGGTTAATGAAGACCAGCAGGGAAGCTGTAGTGACCAAGGAGTGCTGTTATAAGGTGAGGCAAACTTTACCATCAAAGCATCTGCACCCGTGATTGTCAACCGTGCCTGGGCCTCCTCTCAGAGCCTCTCATCGAATTGACCTGGATTAGGTTCAGACACGGGCAACTTTTCAAAGCCCTCCATCCCCCAAAGTGAGCCTACCATATAGCCAGGGTTGATTGAACACCAGTGTTCTCAGGGCCTCTGGGGGCATGAATGTGACCCTCAAAGGCACACGGCTTTGTTCCATCAATCATGTCTGATGCATCGGTGGACCCCTGGGCATGGTCTGGAAGGGAAGAGAAAGCCAGTAGCTGGGATGCATAATCATGTGAAGGGATTTTCATGGTGCGCAGAAGGAAACTCTGTAGGGGTGAGGTAGCCTTTAGAAAAAGGTTTCTTACTGCGCATTTAGACTATGTATCTGAGAATTAGCGTACATTCGTGGGAAAAGAGTATGTGTGTGTGTGTGTGTGATTAAGAATATCTCGAGAACCATGAGGTGCTGAATTAATCTTAATTCTCTTGAATTTTAGGAAGATTGTACTGTATCTCATTTAAATTGTGCCACTGCTGCCTTTCCTTCCTCACGGCTGCCGGCACACCGTGGTGGAGCCTGCTCCTCCCCTCGCTTCCGTGCGGGGCTGGACAGCACAGCACGTTTTGACTGGCTGAAACAAGCAGGGCTCTTCAGAACTGCTCATGTCTGGGTGCCGGCTAGACCAGCGTCCTCAGTCTCTGGGGGTGGAGCCCATGAAGCCTGAGTAGAGGGCCTGTGAAAGAGAGATGGATGGCGGCCCTGAAGCTCCAGGGAGTGAAGGCCAAGTCCAAAGGTGACTCTGAGAGAAGCATGATAAAGAGCCAGGGAGAGAAGCCTGGATCTCCAGGAAGACCAGATGAAGGGGAAACATGATGTGTTGGCGGGCATGACATCTGGATGGCTGTTGTGCCCCTAGAACCTGGTAAGGAGGTGAGGCTGTAGGCAAACATGATCTCTGCGTGCCTGTGTTATGTGCTTCTCAGGAATATTGGCATGTCTGCTAAAATGGTGGGCAAGTATGGCGAAGCAGAAGTAGACAAGTGGGTATCAGACTTGTTCTTATGTGTCACCCACACACATCCTACTTCAGCTCCTCTACTGTGTGCTCAAGATCAGCAGGGACCGCTTGGCCACAGTCCTTCACATAAACAAATATGTACTGCACATTAATCATGTGCTTAGCACATGGACTGCTGGGAAGCTTACGGTTGAGTTGTGAGGATAAAGTATGTCTATGTGAAAATACATGTTTCTGCACAAGCCTCCATGCTTCGGAAAGCGTCTGTAGCAATGCCCGGCAAGCACTTAGAGGAGGGGTTGCTCCCTAGGGGCTGAAAAGGGACTGGACGCATGGACAGTCAGAGACTGGAGCTCGGTCTTAGGGGTGGGGATGTTTGTATGTCTGGGTGAAGGAGAAACGCATCTTGGTAGAGGCAACCGCAGGAGGGGGCCAGACACAGTGGATAGTAGGAGGAGTGGGGAGAGAGCAGTGGCAGAGAAGTCTGACTGCAGGGAGTGCAATGGGGAAGATGTAGGAGATGATGCAGATAAAGCAGGGTACTTGGAGGTCATGGCTGGAAATGTAGAACTGTGGCTTGGGTGGTGGGTAGGCGGTTGGTTGATACCTGGCTACCCAGTCACGCTGTCTTGCGCTGCCCCTCCTCCTGCTCCTATGGAACTGTGACAATTAGGATGGGAAACCACTGGGAGGCTATCAAGGGTCTATCTCTCTGAGTTGATGAACATTAAATAAGGATAGGGATGGGGCCATTGAGTAGAAATTAAAGGGAAGAGGCTGATGGGGAAGAAACAATTGCTTTATTTTAGTAATAAAGGAATAAAAAAGTAGATTAGATGTGGATGATTTCATGCTAGACTCAAAGACTCCTTAAAGTATTCCTGTCTCTTCAACTGTCTCTTATTAAGACTATATGGCCATATTCCTAACCTAGCTTAAGGAGTTCTATTTTCCAAGTCATTAATTGTTTTCTTGCATTCATAGAGATCTTCAAGTTTCTTCTAATCCCTCCCAAAGCCTGAGCATTTCAGAAGTAACCTGGAGAGGCTCAGAGTGCCCTAGAGATGCTGAAAACCTCCGAATACTTCATCTGATAAAGGGGCTTTTTTGGTTACTGGTTCCTGCATTTAATTCACGTGTGTGTGAGTGTTGACACCCCCATGTGCAAGGGGCCAGGAACTGACTGATCGCAAAGTGAATTAAACACCAGCTATCACTTTGCAGAAGAGGAGTGGGCTGTGCAGGAATTTCTACTAAGTACATTGGAAAATCAGATATGTATTAGTGGGAAGAGAAAGTAACTCGGTTTGTGTAGGATGTCATCCTACTGAACTGACAAGTTTTTAAAAAGCCATTCCTTATGGGAAAAAAAGTGACAAGATCACATCCATAAGGCTATTTTGTTCAGAATAAGTCACAAATTTAAACAAAAATTAAAATTTTAAATCTTAATTTTCTGTTTTCTATTTTTAAGTAGGCTCCATGCCCACTGTGGGGCTTGAACCCATGGCTCTGAGGTTAAGAGTCATGTGGTTTACCAACTGAGCCAGCCAGGTGCCCCCCACCGCCCCACCAAATTAAAAGTCTAAAATGTACAAATTTATGATGAGGTAGGGGCTTTCATAGAAATGGTTCAGTATGATTATTTCCTGATAGTTTTGTATCCAAGGGCATTTCTTTTTCCCATGGCTTGAACTTGCCAGTCTCCTCCGCTGAGGACCCTTGGAACCAAGGGGAGCAGCCCGTGGGGCCAGAGCCCACTGTGCAGAGGCCAAATTAGTGGGATGAGGAGTGGGGGGCTCCAAGCCCGTGCCTGTGCAGATGGTTCCAGCCCTGTCCTGACTGTCCCTTCATCCGATGGCCTGGGCATCATTTGGAGCTGGCAGGATATCAGGGTGCCTGTGTTGTTCGGTGAAGATGAGGAACCAGAAGGGAGGGGAGCGGGAGGACTCATCCTCCAAGTGTGGGTGCACAGATAAGGCACAGTGATGATGAAAAGTAACAGTGAATTTCTGTGAAACAGTGGGGTGGGAAGCAGCGAAGTTTTCTAGTGAAGGAGGAGGGGCCCTGAACACTCAAAACAAAGGCTCCTTGCCATGGGGAGTGTGGTCCCCCTTGGCAGCCAGAAGCAGTTGACCACCTTGGTGAGGCAGGCAAGGGCACCCTGATGTGAGTTTCAGGGTGTGGGGTGAAGGAGGGCAAGCCCACCCCAGAGACTAGGGGCTGCTGACCCTACTGACAGATAGAAGGTGCTGATGCCAGGTGGAGGCTTCAGGTGACAGGGGGCCTCCCTTGGCCCTTCCATCTTCTGGACAGTGTTCCGTGGTTGGCCCAGGCCCTTGAATCTGCTGGGTGCATGGGTGTGTGTGTGTGTGTGTGTGTGTGTGTGTGTGTGTGTGTGTAGGGTGGGCAGGGCCCGGGATAAGAGTGCATGTGTGAGTCTCCAGAAACCAGCCCGCCACTCGCCCATTTTCAGTATAAGGGAGGCAAATTAGAGAGACTGAGCCCTTTGCCATTTTCATGTTCCTTCTGACTCTGCCCTGGGCTGGAGGCCTAGGGGAAGGCCTGTGGCATTGGCATAAGCTGTAAGAACAAAAAGCTTGGAGTCTAATGGAGGTATATTCATTCGCTGGGGCTGCCCCGACAGAGCACCACAGACCGGGCAGCTGAAACAACAGGAATTTACTGTTTCCCAGTTCAGATCAAGGTGTCCGCAGGGTCAGTTCCTTCTGGGGTCTGTGAGGGGGTGGGGTGGTCTGTGATTTGACTCTCTCCTAGCTTCCGCTGGGTTGCTGGCACCCTCCGGCATTCCATCTCTGACTTCATCTGCCCATGGCGTTCTCTCTGTATGCATGTCTGTCTCTGTGTCTGCATTCTCCTAGTTTACTACTAAGGATGTGGTCATATTGGATTAGGGCCCATCCAATGCCCTCATCTTACCTTGATCATCTGAAAAGACCTTCCAAATAAGGTCACATTCACAAATACTGGGAGTTGGATTTCCATCATCCTTTTTGAGAGAGAGAGAGAGAGAGAGAGAGAGGAGAGGAGAGAGGAGAGGGAGGGAGGGAAGGAGGGAGGCAGGGAGGGAGGGAGCATTCAGTGGAGGGGCAGAGGGAGAGAATATCTTAAGCAGGCTCCATGCTTAGCACCCAGTGAAGAGCCAGACTTGGGGCTTGATCTCATGACCATGAGATCATGACCTGAGATGAAATCAAGAGTCAGATGCTTAACTGACTGAGACACCCAGGCGCCCTCATCATCTACTTTGAGGACAGAATTTAACCCATAATGGTGGGCAAACTTGCCACTGGGCTGGAAGACAAATGGGGAAGAATCTGAGTTTTAGGAACAGGTTGCAGCCCAGCAGCATGTGAACTAGGTCAGTCATTCAATACTTCCCTTCTTAGCTGAAAAATGGGGGTTTCCAGAAGGCTCCTTCACAGAGTTGGTGTGAGGGTGATCGTGCATCTAAAGGCCTCGATTTTGGCAGAGGATGTACCTATCAGTTATGGCTGTAACACGCCATCCGTGCGTTCTCTCACTGAAGAGGCCAGTTAAACAGCCCTTGTTTTCTCAGCAGTGAAATGGGTTGAATAAGTGATGTGTTAATTGGGCATGTAATCCTAAAGCATGGCAGTGACCAAAGAGGGTAGCAATGTATGCATCGGCAGCAGGCCATGTCTGGATACGGCGGGTGGGCAGGGAGTTAAGATCAACAAGGAACAGAAGATCCAGAGGGTCTGGTTAGGCCAGAGGGAATGGCACTAAATGGAGGTTGAGGCAGGGCACAGAGCAGCAGCTGTTGGGTCTCTGCAGCACCGAGACTGAAGTTGTTCTCAAGCTTTGTTTTTAGTGGTGTTCCAAATGATTCCAAATCCTTACAGTGGGTGAGAGTTTTTCCTGTACCATGCGATTCTCTGACATCAGCTGGATGTCCTCTAAGTCAACCCCATTCTGACGCTGTCTACCTGGAGATAGCATTAGGTCCCATAGGTTAAGGGGTTGGTCCTGTAAGACTGACCTCCCCACCCCCCACCATTCAGATACCAGCTGCAAGTCCAGGTTGTATCTGTGCTTCTGACTGATGGCTCTAGATTGGAGTTTCCCTCAATTCCCTTCTTGGATTCAATTAATTTCCTACAGTGGCTCACAGAACTCAGAGAGACATTTTACTTACTCAATCACCTTTTATTATAAAAGGATATAGCTCAGGAAGAGCTGGATAGAAGAGAGTCACAGTGCCACGGACCTCCACAGGTGCACCACTCTCCCCAGATCTCTGCGTCTTTGCCGACACAGAAGCCCTTTGAGCCCTGTGCTTTGGGGATTTTATGGAGGCTTCATTTCATAGGCGTGATTGATCAGACCTTCATTTCCATCACTTCTCCTTTCTCAAGAGAATGGGCAACGGGGCTGAGAATTGCAAGTTTCCAATCATGGCTTGGTCTGTCTGGTGGACCAGCCCTGATCCCAGGAGCCCACCCAGAGTCACCTCATTAGCACAGAAGATACTCTTATCGCTCAGGAAATTACAAGTGTTTTAGGAGCTGTGTGCCAGGAACCAGGTGCGGAGACCAACATATTTTCTGTTATCTCACAGATGCTATTTTGTATATACTTACTTGCTACCGTACCTAATCCTTTCCTTGGGCCACATTGGCTAGGACCTCTGAGATCCCTCCCCAAATGAGAGGCCTCTGACTGGCTTCTGGAAAGTTCTAGGACTCCAGCTACTCAGCAGTGAAGGCCTTCTGTATTAGCTCTGTTAACCAGTTTTGGATTCCTCCTTTTGGTAGCTCTGTTATTTATAAATAAATGTTCACCTCTACTCTTCTAGCATAAATAAAAGGAGCCATTGCTTGGAAGCACCGAGGGTGACCAGCGCCTCCATTGTGATCTTGGTGATTGAACCATCACAGATGTTTCCATCAGCGCACCTCTGTGCTGTTCTCAGCTTCCCCTGCACCCTCGGCCTTTCCACTGGGCTGGAATCTGCATTTGTGCACATGCGCATTAACCGAGGTGTTTTGTGTTTTACCCTTGGGATCTCTCCCCTGATCCCTGTTCAGTGCTTGGTCTTCCCATCCACATCATTGTTTCTAGACTGACTTCTTATTACTTAAAGGCTGCAAGCCCACACCTCTCACTGCAGCCTGAGAGGGGAGGCAGTTGGTTAACAAAGAAAGCTATGGATGGTGATTTTTCTTTTTCTTCCAGCTCAGTTCTGAAACTGAAAAAAAATCATGGCATACTTCAAACTTGAGCAGTGGCTGTGAATGTATTCACTCTTGAATTCATCTGCGAGGTTATTATACGCAGCTTTGATGTTACAGCAAGACTACCTGGGTCGTTTTGTACCAATTACTCAGTGCAGAGGAGGACCTCATGCCGCACGAAGGCGCCCACTTTGATGTTTTGTGAAGGCTGCCCTTCTTGGGGCTGAGGCATCAGGAGTGGTGCCGGGCCACTGGGGCACACCCAAGTGGTGGGGCCCGAACCGAACCTCGAACCTGGAGCCTGTCGCTGGGTGCTCTCCGCACAGCACCCACTGTCCCGCCCTGAGGAGCGGCGGGGGAAGAAGCCATAGCACCGGCCTACCTATCAAACACATATGCCATTGCATCACAGAGGATCTGGAAATAACCTCATTTTCCTCAATTAGGAAGATGGAGATTGTAATGGGTGTACTTTGCTCTCCTCAGACGTCTTTCATCTCTGCATTGCGAAGTGCTCTGAAAGCATGATTAACGAAACTTCCCAGCTCCTCAGCCAGCCAGGCGCCCCGCTGCCCGCTTCTGTCCAGGCTAAACGGTTGAGGCCAGCTCGATGGGGGAGCTCAGGGTAAAGGGAGATCCCACTGACCCTAGCACAGGACGAGGATGGTTGCTGGAAACCCTCTGGGGTGGGGGCAGGAGGAGGAAGAGGCGGCCCACGGGCTGGAAGGCAGAGGCCTCGGGGCCAGCCCCGGTTGTCCCACTGGCCTGGTGTCAGGGTGTGGACCCGTATCCGCCATTGGGACCCACCCCCGATTAGCTTGGGGAAAACACGGAGTGGGATTTGAAGATGTCTCAGGTCCCTCCTGGCTCTGCTGCTCTGAGTGAGTGTGGGAACGTTTCTGACAGCCATGGGCTTCCCAGGTTCTTGTCGAGATGAGTGGCCTGGGGTGCTGCTCGTTCTGTGGAATGCCCCCAGGGGCTCTATCCTCTGCGTTCTCCACTGCTGTCCCCTTTCGTGTGCACAGGCTCTCACACTCCTACTCGGCACATCCTACGTGGGCAGATCTTCTGGGGTTTATACCACCCAGGCCAGCGTGGCTTCCCTTCCATGCGTGGCTTCAAGCTGCCTTCTCTCACCCTTACCTCCTTTCTTTGCCTTTGCCTCTAAACATAGATACCAGCTCCGTTTGTATTTTTGCCACACTGGATTGCTCCTTTCTATCCATTTAGGCCGGACCTCTCCTCTAGGACCCTCCAGTTCCTGCAAAGCCTCAGGCTATGTGCTCAGATGGCGACTATCCAGCTGACTGTGATGTTAGAGGTTTTGTCACCTGCTTCTAAATTTTCTTTCCACCCCTCACTGCTATCAGTATTCCTGCCTGTGTGGTGATTCCTGTTCCGTTCCCAGTTAGCTGTCCTCATATGCTGTGGACAAAGAGCCAAACTCACGGAGCTGTTGAAATGCAGGTGTGGCGGGAAGACCGAGGCTTCTGTGTCTCTGCGCGGACAGTGGTGCCTCCAGCTCGGGCGCTCAGCTCTGCTCTGGATGCCTGAGGTTGTGGGATCCTGGAGGTCTGGATAGATGGGACATAAGGTCACTGCTGAGACAGGCAGTACATGAAGGAGCTTCCGGAGGAGGGAGGGCAGTGAAAGGTCCATTCTCTTCTGTTTGAAGAGTGGTTGGGAAAACAAACAAAGAGACCAAGCCTGTTCTTTATTATTGGTTGTTAAAATATGCTTGCAGATATTGCATTTTGAACAAAAAATTGTGACCCTACACACATTTTTGCACCAGTGTCTTGGAAATCTCCTGAGGGTCACAGGTGAGGATGTCGACCAGGTCCAGTCATGCTCTGGCGGATGGCTTATCAGTTGGAAGATGCTCCTTCTTATCCCGGATGTGGTGCCCTGTCTTCCCGCTCTCTCCCAGAAGGGCTCTGCCTGGGAGAGGCTCTTGCGCTCGGCCCTTGGGAGCTGGGGCAGGTGCCCCCAGGCTGGGAGGCCTGCTGCTGTGCACCCGGCCCCTGGGTGGTTCTGACCAGTCACAAAAGCAGTTCTGGGGCAAAGCTGTATTCAGTTGTAGAGGCTTCCAAGTGGAAAAAGCCTAGTAAAACTTAATTCTGTCTCTTTTCTGGAACAAACACAAAGAAAACTGCTGAAGTGGAAAATGCAGAATGGGAAATATAGGATAGTCATTAGGTTGGGGTTTTAAAAACAGGAAAGAATTCCTTTGAGTATTCCACATGTTCTCATGGGATGGAGACCATCCATACATCAGGCAATGAACTCGGGTCTTCTGGGTCGTTCTGACGTGAGTGAGATGCTTCGAGTGGACCTCTTGTGTGAGCTTCCTTCCTTTGGCCTCATTTCCGGTGCTCACTTCATTTGGTGTCTCGCGCTCCCTGCTAAGTTGCTCACAGACAGGTTCACTGAGGCCGTCAACGACAGGCTCTGTCTGGGGGATCTGCAGGGCTCCTCCTGTGGCCACTCCAGGACCCACAGTCCCTGTCACTTGCTATGCTCTCAAGTGTCTCTGCTACTGGGCCTCCTTTGCTACTACTGACCTCAAACAAGTGTCCCCAGGGGTGGCCATTGAGGCACCATCTGTGGAACTTGACTGTGACTGCATTCTGACTCCTGAGTTTTGCCATCACAGCCTGCCTCCTTCTGCAGTTCCATGAGCCTCAGCAGCCACCCTGCCTGCCCTTCCAACAGCCACCAGAATCCCTGACCAGTGACTGAGTCCTTGTTCTCCATTTCTGCTGTCCACGGGCTGCAGAGGGGCACGGCTGAGTCTCCATGAGTGGGGAGCAAATGGCTTCCCTAAAAGGATGGACACTGGGAGATGTGTGCAGCCCAGCATTGTCAAAGCAGTGGCATGCAGGGAAGCTTGGGCCGGGGCTGGGAGACGGGAGGGACTGAAGGCCCTGCCCAGAAGTGCTTCAGGGTCCCTTTTGGAGATGATTTTGAGAGGGTCTTTTCTGGATGCTAAAGAAACTGATAGTGAATTTTCTTTGTCTTTGGTTTAGACTGTCACTTAAATTTGTGCCTCATGGCATCCGGCTGCGGGAGCCCATCACTTCACAGGTCCCTGGGGTGCTTACCTACGTCCTGTAGTAGGATGTTGTTGGCAGAAATGGTCAGCTAACCTCCTATGGGCTGAGCTCCCCACTGGAGCTTGGGCTGCCACTAGGACTGGCTGACCTACAGGAGCTGTGTCCACCAGTCCCCCTTGCATTTAGGTGGTCCCCGTGACATGCTGCTGCCAGAAGGAATGTGAGCGGAACCCGCGAGGGTCACGTCTGAGCCAAAGCAGTTAAAAAGTCTCCCCATGTGTCAGCTGACGGGAGAAGCCTATGAGGACGTGGAGTGGGCAGAGCCGAGAGCTAGAAGGGGCCTGGGGCCTCACGTGAGCGCGTGACAGGTGCCCTGTGGGAACCACCTGCTCTGGACTGTGACATAGGTGGAGAATGTTCTCATTGTGTTAAGCTCTTAAGAACTCCTGGGCATTTAGGGCTTCACTAATGCACTAGCAGTGTTACTATAGCTAACACACATTGGTTTAGACAGCCTGAAGCCTTTTTGGTCCTAACTGAGCATTAAGTGTCAGTCTGTGTTTCTTCTCCCTCCTGTCTGTCTTCATCGAGGAACTCAGGAGCTGCTAGTGCTGAGTGGGAAGGACTGCAGAGAGAGTTCTGTGAGGGGACAAACAGGGTAAGAGGTGGGTGAGGGTCGTCACTGAAGGAGTTTCTTCTCTGGGCCCTTTGAGAATTTTTTTTTAGTGATTTCTGGGTCTCTGGAATTATGAAAGCAATGGAGTCATGAATATAATTACCTCTATTCTGTAATTACCCGGCAAATATCATATGAATACATAGGGGGTTTGAGTCAGCAGATCTGGCAGCTGCAGAGTTTGATTATGATGATTTAGCTGTTGGGAAATGCCAGGGATTAATTTCAGTCATCAGTGTAGGAACAACAAGGAGAAATGGCCCCGCATTAGGAAGGGACAAGTGCAGGCTGTGCGGTGAGAACACTCGGGGTCTGGGGGTCAGCTGGACAAAGGGGCCCGCCTCGGCTGAGGCCCACCCCCCGGGGCCGGTCCTGCAGGGTGGGGGTGCACGCCACCGTTCCCAGGTCACTGCTCCCTGAGACTCACACGTGGGCTCGCGGAAGGGAACAGCTGTGTTTGTCTGAGCTCTCTGGCTTTCTCAGCGGGCTTCCCTTCTGCTGCGGCCACAGTGTCCCTGTGAGGGGAGTGGGCACAGCCAGCCCCATTTCACAGGTGGCAGCATGAGACCTAAAGGAGGGGGTGCTCAGTGCAGTACAGTGAGTGGCATTTTCTAGGTTAGAGCCCATCCCCCGTATCCTTTCTCTTATCTTGTACTGGCTCTGGTGAGGGATGTAACTCTAATTATAATGTTTTTCCAGGGGAAAAAGGTGATTTATTTTGTGATCGCTTTATCCAGTGGTTCCCAGGAAAGTTTTACCAAAAAAATGTGGGTACCTGGGGTGCCAATCAGACCCTGCTGTCCCAGGAAAGAGGTGGAGAAGACCCTCTCCCAGCTTGTGGACTCCCTACCAGCGGCCAGGGATCCCTGTGGTCTTGGCTTTGTTGTGTAGTGAGTGTGTGTTGTGGTTACCCCTTTCTAAGCTGGGGCCATTTTTCTTTGCTGTTCCTACACTGATGACCGAAATTAATCCCTGGTATTTAACAGATAAATCGTTATAACCAAACTCTTATGAGTTTCCTGGCTCTCCTTTGGACAACACTCAGCACCAGTGGAGTGGAGAGAAATGTGGAATCTGCATGAAGCCAGTACAGCCCTGAGATTTGCCATTAGTCTGAATTGCTCTTTGTTCCTTTTATTTTGGGACTCAGTGCTCACCACTCACGTTCCTGGAAATTCCCTAGAGGCTGAGTTAGCTCCAAGTCCAGCTACCTGGGAAAAAGGCCTCGGATGAGGGACAATCAAGGCTATTTGGGCTTGGGGCTGCAGTGTAGGGGTGTCGTGGGGCACAGAGCAGTGAACTCACAAACAGGTTCTATCCAGGCCTGTACCTGTTCCCTCCTCTGGGTTTGAAGAAATCAGAATGATTTCTTATCTTTATCAACAGAATAACCAAGACTTCCTTTACCTACTAGAGCCTGACAGGCTAGTTTAGCCAGAGTTTGAGGGTAGGGAATATAAGCAAGCCAGGGGTTGGGGGACCTAAGATGGGGAGAAGAATGAAGTCTGGGGTGCTCCTTATTCATGGCCATAAGCAACACCAGGGACCCCGGACTGTGGGGCGCTGCTCTGGGCAGTTGTGTTCACCTCCTGAGTTAGTGGAACTGTCTCTACCAGATGCAATTCGAGACTCATCTGCACCTTGCTGACTACATGAACCTGTCTCATAGCTCCACCCCAAACACAAGGTGACCACAGATTCTTACCTAGGATTTTGTCATTACTTTAAACAGTAACACTCCCTAAGATCTGAATTCAGATCTAAATACTTCTTTTGATTGAGTGTCCAAACTGTCTTTGTGATGCTGACTTGGACTCTGGCAGTAACTCTAAACCCTTAAACTCTTAGCTTACAATATGTAAACTAACCCTTAGTTCTAAGTAGAATCCAAACCCTGACTGAAACCTAGACACTAAGCTTCATTTGAAATAAGGTTCTTGGGGCACCTGGGTGGCTCAGTTGGTTAAGTGTCTGGCTTTGGCTCAGGTCATGATCTCACAATTTGTGGGTTCGAGCCCCGCATCAGCCTGTGTGCTGACAGCTGGCCCAGAGCCTGGAGCCTATTTTCAGATTCTGTGTTTTCCTCTCTCTCTGACCTTCCCCTGCTCATGCTGTCTCTCTCTCTCTCCAAAATAAATAAAACATTAAAAAAATTTAAGAAAAAAAAAAAGAAATAAGATTCTTACCCTAACCTATAGCCTAATTTTAATTTTCACCTTGACCCAGACATCAATTGTAGCTAAATCTCACCACTATAGATTCAAACTCCAATTTTAACACAGCCTTAAATGTAAAACAGCCAACAAACGTTTTTAAGGCCTGAGTCTTCTGAGCTGGAATATGATACCCTGAATCTATCATTTGTAGGGGAGGAAAATTTTTCTCTGACCTTCCTATATTCTTCAGCTGGGACTGAGAAACAACAAAAAGCAACAACAACAAAAAACACAAACAAGCAAAAAACCTGACACCAAGCAGTTTAGCAGGAGTAAAGGAATATGAATTTATTTGATGTTAAAAGTTTTATATGGCACAGGAGGGCTTCACTGAAACAAGAGGAAAGCCCCAAGGAAATGGCTAGGGTTGAAGCCATAGGGTTTTAGACCACTTGGGAAAAAAAGGATCAATTTAAAGAGAAGTGATAATACAAAGGAAAGAGACTTTGAGCTTCTAAGACTAATTGTAGGAAGGCAAATATGTGGGCAACTAGTGGTGGATAAGGACAAGTTAGTAAATGTCATTTGTATACTCTTTGTGGTGCCGTCTTACCTCTGGTGATGAGGCCCTTCTTCTCTTCCTGGTACAGGAAGTGGATTGGGAGTGGGGTGGGGGCTCCTTCACCAGGGAAAATTATGATCTATATTCAGACCCAGGGGATTTTCAGAGAGCACTTGTGTCTGCTTTTCCTCATTGCTTTTGGCACAAAATAATCCTCAAGCCAGAGCAGTATATTTTGGAGAGTATATTCTGGTCTCCTATGCATCCTTTTCCCACTTGCCCCTCCACTACCATGTCCGTTGCTGTGGGCTCCCAATTGTGATGACTCCTGTCCCCCAGGCGGGGTTCTGAAATTTGAACTTTGAGCTTATATCATTGGTTTTTGATTCCCAAGGTAGAAGACTATCTGTTCGGATGATAGACAAAGCCTGGACAGTGTATTAATTGAGATGAATGGGTTATGGTGTCCCCTCTGAGAGTTGATTTGCATTAGGAATCTCTGTTATCAAATCCTAGGCTCTTGGGTGGATAGAGAAAAATTTAAAGTAGAGCTGTGTGATGGTGAAGTGGGGAATGGAGCATAGTTCTCTACATGGGTTTATCATCATTTTATTCCTCGCTCTTCCAAACTAAGTAGGGATACAGTAAAAATTAAATAAGCTACTATATAAAAAAGTGTAAAGAGTACTCAGTAAATGTTTATTATTATTATCATCATCGTTCATCTATTTCTTTGGCCTGGAATGTATCTGAAACCATTTAAACTTTCACAAAAATGATTTGGAAATGTGAACCTAACTTTTCACTGCCGTTTTAAGAAAAGCTAGCATTTGAAGATATAAACATTTTTGGTAAATGTAACTTCTCTGAAGGCCCACTTCCTAAATTTACATAACTAACTTGTGTGGAGCGGAGAGATCAGTGCAAGATGGTAAAAGAAGGGACGTGTGTAGGAGGCAGGAATCACCCCCTGACATGCTGTGTTTGGTGTGACGCAGGGAAAGAACGTGACCTCTGGGGTTTGTTGGGTTTCTTCCAGTTGTGCTCCGTGGCCTACCAGTTATGGGCAATTCATTCATTCACTTACCGAATCATGCTCTTTTCCATGTCAATCACTGAATAGACAAAACGCCATTCCAACCTTCCTGGAACTTTCGATCTAGTGACCGAAAGTAAACATGCAAACAAACTCATGTCATTATAATTTGAGATAAAATTGGAGGTATAAAATGGGGTGTAGTGAATGAGGGTAACAGAAGAGAAAGGTCCTCAGTTTGGGGGGGGTTGAGGAAGGGTGTTCTGGAGTTGAAGGGTGAGCAGTAGTTACTCAGTGGTGGGATGGGGGAACGAGTTTGATTTGGACTAGGCTGTCACCTGGAGGGGGAGTTGACCTTCCTCTCACATGGTTTTCATGGTTCACATGGTGTGTGGCTTTGTCACCAGGAGAAATGGCCACTGTTTTTATATCATGTTGAAATTTTGGCAGTTACTAGACCCATCGCTGTCTCTTGTTCAATGATACCTTGATAAAGAAGCACATGTTATTGATACGTCACGAGTGTGATTTTTAATGGACTACTTTCTAGAGAAGCTATAGGTTCACACAAATTGAGCAGAGGCTCCAGTGATTTCCCATGCCTCCATTTCCCCTCATTCACACACCTTCCCCCACTGTCAAAATCCCTCACCGCTGTGGTGTGTCACAAACATACATTTACAATAGTATTGTGATAACTGCATTTTAATATCATTGGTGCCCTTTGTAATCCTGTGCATTTTATTTTACACATTAAAAAATGTTCTGAGCAGGGCTCCATTGACTTCACCAGACTGCCAGAGCAATCCAGAGCTCAGAAAGGTTAAGGTACTAGATGTAGAAGGAGCAGCCTGCTGTGAAGCCCTGAGACAGGAAGGCAGTGGAGCAGGAACAGGGTCAGCCGGAAGGAGAGTGGAGAGATGGGGCTGGAGGGGTCTCAGGGGCCAGAGATTGAAGAGCCACTTTGAAGAATTTGATTTTCTCTCATGGAAAATGGGAAGCAGTGGGAGAGTTTTAAGCACAGATTGACTTCATGATTTGGCCAAGGTGAAAACAACATTAAAACAGCACCACAACCACCTCCGTCAGCCTCTTCATCAGCCTGTGTGAGAAAAGGATTGTGGGGTTGGTGGCGATCCAACGGGGAGACCGGCCACGTGAGATAGGGTGCCGGTAATGGGAACGCGGTAAAGGGAATGGAGTGAAGCTATATTTTGGAGGCGAAATTGGAAGCTTGTGGTAATGAATCCGAAGTGGGAGGTGAGAGAAAGAGAAGTGCCAAGGATGATCCCACGGTTTCTCACTGAAGCCACCGGCAGATGACGGTGGTGCCACTGTCTCTGACAAGGAAGACTGAGAAGGAGCAAGTGGAAGGGAGTGCTCGGTTCCAGACATGTCAATTGAGATGCCTGGGCGACGTCCCAATGGATGTGTCAAGTAGGCGATTGGATAAATGAGTCTGGAGCTTAAATGAGATCTGGGTTGGAGATATGAATTTGGAGATGCCAACATATAGATGACATTGAAAATCATGGAGATGAATGAGGCTGCCATAGGCAAAAGTGAGATGTGGAAAAGGCCTGGGGTGGCTTTGTGGGACTTCAGAACTTAGAGACGGTGTGATGGTGGATTATCAAAATGATAAGACCAGGAGCTTGCATTTCTTAAGAGCTTGTTGTGTGCTGGGCATTGTTCTAAATGTGCTGTGTGTATTCATTTCTGTATTTTCACAGCAACCTATGAAGTAAACTGGGGCAGGAGAGGTGAAATATTTTGCTCAGGATCATAGTTAGTAGGTGGAGGAGGTCTGAGTATGAACCCAGCAATGTGGCTCCAGAACCTTTTCCCTAAATCCCTGTGGAGCCTGGGCCAGTGATGCCAGAGGTGTCCAGAGTTGTGTGGAAAGCCAGGAGTGTGCTGTCCAGAAAGCTAAGAGTAGAGTGTTCCAAGGTGGAGGGGTGGGCAGCCTAGTCAGATGCTGCTGGGTTCCAGTAAGATGGCCTCCAAGGAGCAGCCAACGTGGCATCATAGAGGTTGTAGCAAAGGCAGTTGTGGCGGAGTGGTAGGGTGGTAGGAGTAGAAGCGAGTTGGCTTGGCTTGGGGAGAGAGATCTGAGGGTATGGTGATGGCCTTGTCCCTAACTGTCCCCTGAGGATAGGGTACTTCCTTTGCAGAGTAGTTGTAAAGCTTGGGGAAAGGGTATGTAAAGTACGTAGCACCATGCTTAGCACATAGTAGTCATGTAATAGATGTTACTAGTTTTAATACAAGTCTGCATAATGTTGAGGTCATAAAGGCCTGAAGTATGGGTGACACAGGGACAAGAATAGAAATGCCCAACACTTGGTCATCCAGAAAGCACACACACAGAGTCACCATGACACGTTCAATGAGAGTTCAGGTTGAAGAAGACAAACTACCCCCGGATGAATCGACAGGCTGGTACCAGATGAAAGACATGCCTATAAGTAGGTAATGAGGCTGTCTGTGATGTGCCAGACCCCATGAGTGTGCCGACAGAGAGGGGTGAAGGAGGTTAGAGGAGAGATCTCTGGGCTCCGAGGGGATGACGCGTTTTCCCAGAGGAGAGGCCCACTGCGTTGCCGGCATCCCTGTTTCTGCATAAGGAACCGGGGACTAGGGCAGGAGCAGTGGCTTTGCCTGGGGCCTTGGAAGGTTTCAGGCGAAGCCATCAGTCACACGCACCCCTCCCCGTGTACCGACAACACTTCACATTTAGAAGCACCTCTCTCCACAGGGCCGAAAGCAATTTGTAAACAGAACAGAATGCATCTCATTACTCCTCACCACCCAGCCTCCCGTCCCGCTGTGACTGATGGCTCGGGCTTATGGGAAGGAGCCAGAAGACCCTGGTGTGACTGAAGACGGCATCAGGAAGCTCCCACAGAAGTAACTTGGAGCTCAGAGTCAGCAAACCTGGCATAGGCGTGGGTTGTTCACAGAATTCCTCAAAGCTGCCCCTCGGATCCTTCCCTGGAGGGCCTGGCGGGGAAGGCAGGCCTCACTCACCCTTGGAGCCTTTAGCTGCTTCTGCTCCCTGAACAAAGATGGGTCCAGCCCAGTACCGGGCTCCAGTCATCTGCCTTCAGAGAGGTCTCTGGCATTGTCCTTGCCCCCGAGGCTGTGTGACTGATGACCCAGAAGAGCAAGGCTTCTTTTTATTCTCTTGGGGGACAGTCCTTCCTGGATCCCGCTGCTTTGCTGGGGCCTCTGGCCTGTTCTCTGGATGGAATTAGGGTGGGGCCAAGTGTCAGAAGGGCCAAGCAGCTCATGGTGGGCGGCCTGCGTGACAGAGCTGAGGGTCCCCCCAGGACCTGGGGGCAGGCCACATGATGCACAGGTACCTGGGACTCCTGACCACAATCCCGGACCCATGCGGCTTTCTGAGTCATTTGAAAATTGCTGCAGTTTTTCTAATGTTAGCACACTGCTCTTCAGTGAGTCTTCTTTTTCACACAGTTTATACATTTGCAAATGTGTGGAGTGCCCTTGGTAATTCCTACAGAATTCTGGGTTCTGGGTGGAGTCTTTGGAGGGGGTTATGTAAGGAGAGCCTGGGGAGGAGAGCAGGAACTTGCAGATACTCAAGAATGCCTATTGTGTGAAATTAAAGGGGAATTCTTTCCCTCTTTAGCTGACTGTCCCATCTCCTCCCAGCTGCCTGATCTCAGCCGTCATTCAAGGCCCAGGTGAAATTCCGTATCTTCTAGAACACCCTGTTTGATAGTTTTTCTTTTTTTTGAAGTATTCCTTTATTTTATTTTATTTTTTTATTGAGGTAAAAGTCATATAACATAAAAATAATCATTTTCATGTGAGACATTCAGTATCATTTAGTACATTTACCGTGTTGTGCAACCACCACTTCTATTAAGTTCCAAAACATCCTCATCACCCCGGAGTGAGGCCCTTTCTCCCTGAAGTGGTAACTCACCCCTGCCTCCCCACCCCCACCCTAGCCTGGCAAACCTCCAGTCTGCCTTCTATCCTACAGAAATAGCCACTCAGGCTATTTTATAGAAATAGAGGCATATGATGCATGACGTTGTGTGCCTGGCTCTTCAGTCGGCATAATGGTTTCTAGGTTCCTCTATGGCGTGGCACGGATCGGCACTTTCTTCCTTTCTATGTCCGGGTCACATGCCGCCAACTGTGCAGACTACAGGTTGTTCACGTGTAGGGACAGCTGGGTCATTTGCACCTTTTGACTGTTGTTAATAGTGCTGCTGTGAGCACTTCTGTGCAAATACTTGTTCCAGTGTATTCTTTTCTCAATTCTTGTAGGTATATACCTAGGAGTGGAGTTTCTGGGTCATATGGCATTCTGTGTTTGGGACTAAAGTAATTTTTTTTAGCATTTTACTTATTTATTTTAAATTTTGAATTAAAAATATATTTTGTTCAGATCGTTACATTATTAAAAAATGTATTAATGTTTGGGATCCGAATTACACTTTTTTTTTCTTTTTAAATGTTTTATTAATTTTTGATACAGGAGAGACAGAGCATGAGAGGGGGAGGGGCAGAGAGAGAAGGAGACACAGAACCGGAAGCAGGCTCCAGGCTCTGAGCTAGCTGTCAGCACAGAGCCTGACGTGGGGCTCGAACCCAGGAACGTGAGATCTGACCTGAGCCGAAGCCGGAGGCTTAACCGACTGAGCCACCCAGGTGCCCCTGAATTACACTGTTTTTTAAAAATTTGGGCAGCAGTGAGAATCCTGATAAGGTGAATACAGCCTATGGCACTGATAATGAGCATCTCCAGACAATCTGCAGAATCACCAATTTTTATGATGATTCTCATTTTTCATATTTCTCACTAACTTCTCACTTAACTCATATTTTACCATTAACATTTTATTTATTTTGAAAAACAGAGCAGGAGCAGAGGAGGCACAGAGAGAAAGAGAGAGAGAGAGAGAGAGAGAGAGAGAGAGAGAGAGAGAGACAGAGAGTCAGAGACAGACACAGACAGAATCTGAAGCAGGCTCTAGGCTCTGATCTGTCAGCACAGAGCCCAACCCAGGGCTTGAACTCACAAACCATGAGATCATGACCTGAGCCCAAGTCGCATGCTTAACTGACTGAGCCACCCAGGCGCCCGTCTAGGTTCGGGGTTTTGAGGAGCCACCGGATTGTTTTCTACCGCAGCTATACCACTGACCTTCACAACAGGAAACCCAGATCATTTTATTTCATGGGAGCCCTTCTGCAAAGGAAATTATGGTGTTTTTTACCCATGTTAGATGCTTTCTGGGTTCTCTATCATTGTTTTCATATTATCTTTTAACTTGATTCTAAGCTCTACAGCCTCAAGGGCAAATCTTCATTTGTTAATTCATGGAGTCAGTGACTAGTTAGCATTAGAGTTTCAATGCCAAGAACCCTGGCTCTGGAATCCACTACCTGGGCTCCCAGAAGTGCCAGTTGCCAGGTGTACGATTTAGGGCAAGTGAGTTCACCTTTCTGTATCTTCGTTTCTTTATCTGTGAAACGGGACTAATGATAGTTGCATTCATTTCCTTTTGCTGTTGTAATACTTACCACATACCTATGGCTAAAAACAACACAGATTTATCATCTTATGGTTGTGGAGGTCAGAAGTTTGAAATGGGTCTTGCAGGAGGACAATCTAGTGTGGCAGAGCCATGCTTCTCCCTCTGGAGCTCTAGGGGAGTGTGTTTCCTTACCCCTCTGGCTTCTAGAGGGTACCTGCATTCCTTGGCTCCTGGTCCCTTCCATCTTCAAGCCAGCAGCTTGAAGCATATCTCCTTCTCGGACTCTGATGCTCCCGCTTCCCTCTTACAAGGATCTTTGTGATCACATTAGCCTCACTCAGATAACCCCCCCATCCTTAACTTAATCACATCTCCAAAGCCCCTTTTGCCATGAAAGGTAACATCCTTGGATTTAGGTTGTAGACATCTTTGGAGGCCCTGAGTCTGCCTATCACAATCATGTTGTCTAATATGATTATTTTGAGGACAAAATGAGATATTTTACTCAAAGCACACATACTCAGATGTTAGATATTACTGCTGCTCTTACCAATGGTGGCTGTGCCCATGGCAACTTCCGGCCAAATGCTGTTAGATTTAGTACTTTGAACATAGTGAGTGCTTTGTGATTATCTGGAGACTGCATGTGTCTGACTCCTAATGTGGCAGTGATGTTAACTCCTAGAAAGGACCTTCTTTTCTCAATAAGAACAGTCACTCATCACACTTCTCATTCAGAGTGCTCCCTGGAGTTCCACTTAGTTCAGACCTATCTCTTTGGGGATAACAAATCTGAGCCCTATCACTCTGGTGTATTCCAGAGGTCCTATATGTTTCTGTTGTCTTTGAATTATGGAATCAAAAGTTCTAGGTCATAAAAGACACACTTGATAAATGACTGTTATCCAGAATATACAAAGAACACTTTAAACTCAACAACAAGAAATCACACAACCCAGTTAAAAAATGGACCAAAGACTTTAACAGATGCTTCACTAAAGAAGATATACAGATGGCAAGAAAGCAAATAAAAAGATGCTCCACATCCGATATCATCAGGGAAATGCAAATTAAAAAGACAATGAGATATCACTACACATTTATTAGAATGACCAAAATCCATAATACTGACAACATCAAATGCTGATCATATAGAGCAATGGGAACTTTCATTCATTGCTGGTAGGAAAGCAAAATGGTACAATCACTTTGGAAGACATTTTATGGGTGTCTTACAAAACTAAACACACTCTTACCAGAGGATCCAGTGATTATGCTCCTTGGTATTTACCCAAAGGAGCTGAGAACTTGTGTCCTACAAAAAAGTTGTATGGAGATATTCATAGTGGGTTCATTTATAATTGCCAAAACTTGGAAGCAACCACAATGTCCTTCGGTAGGTAAGTGGATAAATGGTGGAACACCCAGACAATGGAATATTATTCAGCACTAAAAATGAATGAGCCATTAAGTCATGGAGGGACATGGAGGAATATTAAGTGCATATTGCTAAGTGAAGGAAACCAATATAAAATGGCTACATACTTAAGACTCTCAATTATGTGACATTCTGGAAAAGACAAAAATGGAGACAAAAGATCAGTGGTTGCCAAAGTATGACAGGGAGAGGAATGAATGGGTAGAGTACAGGGTAGTGAAAATACTTTGTATGATGCCTAAAGGGTGTATACCTGTCATTACACATTTGCCCACACCCATAGAATATACAATACCAGATCAAACCCTAATGGGAACTATAGGCTTTGGGTGATATTGTGTCAGTGTAGGGTCATCGATGGCCAGAAATGCACCACTCTGGCAGAGAATGTTAATGATGGGGGAGGCTGTGCTTGTGTGGAGATCTCTGTACCCTCCTCTCAATTTTGCTCTGAACTCAAAACCCTAAGAAATAAAACCTTAAAAAAAACAAAAATTCCAGGTCCCTGGGAAGTCATAGTGAGGCTCAAGAACAAAAGGTTGGGAGATAATATGTATGAAGGATGGCAAAGATGGAACTTGTATGGAACTCTGAAAGCTGAATTGCCATACCTGATGTACTTTTAATCACAGAGAAGGTTCTATTTATAAGACAGGTTCCCCCAGGCAATGGTGGGGGGAGGATCCCTAGAATTCTCTTACTTTGTCTTGCCTCAGAAGATGGGCCATAAAATGGAGAATGGGGATGAAGACCTTCAGACAATGTAACACCTGCGTCTAGTCACTCAGTCACTTGGGGAGAGAGGGAGAAGATTTTGCTGTTGCTGTCTTCAGGCGGGCCTGCTAATCGCATTCGCTACAGCATCCCCAGTTGGGAGACGTGCAGCTGCTCTCAGAGCTCATGGCAGGAGCAGAGATTCTTTCCCTGTGTGTAATGTAAGGGCCTGTGAATGGAGGCCAGGGCCCTGGATGAAGGGGCTGTGGGTGAGGCTGGGGACTAGAGGGTTTGGCTCTTGAAAAGAAACATCAGTTTCTTAATAGTCCCTGCTTGGCCTTGGTCACCTCATCGGAGAAAGACAGGTGGATTGGCAATCTTGCACAAAGGCCCTTGCAGCCTGTGACTCTGTAGCTGAATGAAGAGTTATGCCAAAGAATTTTAAAATAAATACTTCTCAAATGATGCATGTGAACATCGGATCAACAAAGTGTGACTCTTGGGTTTTGACTCAGTCCGTGGAAATGTTTGGGTCATGTCCTGCCCAATTATGTTTACTCATCTGCAACACTAAGAGAAGCTCTTGGGTCTTCGAGTCCTGCCTTTTTATACACGCCCAATTTTTTCCATGATCAGCTGACCTCTCAGGGCTCTATGAGGTGCCATACTTACTGGTGGGGAGGAGAGAGAATTATACACTGATGGTCATTGGAATGTTTCCCAAGAAACAGAGAAATAAAGGTGCTTTTTTGGCCGTTGGAGTTGTGGGGAAAGAGGACCAGAGACTGGAGCACTCCTGAGGCTGAAGCAAGATTTAAATGGCCTCCCCCATGGGGAGCACCCCTTGGACCATAGAGGACACAGTGAAAACCAGAGTGCAAAGAGTTGACCCCATAGTTAATGATTTACGTGGAAAAGTCAATCCTTTGGACACTTTCTGGGACCCTTGACCTTTGAAAAGAAAATGAAGAGTTCTAGAGTGCAATGGATCTTTTTAGTAGTTAGAATGATATACTGCCAAAAGAGAAGAGTGAAGACACATAGGTAAGAGAAACCCCACCAGGGCCCAGTGTGGGGAGAAGGGAAAAGTTGGAAGGATGGGGGAACAGCAGAAGATTCTGCATGAGCGGAGGTCCAGGGTCTAGAAGCTACAAGAAGCTGAGTGTTCCTGGAATGTGGAGTGAAGGGTAGAGAGTGACCAGCACCAGCTAGAGAGGTAGGAAGGGGAGGGCCAAGGAGGGCCTTTTGGACTAGGTAAGGTATTTGAACTTGATCTTGTGAGGGTGTGGGGGGTTCAGAACTTTAAAGGGTATCAGGCAGGGACAAGCCATGGTCTGTTGAGGGTTCACTAGCCCTTATTCTTCGCCATCAGGTGCACAGTCTCTCTGTCTCCTTATTTTCACAGCAGCCACAGACTCTTCATTCAAGAAATTGTCACTTCAAGTGCAGAACAAGCAGAACAACAAATTCTCAGGAGAAATCTGTGCTTTTTCCCAAAGTGTTGCTTGCAGAGTGGGAGGAAAGAAACTTGACATGAGATATTTGGATTTTGGGGGCAAACAGTGTGTTTTGCACATCGCCGCAGGGCATTAGGGTGTCCTCTTGATGTGTTAGTACTTCCTGCATGTTTTTGTGGAAATTACTGAGGACACAGCATGTTTGGGATCGGCACCTCTCTATCCCTGTCTGATGATGTCACTCCCCTTCCCCAAATATTAACCGTCAGAAGCAGACTCCACTGTGCTCTATGCAAGGACTTCCGGAAAAGCAAATAGAATGAAAGGGAATAAAGGAAACTCTCTCAGTCTTGCTGGACACAGGAGACCTGGCTGTGACAGTCCGGAGAGCTGCGGGAGCCCCACTCATCAGAGCTTATCCTGACCAGAGACCGGGAGGGAAAGAGCACCGTGTTGGCCGGCAGGTGACCGGTTTAAGTCCATTGGTCCACTGAACAGCTGTGAGACCTTGGGTGTCTCATTTCCTCTCTTGGCATCCATGTTCTCCTTTGAAAAGTGAGGCATTGAACTAGAAGAGCTCCTCTTGTTCCAAAATACTGTGTGTCCTCCCGGGAAGGCTTCTTCCTCTGTCTGGGTCCTTCTGCGCATTGTGTCTTGAACACTTTTTGATGGTGTTTATTATTTATAACCAGTTATTTCCAAAGAAGATTTAGTCAGCTTATGATAAGAGAGGTGGTCACAATGGAATCATTAAAAGGCAATTAATAATCAAATGTCATTTGGTAGGTGGTAGTGATGGGGTGAGAAAGATACCAGAAGCCTATGATGAAAGCAGCTTTTTAAAGTAAGTGCTAACAGAGTGCTCTGAGCTCACCGGCTGCCAGAGAGAAGGAAAGCCCTGATCCCGTGCTCAGGAGGAGCCTTTTGTAACCGGAGGGTTGGGCTGTTGCTGGCACCAGTGTAAGAGGTGCAGTGGGAGCTTGAATCTACAAATCATCAACAGCCCTTCTATAAAGATTCCAGATACTCAAGCTCCTCTATGTGGCTTTGCCTGTTCTCCCTTGCAGAGATTCCCATTTCCTTTGCAGCTGTGAACAGATGTGTCTCAGAAACTGATGAAGGCTGACAAATGTAGGGTTTGCATTGAGCATTTTCTAGAAAGTGGGAGAAACAAGTGGGGTCTGCTCTTAGTGGGGGTGGATGTGCCTTGAGCCTCCCTTCCTGGAGAACCAGTGCCCCGGGTCCTCAGAAATCCACATTGCGTGTGGGACTTGAGTTTCTCCTGCCCCCACTCTCCTATCCAATGCTGAGCAACCTGTGGGCTGGAGACCATCTACCCCTGGTGAAGGAGCCACCGTGGAGCCTTCCTAAGGAGCCAGCACAGCGATTTGAACAGATTTT
Source organism: Suricata suricatta (assembly GCF_006229205.1). Classification (NCBI taxonomy): domain Eukaryota; kingdom Metazoa; phylum Chordata; class Mammalia; order Carnivora; family Herpestidae; genus Suricata; species Suricata suricatta. Next base: position 147,889,619 of record NC_043703.1, read on the forward strand.
TTTCTCCTATTGACTTACAGAAACCTTTTAGGAGTTTTGGGGGGTCTCCCTTTCCTATTCTGAAGCAGGCTGAAAAAATATCATGTACTGAGTATTCTGCACAACAACCTGTTGAAGCCCGAGAAAATAAAACCTTCACTTGGAAACGAGCAAGTGTTATGTTCTGCAGCCATCACATCCGAAATACACGTCTGCTGCCTGAACTGTGGCAGAGACAGAAAACCGTCCTTCAAGCAGCTATGATCTCGATTGCATAAATTCGGGAGCTGCTCTGGTGCTGAGGGCTCTGAGGCCTGCCCTCTCTCTTCTGCATGCACCAGTGACTCATGCTGAGGATGATATAAGATACGTGTGCGCTCAGACATGAGCAGAGTTTCACCCGTAGCATGGTGGAAGCAGTCCGTGTGCATATGTGTTGAACTTAGGGCTAGGGAAATGCTAAAGTAGGCACTCAGAGCCTTGGCTCTGTATCCGTCTTTAATATCATGTGACTTTTAAAGCTGAAAGCGTTCACTTTAATCAGGCTGTACACAGGATGGAGGCTCAGCTGGGAGGCTCAGATGACCCCACATTCAACATAAAGATCGGTGGGGCTAGAGCTTTGGGTGTCTCTAAATAGGAAAGCCTAAGAATGTGAATCTTATTGACACCTTCTTTGCTATTCATCCTGATTTCCTCCAGCTTCCTGAAGTCTTCCACCCCCATCACTAATTTCCTTTCTGTCTCTATGAACTCTGAATCATATTCACATATTATTTCCTCTTTGAAATTTCCCTTGACCACCCAAATGACCAATAATTCAAGGACTGTAAACTCAGGGAAGATCAAGGCTGATGGGGCTTTAGATGACACATCACCTCCTCTCTCCTTTGAGGGAAGGGACCGGTGCTTCTCCAGCTTCTGCCTGAATGCCGCTAGTGACGGTAAGCTCACTGCCTCTTGTGTAGTGTCCCACTTAGGAGTTTGTGCTCTGGAACCCAACATAGTTAGGTTTGAAATAAGCTGTACCACTTCCTGATTGGTTATTCCTGGGCGGTTTTTGCAAACTTCTCTGTGTCTAAGTGTCTCTACCCCTAAAGTGGAGTTAATGATGCTGTCTACTTAAAAGGGTTGTTAAACAACCCTTGGGTTTTGGTCAAGTTGTGTCTTTTAGAGACTAGCGTTTGTAAAGGATACTTTTGGGGAAGTTGTGCCTTTTCATTTTCAAGGAAGTTAAGGTTGATAGATATCTGAACTATCTGTGAAATAAAGTCAGCACATCTACACAGACATTTACACAGAGGCATGTTCTATTCTAGACAGCTGATCTTGGGTTTATTAGTTTGCTAAGGCTGCCATAACAAAGTACCAATTGGGGAGGCGTAAACAATACAAATTTATTGTCTTGGCAGGTTGCTTCCTCCCAAGGCCTACATGGGCAAGATCTCTTCAACGTCTTTCTCCTTAGCTTGCAGTTCGCTGTATTTTCCCTCTCTCTTAACATTGTCTTCCTTCTGTGTGCATCTCTTTTGGTGTTTAAGTTTCCACTCTTTTATAGGGACATTTGCCATATTGGATTGGGTCCCACCCTAGTAGCCTCATTTTAACTTGATTACCTCTGAAAGACCCCATCTCCAAACAAAGATCACATTCTGAGCTACTACTGGAGATTAGGACTCCAGCATCACTTTTTTGGAGGCCACAGTTCATGCCACAGCATTGAGTAATGGACAAGGCACCAGGCTGGGCATCTGTGAGCCTTGGGTGGGGTTCAAATTCTATCAACGGCTGGTTGCACGTTTCTGGTTGATTCTCTGGACCTACATTTTCCCTGCTGTGACATGGGTAGGTTGACTTGAAGGACCACTGAGTTACCTTCTAGTCCTAGACTTCTCTGGTTTGAGTGGCCCATTTGTTTTGACAGAGATTTAAGGGGAGGGTGCTAAGTGTGGGGCTCTGATAGTGTGGGATGGGGCCAGGTGTTTCTGAGGAGGGGGTATTGTGCTATTGGGTTGCTCTCAGATCGCACCAGGTGGTTGTAGGAAATGGGCAGCAGCTTTCCATGGTTCTGAAAGAATCCTTTCTTTCTCTCCCATCTTGTTTACAATCCTGTTACTTGGGGGAATGACTCTATTTTAGCTACAGTGCTGTATTTTGAAGGCCTTAAAAGCTTCATAAAGCAATGCTTTGGGGTGAGATAGCTGAGGAATTCAGTGACTTTAAAAGCATATTTGTAGTATTTCATAAAAATAAATCAACTTTTTCCCTTTTATGGAAGCAAATATTTTCAATTGGGAAAGTGGTGGTTTTTTCCCCTCTACTCTAATTCTTAGAATAGTCTTGCAAAAACAATACCCAGGAGAGTCTTTTGCACATTTCTGTCTCTTGACATACTGTTGAAGTCATTGTTCGGATAGTTTTATTTTTGTTAAGTGCTGGTGTTTAAATGTTGGTCCATTTCAGCAGAACACCAAAACCATCAACATGTAATTGCATTAATATTAATTCTCATTTCAATGAGAAAGGCATTTTGTTATAACCTGTTATTTAACCCTGACAGCAACCTTTCCAGGAAAGAAGAGGACATATTGACAGATCCCTGCATGCTGTAAGATGAATCATTTGTGATATCTCTCCATTCAGGGACAGAGTGGAAGAAATGCCAGGCCCCTCCCTCACACAGCATGGTACTGAGCACATACCAAGATTGTTACAAAGGGAAAGGGAGAATAGTATTTTTTGTTGGATGGAACAATCTAGACTTGAGCCTAGGTAGAGAAAAGTTTAGGGTTGTTGATATTTTGTCAAATGTAACTAGGAGATCCTGACTCAAAACAGATGTACCCTGGGTCAACTCTCATTCTGAAGAACTTGATGATGACATGATGTGTTTGTTAAAGTTTTCTCTTGGAGAAAGTAACTACCTCTTGGGATTTGGAAAAGGGCGTCTTCCAATGAAGGAGAGCTTCTCTCAAAGATCCCTGCAGTGACTGAGTTGAGGGAATGAGGGCCAAGGTCCAAGGCCTCTCAGTTAGTGCTACCTTGGCCAGAAAACTGCTGTTTTGGTCACATTTTGTGAAAGGGACAACAGGGCTAGCTCTTTTCTCTGTCCTGAAGTGGAGAATTTGCTACAGTAGGAGCTCATAGGAGAGTACTTTTCACCGTCCAAAATCCCATAGCCTGGCCTGGCTCTTGAGATGGTGAGAAATTGAGGCTGTATCTGGATGTTTCAATTACTTCCTTTGTGAAGACATTGTCAGTAGTCTTGTCTTAACTCAGATCAAGGAAATCTTGGCACACTTTTCTGCCAGGAGGGGCCCCAGGAGCTCAAATTGACTCAGAGGATCTAGGACTCTGCTGTTAGAGCACCTGGTGAGCCTGGGTCAACATCCTAAATCCCAGGCCAAATTATAGCTGATTCACTCTGCCTCTCATTGCATAGCTTGAATAGTAATCGGCACATCATGGAAACTCCAGAAAATATTTTGATCAGGGAAAGTTGATATTTTATAGGTTCTAATGTGAAGTGTTTTAGTAAGTGAAGCATTCGAGTCATGGTTGTGAGAGTCTTTAAAATGACACGATTTCTTCTTCATGTGTCTCTAACCAGAGAAGTACCAGGGATGAGGCTTAGTTGAAAAATACTCCAAAACCAACCCAAACCCAACCCAACCAAAACAAACCAAACCAAAACAAAAAAACAAACAATTGCATGTGGAGGGCAGCAGGGGAGCTGGGCTGGGACATGACTGTATGTGACCATTCTCCTTTGGGAGCAATTATGAGTCAGGCTTCAGGACTCTGTCCTCATTTCCAGAGAGGTTAGAAATTGATTATCTTTCCAGTGTTCAACCTTCCATGTCTTTTCTTTCCAAGGGAAAAGTAGAGCCCAAGTCTCTACATCTGCCTGCCTCCCTCCATCTTCCCACAAAACCCTTATTCATCAACATCTTTTGTGGCCCTTTCTTGTTCATGAGTAAATGTTTAGTCCTCTTGGAAAGTAGCCAGCCATCTGTATCTATCAGTACCTCCTCCCCCTCACTTCTATCACCATTACTCTTTCTCTTCTTTGGATGTCCCATCCCCAAACAGGAGGTCTGAGGGGGGCCGGGTAGGATGATGTTTGGGGCTTCAGCTCATCAAAGGTTCTATTCTACACAAGCAAAAGCTGGATTAGCATCTAAGAACCTTCTTCTTGAGGGACCCAGTTCTCTGTCCCCACCTGCCCTTTGAGAAAATGGGCAACATCCTGTCAGGGTCAATGGGAAGGAGCAAGCGAGGACACTCTCCAGCATGCTGAGTCCAATTTGGTTACCCAGCAGGCATTCCCTGAGGGGCCAACCTGTGCCAGGCCATGGGCAGTGTGGCCATGAACCCACAGTGCTTCTTAACTTTCAGGAACTCAGCCTCTTGACAAAGACAAGATACCCACAGGGAAAGCTGCCTGGGATTAATGTCTGCCACAATTACTTCACAGCAAGGAATCCATACCTGTTTTGATGAATAATTAAATGAATAAAATGCCAAAGGGCTACTGGAAAAGCATGTCTGGTAGGGAAAGTGCTTCGGGATCTGGGGATGTCAACGGAGAAGTTTTGGAGATGGCTCGGGCAGCCCCGTGGGCCTTGTAGGAGCTGATCAGCCAGAGAAGAGCAGGAGGTCCTTCCTGGCAAGAGACTGGCCCGAAGCCTGGGAGGAACAGTGCAGAACAGAATAGAGATGAATATATACATATTTCCCAAGGGGGAAAAAAAAACATTTAAAGTTTTCTTTTCCTCGTTGTACTCTTACTAACCCATTTTTGCTACTGCCCCCCCACCCCCCAATTCTGATTTGCTCTTTGATATTATGTATTTTTTTTAACCAGGCTGGGGAAGTGCTGCATTTTAAAGCCTCTCTCGCCTGCCAAGTTGTGTTCCCAAGTCCTCTAAGCTCCACATGCAGCCAGAATAACTTTAGGATGAAGCTCATTAATAATGTGCATGTTAAATCACATCCTCTGCGGGAGGCCTGGAGAGGGGGGCTCTGCCCCTGTCATCCAGCTTTCAGAAATGGCAGCTCACAAATAGGACACCCCATCCCCATAGTCTGAAAGGCTGGAGCTGTCTGCACAGGTGTCCTGGGTGGGGGGGGGTGCATTTCTTTGGTGAAATCTCTCCATCCAAGGTGGGCCCTCCAGTGCCGGAGTCTGGTCCTTGGTCCCCTTAAATATAGTGGCTTCCTTGCCCAGCATCTCTGTTGCATTTCAGTAGATGTACTCATTTGGGGGAAGGGGATTTCCAGCGGCATGTCACTTAGCATGACTACGCCCATTAGTTATAATTAAACAGGCTGCTGCAATGATTGCAAATAAATTTAGCACCAAAAGGATTGTGCAGATATCCAGAGCCATAATAGCAGTCTTCAGATGACAAATCAAGCCGGGCGTTCCAGCAGGCTCCGGGGGGAGCTCAGGGGATGGTCAGCTCCCTGGAGGGTGACCGCACCTCCAAAGGGCGCTACTTCCTGGGAGCAGATGAAGCTTATCTATTTCAGGCAGCATCCTTGAACCCCGGGACCCTGGGAGCATTGTCTTACTTCTCCTCATATTTATGAACCGTTTTTCTCTGCTTCATCTTGAATGTGTCTGCATTGTCCATCTCTCACTCCCTTCTAGGAGGCAAGGATGCCCACTGCTACAGCAGGGTTTTCCTGTGGTCTGGCCGCTCAGCGCCTGTGTACCTGCAGGATACGGAGAAAGCCTGGAGCCACCATTGACACCTCATCCACCAGAGAGCCCCTGTTGACACCTCACCCCTTAAGATGGAAAGGGCTTTGTGGTCTCTCTGGGACAGCCTTCATCAGGTGAAGCTAAATCCCACCTTGTGCTCTTGTGGTTAACATGTCATAGATTTCAGTCTGGCTATTTTTATGTTTCAGAAAGTCGTGCAGTTGGGTTTTTGGTATTCCCTAGCCTCCGAGTAGGCAGTGCTTCAAGAGACTTCTTGAAAGAGGGACACAAAATTTGAGGGAAGGAATGGAGTGTCAAGACCAAAACCCCAAATAAATTGGGAGAGGAAGAAGGAGTGACTGGCAAGTTCCCTGAGCAGAAGGCAGGGTATCAAAAGGAAAGACCATTATTTGTGATAAAAGTGCCTGTTGTTTATTATGCTACCCTTTTGCATGAGGGCAGTAGAAACCGCATGGTCAAGAGCACAGAGCACAACTTCAGTGCTTGATTGCCTGGCTTTGAATCCTGGTTTTGGTCTTAACTGGCCGAGTGACCTTAGGCAAGTAGCTTAACTCCTCTGTGCCTTCAACCCCCTCTGTAAAGTGGGGGCTGGTGGTATTATCTGCCTCATAGGATTATTGTGACAATTACATGAGGCAATTTATGTGACATGTACAGTCAAGGATCCATCATCTCTTGTTCTTGCACTGAGTATTTCCCAATATGTAGTCATGATTACCTTCGCAGTTTTGTGGTCATCATACACCTATGTATTTACCTAATACTTAAAGACCTTGTAAAGATTTTTAAAAATTATGAACAAAGCAGACCTATGGAAAGGTGCACAGAGCATAAATATATAAGTAAGTAAATTAGTGAAAAATATCAAGAAACTGAACAGAGCTAGGACTTTGGGAACCCGTCTCGTGGCCCCCTCCTGCTTTCCAGAGGTAATCTTATTCAGATTCTCATGCTCTATTTTTCACTTTGCCTCCATCTGCTCGTTGTCCATATGGGATCACATGGTGTATATATTTGTGTGTGTGCCTGACTTCTGTAATTCAGCATTATGTTTGAGAGAATGCCTTGATTGTCACGTATAGCTGGGGTCATTCACTGTCATTGCTGTACAGTATTCCATTGCGTGAATGTAGCCTCCTCATTCATTTGGCTGTTCATGGACATTTACATGGTTTCCGGTTTCGAGCCATTATGAGTAGGGGTAGTATGAGTGTTTTTGTATATACTTTTTAAAATATGCTTATGCTGAGTGTATATTTAGGAGCATAACTGTGGGTTATAAGATATGTATATGTTCATCATTAGTAGGTAATGTCAGAGAGCTTTCCAGTGGTCGCACCAATTTACAGTCTCAACTCTCCAAGTTCTTCCCGCTCTACATCTTTCCCCACACTTAGTATCATCATTACTATCACTTAGCCATGCTGGGGATTAGACAGTGATACTTTATTGTGATCTTAATTTGCATTTCCCCGATTCCTAATGGGATTAGACATCTTTTCATATTGGCCATTTGGATTTCTTCTTGTGTGAATGCCTGTTCGAGGCTGTTACCTGTTTTTAAGTATTTTTGGCTTGTAGAAATTCTTTATCTATGCTGAACACAAACCCATTGTTGGTAACTTGTGTTGCAAATACACTTCTTATTCTGTATAAAGTTAGTTTAAACTTTAGACTTATCTAGGGGCGCCTGGGTGTCTCAGTCAGTTAAGCATCTGACTTCAGCTCAGGTTATGATCTTGTGGTCTGATCCGTGGGTTTGAGCCCCGCATTGGGCTCTGTGCTGACACCTCGGAGCCTGGAGCCTGCTTCAGATTCTGGGTCTCCTTCTCTTTCTGCTCCACCCCACTCACGCTCTGTTTCTATCTCTGTCTCTCTCTCTCAAAAATGAATAAGCATTAAAAATTTAAAAAATAAACCAGAGATTTATCTTTAGTAGTAATATTTGTGATATTATGAGTATGATGTTCAGTTATTTTTTCTAAACTATATCTCTATTTTAGATGAAAGTTTGCCCCTGTTCCTACTGAAATTATTTCCTATACTACGGATGGTATCCAAGTCACCCTTTAGGAATCACTCTGTTATCTTATTTAATCTTTATATAGGACCTGTTTAGTAGGTACCATTGTTGCCACTGTTTTCCAGGTTTGGCATTGGAGGCATTGAGAGGTTTCATAACTTACCCAAAGAAACACATTTGAAAGAGGGCCCAGGTGCAGCTCATGGAAGTTCATACTGTTTCCATCATATCACACAGGTCAGCAGGCTATTCCCCCCCTGTTGTGTACTTAGTTTTTGAGAGACCCTCTGCATCCCCACAGAGCCTTGTATGTGGTGGAGCGCTCAGCAACCATTTGGGGGATGGATGGATGGATGGGTGGATGGGCAGGTGGATAGACGGATGGATAATGGATGGATGGAATGGTAGTTGACCTTGAAGGTCAGTGTTTTCACAAAGGCTCTCTGCCTGGGGAGGAGCCTATTGTTCGGCCAGGCTCTGGATATCTGAAGCCTTGACCATGACCCCACAGCAGCCCTGCCAGGGCTTTTCTCTCCACAGTGGACTTAGGGTGGAGCTAAGGTGAGGAATGGCAGCCCTATTCTTGCCTTTGTTGCGAAGAGGTATGACCTTACCTTCATTAGTGCAGTGGCCATTTTACAAACTCTTGCTTGCAGATGAAGTGAACATTAGTGTCTGCCTGCTCCCATGAATTGTTAAACCAGCCTTGTCTAGATGTCAGGACCTGGGCTGGAGTGTGGATTCTCCTTTGAGATGGCTTTCAGACCTCTGGATGGAGAGCCATTCTCTGCCTCTTTCTTCAGGCAGAGAACAGGCAGATTCGAGGATGAATCCCCTTGTTCTTGAAGCCCACTATGTTTGATTTCACTGCACTTGTGCTTTTCTTTGCCAGTGAAACATGGCCGTGTTCACTTGAACATTTGCTAGCTCTGTCCCAGGAGCTGATCTAGATGTTTCCGCAGAAAAGATGGTAAATTTGATTCTGTCTAAAGAGCTCTGATGAGGTTCCCCACAGGGAGAGCTCCACTGGGGGTTGGGATGGGGAGATCGGACCCTATAAATCTCTCTTGAGGTATTTTTTGAAACTTTGTTCATAAGTAGCCACCAGCACCTTTGCCCATGCTGAGTGCTGGCGATGTGCTGTTCCCAACTTGTTCTGAGCCCTTGACTGGGAAAGTGCTTGTTGTATTTAATAAATTGCATTGATTTATTGCCTTTATTGATCTGCTGAAGCACTCTGTATTATCAAGGGTGATAGCCTTCTTAGGAAAACATGGAAGGTCTCTTCATTAGCATCCATTTTTCTATGAGGCTTTGGAGGGTAAAATACCAAGAGGCACAGTGTTCATTCTGGTGATATATTGAACACCATCAGGGTGAACAATGGCGTTGGTATAAATCAGGTGGAAGGAAGGAATTGAGACCATTTGCCATAGGCTTGCTAGAGTTTTTGTGATGAAACGAACAGGCTACTTTTCTTTCTTTCGGTGATGACAACTCCTCTCTTAATTTTCCACAGGGAAGTAGCAGCAGGCTGCAGTGGCTCCGCAGGGAGAAGCATGTCCCCATAGCCACATGAGTCTATAATGTTTGAGCACGTCCCACTTAAGGCTTGTGGGGTGATAGCAGGTTAATCACTTGCCACTTTTGTGCCTCTGCTTGCCTGTGCTCGTTCGTGCCCTGACCTTTACTGTGACAGGCTCTCTTTCTATCGCTCTACTTCCTGCCCCAGATCCAGCTGGGTCTGGGACTAGCTCTGGAGTTTTCTGCGTGCAGCAGGCACTGAGTTTCAGGGAGAAGCCCCAATTAACCTAGACAGATGCCAAGAACAAAAGGGGGCATTGATCGCTGACACTTCCACCTCCTTCCACTCTATTCGGCCATTTTCCTTTCTGGGTCTTGCCTGACGTCCTTCTTTTCCTCCTGGAGAAGCCTCATAATGTCTTGTGCCTGCCTTTACCTCCTCACAGAGCATCCTGTGGGCTCAGAAGACCCGTCTCTGGGAGCTTCAGATCCTGACAGCTGTAGCCGCTCTGCCTTCTCTGTGGATGTGTCCACCAAACACCGACCCAGCCTCCTTCAGTCTTTCCCGTATCTGGCCAGAAACAGATCCCCCTCCTTGTACATGCTTGCTCTCAGTGGAGCACAGGCCAGCATCTGTGGGGACCAAGGACAGTTGTGAGTTTGAATCTCATCCCAAACTGTGTGACCTTGGGCAGATTACCTAGTTTCTCTGCGCCTCAAGTCTCTTATTTGCATGATTGGGATAATAATGCCAAACTCAAAAGATTATTGCAAGGGCTAAATGTTTGCCAAGTGCTTAGCGGTGTCTGACACATAATGCCTATTCAAACAATGCCAGCTCTCGTTATTAGCAAAGTCTCTCTAAATGCACATTAAGCAGTCAGTACCCAACACGGTGGCCATATACGTGCCTGGTCCTCTGTAGGCCTTGGGGGTAAAATCGTGAGTGAGGCTGACATGCCCCTACCTGCAAGGAGCTTATTACTGAGTGGATGAGACCAGCAACAAAATAGACCATTGAAATAGAGCATGAGAAGGGTGCGTCGTTGGCTCCATCAGTTAAGCATCCAACTTCGGCTCAGGTCATGATCTTATGATTCATGAGTTCAAGCCCCACATCAGGCTCTGTACTGATGGTGTGGGACCTGCTTGGGATTCTCTCTCTCTCTCCCTCTCTCTCTGCCTCTCCCCTACTCATGCGTTCTCTCTCTCTCAAAAACAAAGAAATAAACTTAAAAAAAATACAGCATGAGAAGTCCTATGGCTGGGGATGGTGGGGGGCATCATAGTAGGGGCATATATGAGGGATCTCTAATCCAGCTGGCATCAGATCTAACGCCTCTAGAAGTTGGGGGAGACTCTAAAGGTGACGCAGGCAGGGAAGGGTAAGGAGCAAAGGCAGTGCTGGAAGCTTTCTGTTTGTGCATGAGCAGTCTTCTGTGACACCCACACGCCCACCCCACCCCCACCAAGCCCAATGAGGGGAAGTCTGCCACTCTCATAATGCCACTTGGACATTCAACAATTGCGTGTGGTCAACCTGACTTCTCTTGGCAATTATTTATTTACAATTTATTTTTTAACGTTTATTTTATTTTTGAGAGGGAGAGAGAGGGGGTGAGACAGACTGCAAGTGGGGGAAGGGCAGAGAAAGAGAGGGAGGCTCAGAATCCAAAGTAGTGTCCAGGCTCTGAGCTGTCAGCACAGAGCCTGATGAGGGGCTCGAACTCACAAACTGCGAGATCATGACCTGCGCTGAAGTCGGAGGCTTGACCTACTGAGCCACCCAGGCGCCCCGTCCTGACAATTATTTATGATCCTTGCCCGCTGTCTTTCTTCCCCTCTGGAATGTGGGCTCCCTGCAGGCAGGGCCCAGGGCTGTCTGCTACACCCATAGCACTTAGCATAGAGTATGGCAATCTTGTGCTAAGTGCTTAACAAGATTAATCAACTATTTGAGATGGAGCAGACAGTGAGATCTGCCGCACAAGTGCCTTTCACAAATGCCCAAGGTCTTTGTGTGGCTCCCTCCTCTCCCCTCCTTCCCACAAGCTGGTGACTGGCTCCCAGTGGGAAAGCTCCAGGCGCAGGCTGGAGCTCAAGCTGGGAGGTCTCTCCATCCTGGCAAAGCAGCAGCCAGGGACCCCCTCCCAAAGCTGGTTTCGGGCCCTTTGCCCTGGCAGTGGGCTCCCTGTTCCTCAAGGCCGCCTGTACTTAGTATCTGATAATCAATGCCTTCCTTATCTTTAGAGGAAATGTTGCCCAGTGATACCACACACTGAATCGATTAAAAGCTGAACTTTGAACTCATCTGTTTGGTGAGGTCTCCGCAGAGACACTCACTCAGTCCTCCCATAACGTGGCCCCAATGCCTGCTGGAAACCCCATCTGCAGCTCAGAAGCTGCAGAAATGCCCGTGGCAGGGCCAGAATAGCTCCGTTTTCACGATCAGCTTGGGCAGGAGCCATTTGGTGTATTTTTTTTGTACAGTGAGGTTACCATCCCGACCTACCCTGCTTCAACTTTTGTGTTTAGCTCAGTTCGAACAGAACAATCTCTAGATTCTCTCTGCTCTCCCTGTTCTGGTTTTGACTGATTTTTAATCCCAAACCTCCTACCACTACACTTTCCTCAAAGGGAAACCCTCCACCAGATGATGTTTATGTCCATTTTGACCTTCCCATCCCTCTCCTGGGTGGGAAGTGGAGGGGCATGAGCTGATCTCTTACCTGAGAAATGAGACTGAACACAGGAGTTCAGGTGGGTCTGTGCTGCGGGCAGCTGGGGGTCAGGAGTCCTGGAGGGAGACCCATGTGGCCCAGAAGGGCCAGGGAGGACTCCATCAAGGAGTTCGGTGTTGTGGGTGAAGGGAGGGTGTGAAGAGGCAAGGGGTGTGTTAAACATGCTTGTCAGGGGGACTTGACAAGGCAGGAAACTGAGGGTGTGCCCGTGTGCTCTCCCAGTGGGAGAGGGAAGAGGTGCAGTGGGCAGACTGGCTAAGCGAGCCAACGGGATGTGCCAAGTATGAAGGTGAATTTAAGTGTCATCCTGGATAGGCTGTGGTACCCAGTTTTTTTTTTTTTTTTCATAAACACCATCTAAATGTTGCTGTGAAGGTATTTTCTAGATGCGATGAACATTTAAAAGCAATAGACTTTGAGTAAAGCAGATTACCCTCCATGATGTGGGTGGCTTCGTCCAGTCAATGGAGGCATTAAAAGTGAAGGCTGAGCTTTTCCAGAGAAGAAGGGATTCTCCCCGAGACTGCCACAGAGACACCTTGGCTGTGTTTCCAGCCTGCTGCCCTGTGGAATTCAGATTCAAGATGGCAACATTAGCTCTGAAGTACCGGCTTGCTGGCGCGCCTTACACACGTCAGATTTGCCAACCTCTCCCCTTCCCTCAACCCCAGGAACTGATTCCTTGAAACAATTCTCTTCTTCTCTCCACCTATCTACTTCTATCCTATTGGCTCTGTTTCTCTGGAGAACCCTAACTGCTTCTCTGAGTAAAGTCAGGGCTCTGCTGAGTCATCAGGGCTGAGTCAGAGGGCGGCTTCTGAGGGCCATATTCCCTTCGCAGGGAGTTTGAAGGCCGGGCATTGCGTCAAACTCTGCAGCTGTGTTCAGTGTCCACGAGACTCCCCTGAGGAGCCCGGGCAAAGGGAATCCCCGGGCTCTTTAAATTAGACCTTCCATGCCGACACACGGCCAGTGTGTTGGGTGGAGCCGGCTCAGGTCAGACTGCCCACCCCTTGGGTGGACTTGGTTTCCGTAGACAAGAACTTCCTGTTCCGGTGGACATTTTCGTGTCAAAGCCAGTGCTCTCACATCCTGTTGTGCGGCGGAACGGTGGCTTTTTTTGGTAAGCAAGGTCAGATTTTTTTCGAGCCAGTTGTGTGAAAAGTATCTCTTTTGAAGGCTGCTGTGCAAGTGAGTCCCCACAGAAACGTGCCTGGGCTGTCAGGTGTGAGGAGAAATATCTTTAGTAAGAGTAGGTCATGGAACGAGACTTCCCCACTGCAGCATGGCTGGGCAGAGGGGCTTTCCACAAGGACGATTCTTAAGAATCTCTGTAAAAATGCATGACTCCATCTGTCTCCTCTCTCTTCCTTGGCTTCAGATGAGCTGAGCCATTTAAAAATTCCCCAACAAGGGACCCGAGGCACCAGAAGAAGTGATGAACAGATTTTCAATTTGGCCCCGATTTGCATGAAAGTTTTCTTTTTTATTTTTTTCCTTTCTGCCTTTTTTTTTTTTTTTTTTGCAGTTGAAATAATTGTCTGAACTAGAGCCTGGAGATGGGTTGTTGGTCTTCCTCATAAGAGCAAGATTCTTGATTGGTCTGGACAGACTGCTGGTGCTCCCGGGTCGAAGGCTCTAACCTCAGCTTCTGGAGAAAAGGAAGAGATGGCAAAAGGGGAGGCAGGGAGGAGACAGACTATCAGAGCAGCACCCAGGGGTCCGCAGAAGGACTTCGCAGCCCTGCTGGGGAAGCACATCCACTCCAGTCTCCTCCCAGAGCTACGGCTCAGTAACTTCCACTGATGTCCTCCAGGGGGCGTCTCCTCTTCCACGGGGCTGACTGATTTCTTCCCAAGAAAGAGGCTGCGTGTAATTTTTCAGAGGCAGGGCAGTGGGGACCTCAGACAGCCTGGCGGCTCTGCTTCCCTGGGACCCGAAAACAGGCCCTTGTGGGAGGAACTGCAGAGTTTTTGGGGCGGCATTCTGGCTGGACGAGGAGGCCAAGGACGAGTGCTGAGGCTTCGTGTTGATAATTTGGGATGTCTTTGGTGGTGCTCGAGTGCTTGGGAGGGGTATGTAATAATAACAATAGCCAACAGTAAATGGATGCTTCTTTTGTCCCAGGCACTGGCCTCAGCCTTTACTATTTAGTCATTTAATTGCTGTAACATGCCTTTAGGCATATTTATTCTCATTTTTAGATGGGGAGAGAGGTTAAGAACTTGCGTAGCGACCTAGCTAGTAGGCAGTGGTACAGCCAGGTGAGACCCAGGTGGTCTGCTTTAGAGCCCGTGCGCCTCACCTCAGCCCTCGCCAGCCCTGTCTCCCAGCTGCTTCTTGGTCTTGACGCCACGTCCCTTTCTGCCCTGGGCAGTCCTTTGGATGCCGGCATAGACCTTCCTGGAGGCTACTGCAGCCTGTGTCTAGGATCTTCCAACTCGAAAGGGAGTTTCCCTGGAGCCTCGTTCAAGCCTTTCATCCGGCTGACATCCCCTCCGGCCTCCCTCCACTCCCCAAGTCACATCCTCCTGCTGGCCCTTCGAGGCCCCAGCTCTGGTCCCACACAGTCTCCGAGTGGCCACCTCCTGGGACAGTGCTCTTTGTGAAGAAGTTGCCCTTTGATCTGGCAAATACATTGGG